>NC_140356.1:12731774-13174774 GCF_963514085.1 Chelon labrosus
AAAAAAAGAATCGGTTGTAACACCATATGAGTTTTCCCAGTTGAAATAAAATTGCAAGGTCTTCTCTGAGGCCACAGATGTGACTTTCAAATGCTTTCAGCTATGCACCATTAGTTTGTGCTCTATTTTAGTCCGAGATTCAAAGCTATTCAGCTGTACGTTGAAGGTCAGTTCCCCCTACACATTCTGTGATTTATTTGTATCCCTTTTACTCGTTTTTTATTATTCCTTTTTCCAAAGTAACCCAAGTGTCGAGGTTGTACGCTTTGGCACAATGTCGACTTGGAGTCACCGATAAACTGACTATTAGTTGGTGGTCAAAGGTCACATTTTAGCCTTTGGTCAATACATGAAATGCTAATTACGACAAATCCAAAAAGATTGACTCCACTGTTAAATCTTAATGTTCTGATAATGGTATTTGTCTTTGTGCATGTATGAATTAATGTGTAGAAATATAAATATGTGGCTGGAATATAAACTAAGAAATGTGACTTAAGTTAGGAAAGTTTGAAAAATGTATGTTCAATTTCGGTCCAAGGATTGAATACATGATTAGTCCAATGATTTAGTCCAGATTTAGTCCATGGAGTCAGACCATAATGTTTCAGTCAAATTAAATATACTGTAGTGATTGATTTCAGTCTGTGCACAAATACACTGGAAACTCTGACATAAGTATTTGCCCTAATTATAAAGACAAATACAGTACTATCCAAAAAGTTAAATTTTTTCTCTGACAGTACTTAAAAAAAATAACATAAAATATGAAATGTAGCTCCAACTTTTATTTGCGTAATTAATGCGTTTTCAATACAAAGTACATACACAAGAATATTTAATAACTAGCAACTATCATTATTAAATGGAAACACAAAGGAAAACTTGATACCTACTATTATCCCATTCGTCTGGCTTATTTTGAACCGTTCCATATTTGTATTTCAAAGAAAAAAAACATAGGCTCCTGAGACAGTTCCCAAAATGAGTTTATTGTTTTAGTGGTGAAGCGGTGAATTAAATCAGTGTTCACTGCACGCAAGTTTAGCCATGTGTAATGCACCACGGGGATATTTGTGTATCAACAAATCCAATGAATCCCACTGTGGTCCGTTACCCTTTTTTCTATTTCAGTCTTCTTCGTAAAAGATTTGCCTTTGTGACTTCCAGCCTGTCTTGCACATCAGGCAGCATCTTAAATCCCCAACTAATCTGCCTCCATCTACTTGCCCCATATTCTGATTGCTTTGGGTTTAAGCAAAGTGATTGAGGGAAATAACTTCTATAGTATTTAATTTGTTGGTTCCCTTGTCAATGTTTAAACTGAACAGGGAACTTATTTATTTGAAATGCACCTATTCTTCTGACAACAGAAGGTGTCATCTCATCAGTGCACATCATGCAAAGTAAATGGGCAAGATAAAAATGAGCTAAAAGTGTAGTTATGTCATAACATTTTGCTTCTTTTTTAATATTTGATTAGCTCACACAGGAGTGCTATTTTTTGCATTGTACTTTTTTTGTCAGGTATTTGACAGAGAGGTAGACAGGAAACATTGAGTGACATAGGGATATGTTGCATTCTGCTACCGAGGCATTTCACTGTGAAGAATACTTTATAGATGTACAGCTATATATACTTTTAAGAATTTGTTGAAGTTGTTACTCAGTAGTTGACACACTCTAAATTGATGCTGTGTCATTTCTGTTGCATATGGAGCACTTGGTGTAAACCCACTCAGACACAATGGGAGCATGCATACTCCAGACAGCCAGCTCGCTTCTGTCTGTCAGGACTAAATGGCCCCTGCTCTGCCATATTGTCTGTGACAACCTGTGTGTTCTTGTACATCTGTCTTTGTACAGACCACTGGAAGGAGAAAAAAAATAATTAATACTCCTCTAAATGAAGGCTCTCACAACTGTGAGGTGTGTGTTTTCGCTCTTGAACTCTCTTCTTGTTCTCGTGGAGACATGGAGGAGTGATGGATTGCTTGAAATGCCTCTAGAGAAAAGCTTTCTTTGGTTTTTTTCCTGAGGTCTCCACTGGGGTGGGGACCTCATCTGGTGCAGGGACCTGTGTGATGACCTCAGGCTTGTGATTGACGGTCTCCACAGCAAGCCTCGTCTGCACCAGGAGCTCCTCTACCTCCTTTTCCACAGTCTGACTGGTGTTCTCAAGTGCTTTAAGTTTGGTGGCTAGTTCAAGGCTGGAGCTGGTCTTCAAGAGTCATATTCTCCCTGCTGGCTCTTTTTCCTGCCGTTTGATGGTACTCATCTTGTTCTTGAGTGTGTCAGACCTCGGCTTTTTCATCTGATGCTCCCTCATGAGCTCCTCTTTGCTCTTTTCTTTATCAGTGTACTACATTTTTTTCCTCTATTATGCAGGGTATTCTCCGGTCAAAGCTTCTCCAGCTCTCTATCCTGCTGTAAGCAGTAATTGATACTCTGCTGGTGCTTCTGCAGATTAACCACCTGCTTTAGAAAATCCATCTCTGTAGATGTGTATTGTGGTGATGTTCTTTGTGGAACAGGAGCAGCGGTGGAGTTTGCGGAGAAGGTTGGTTCTGATGTACTTTGCACATGGAAGATGAAAAACGAAGTCGGTGATCTCAAACTGCCTCATGGGGCAGAAGTTCCCATAGACCTCTAAAATTCCCAACTTTACAGCAGATATGAAGAGCATGGTAAAATAAACAGTTTTGGTCTCTTGAGATTATTTTCCCTTTCTTAAATTATATGAAAACAAACTTATTCATAATAAATTACCTAACCTTTGCTCTTCAGGAATCTTTTGGTTGACATCACAGAGGGTTCGTCCATCAGCGGGGTGCTTTCGTTTAAGGTCAAAGAGTCTGTAGTTTGTAGCTTAAAATACCTTACAATGTGTTAAAACCATAGCAGCGTACCTATTTCCACTTTGTATGTGGCATTAAGTTCTAAAAAGGACGAAACTCATGTTCTTTCTTTTCTGCTCTAGCTATTTTTTTTTCTGGGTGCTCTAGTTCACACCATTCTTTCTCTCAGCGTAAAGGGTGGCAAGGCAAGGTGACATTTGAAAAGTGCATTTCCCTCTCCGCTCTGTCAATCTGTTCTTTCTCCCTTAAAGACAGCCCTCTCCATCTGCACACTGCCACAGCACACACACACCTTTTCTCTGCCCAACTGACAATGATGCCCCTGCTTACCACCGAGGGTGTGTGTGTGTTTGTGTGTGTGTGTGGTAGACCAGAATGTGACCCCTGGGCACCCAAATGACACTCTTGCTGGTTGTGGTGTGACCCGAGGGCCCATTAAGAGTCAAACCAAGACCAGATCTGTCACATATACTCTTGTGACAAGCTGTTGGTCATTTAACTGTCGGCTCCCAAAGACAGGTTGTCAACACCTGTGTCAAGATGATCGATCAGCAGATTGAGTCCCAAAACCTCATCCTCCCACCAGCTCTCCCGTCTTTAGACTGATTAAAGCGGGTGCCACAGTCATTTATATTTTCTCTCGCGCAGACAGCCGGTCGGTTTGTCTCCCTGGTGATGAAGTTTTGTTGCACATTTGGAAGTTAATTGCTTGGCTCATTAGCCGTGTGTGTCTGTTTCTGTTTCAGAACAGTGGGGGATTCAATGTTATCTTGTTATGAGATGTTCTACAGTGCGAGTGGAGATCTTTCAACCTGGGGCATAAAATGGCCTGGACGCCTTGGAAAGCACGGTGTGATCTGTTCATTCCCTGCATTCATTTTTAATGGGTGTTAAGAGGAGCGCTTGTTTTTCATCGCAACCACTATTTTGGCAGCAAGGTAAACAGATGGATCCTGACAGTGAGCGAGTGTCTCACAACAAGTGTCTCGCTCCACCAAATCCCCTCTTTGACAGAATACAGCAAGCCTTGATCTAGTATTTATTTTTTTTTTCCTGTGGGTAGTCAGTATAATGGGAAGAAATACCAGGATGAAGTTGATAGATTTCCTACCACAATCAAAAATAATTGAGTTTTTTGCAGTCGGTCGATTACATTTTTAATAAGGGACTTGTTTTCAATCTTAAATGGTTAATGACTCCAAAAGAAACAACCTCCCTTTCAGTGTTCCTCATTCAGTTCCCTTTCTGTTTTCCATTTCATCTGCATCCTCGTATTTCCCATCCAAAATTCAGAGTGAATCTCGTGCAACTGAGGTGACAAAGGCAGCCAGACATAATGCAGCTGTATTTCATCCTGTCAAACACAAGTGTAACAATTACCGCCGCGGAAACGGTATTGTTGTTACTATGACTTTAAATGCACGCGTAAACATCCAATTCATTAATCACTTCCTGCTGATGGCTTGTGATCGGCAGAGAGAGATTGCGCTCAAGGATTTGTTGAAGGTTGCTGTGTGCAGATCTGTGATTGCGGTGTAAATCGATTATAGCAACACTTCCCTCCGAGGATCTGGCAGGCAGCTATAAGGAAGACGGAACCGAAGCCTGCATACGTCGTAATCGAGCGGACATTTACATACACCGATCAGACATAACATTATGACCACCTTCTTAATATTGCGTAGGTCTCCCTTGTCCCTCCAAAACAGTTGTGACTAATCAGAGAATGGACATTGGTCTTCTGAGGGTGTCGTGTGGTGTCTGGCAACAGAATGTTGTTAGTGGGGGGCCCTTGGGTCCTATGGGTTGAGGGGAGGGGCCTCTGTGGATCATCCCACACATAGTTTGGGATCTAGTGAATCTGGAGGTCAACACCTTGTGCTGTTCTTCATGTTTTTTAGAGTTGTTCCTAACTCTTGCCATTAAGGAGTGTCATTGCTATCGGGGTGGGGGTGCCTGGTCTGGTCTAGGTGGGTGCTACATGTCTAAGTAACATCCACACCAATGAATTCCAGGTCCAGAAGTTTCCCAGCAGAACATTGAATTGTCACAAGATGGTCAACGTTATTCACTTCTCCTGTCAGTGGTTTTAATGTTGTGGCTGATCATTGTTCATGTGCTGTATGCAACACTTTTTATGTGTTAAACGCATTTTTATCCGTCTTGTGTCCCAAACCCTACGACTGAATGTGCATACCCACTTCACTTTACATTGGATTAGAGGAAACAGTCAACAAACAACAATACTAGCTCTGTCTCTCTGTCTGACAGACTGAGAGACACTAATACCTTAAATCTTAACGTGCTAATCTTAAACTTAATTGTGGTGTCTGCACACAACCTCTGACAAACTCATTGTATGCAATGAACCGTATACAGATGGCTGACAGAGTTGGCGATTAGCTGGAGAAGGACAATCGACCGCTGCACGTCAGTTCTCAGAGAGTGAGAAGGAGGAGACTGAAATTAGATCTGTATCTGTCATGAAGTCAGAAACACATTTCTAAATGAATACAAATAATGCTGGATGTCTAAAAGAGTGTGGAAGTAGGTATTTGTTTCCCAACACATTATTATTATTATTATTATCCATTACAGCTTTATAAGGCTGAGTGAGACTCTGTACGGCGCCTTTTCTGTGCAACAGTGTTGTTTTTAAGTTGCTGCTGATGATGAAAGAGTTGTATGCGGCGACCTTTTTTTGTGCTCTGATTGCGTCTAGTGCTCCGAGAGCCTCTAGTTGAAAACAACAACAAATCATATGAGCGGGACTGAATGGAAAGTGGAGAAGATGCTTGTTCTGGCTTTTTGTTCCGTGTCCGTCTATCCGGAGCTGCTGCATGTGAGACGGAAATTATGACAACAAAAACAGAAAAACCCATTTGTTGGACCACATCGGACAGACATCGAAAGTTACGGGTGAGCATTATGTCGTCACGATAATTTTGGGACTGACAGTGCCCAGGCAGTGCTTTTCTGCCAGAGAAAACTGCTGTATGGACACACAACATAGGACAGCTTGGGTGTTTTAACACAGCCTACTGCAGATGAATCTGATAAAACTGAGCCTTGGTTGCCTGTTTTTACTCTCTTCTTTAACAAATTCACTTCCTGCGCTCTCCATGTGTGGATTGCTGGGAGTCTGCGGCAAACAGAGTTGTGTTTTTGGCCAAAAAAAGATGAGTCATCCGTAGATCCCTGCTACATCCTGCTAACAGCCTCAGGACCACTCCGGCCAGGTACACGCTGACGGTGTCCTGTCAGCTCCAGGCTACGTTTGAAAAAAAAAAAAGAGACAGATATAAAGAGGATGTTGAAAGCTGTGGATGTAATGAGCACATGGATTGTGGAAGAAGGAAAATGAGAGGCGGCTTGAAAGGGAGAGGCATTTAAAAAGGACAAGAGCAACGTGCACAGAGGGACGAAGAGAGAGCGAGCAGAGCCAGGTGAAGTTATGTTCCGTCTTCTGAGGAGGGATGTTTTGTCACCTCATACAGACTGAGGGGTTATCTGTCTCCCCCAGCTGTGCCACCCAGCTGTCACACGCCGCTATGCTCCGCTCCGTCCTGGCATCCTGGCACTCGGCTCCTTCTGCCCACCATTATCTCCCTGCGTACGTGTACTCCATATTTGTCAGTCTTTATGCTTGAAGATTATTAGCATGGAAATGAGCAGGTTCAGGTTATTTATACAGAAGACCTATTCACGCTCTTACCTGCATCTCCAAGACAGTCAGAAGGACAATAGCGAAGAGCCTACTGTCCACCTATGTTCCTCTGCCTTTTAATTAATCAAGTCAGTCTCTGCACGATGAAAGGTTTCTTTCTGAAGCGGTCGTAGAATCAATCCTCCGTTGTTTCCCAATGGAAGCTGTGTATTTCCTCTAGACACGAGGCCAATCTGCCGTCCTCACTGCTGCTCTCACCACACCAACCCCGCAGGGTAAGAGCCTCAATTACCCAGAGTCTATCACTGCAAACAGCCACTTTGCAGCCAACCACCTGTGACTCGGACTGTGGGAAGCTTTGGCTGCATTGTGGTGATGTGGGGGAGGGGGGGGACAGCCAAAGCCATGGACCGGGCAGCCAACCATTGATTAAGGGAATCAGTATTGATTAAGGGAGCAGGGGACATCTGGAATGAACCAATTTATGTCCCCACATCAATTATTCAAATGGCTCCCTCTGAATTGGATTAGAGGACGATCTTCCTGCCATCGTTTCTACCCTTCTACAATCTGCACCCTCTCCGCAAGCTGTCGTCACAAGTCTCAACAAGTCAGCCCTTTGAATGGCAAACTTTTACTCCAACACATGGGCATTCACTGCGTAAACAACTGGTGCCAGCCGCTGTGCTCTGTTCAGATTTGCTCTGCTAAACTAAGCGCATTGGGACGGTGCTAGGGCAAGCTTTTCTTTAGTCCTATTTTAGTCCTCGATCACTGGCTAATGCCTATAACCGATTGCTGGCCCACACCGTGTTGTTAGATTTGTTTCTCAGTTTGCCCTTCTGTCTCTGTGTTGACATCTTGAGGGCTTGAACACGGTGCAGAATGGTACAGCCTGCTGAAGTCTGGGCCAGAGGGTTATTCATATTCATAATGTTGGTGCTGGAGATGCTGTGAAAAACGTGTGCGGCTTTGTACTCGTATTTCGTTAGGGGTTCTTTTTGGGTGGGGGTTGAGGGGGTATTTGTGTTAATCTGTGTGTGAGTGTTCCTGGCGGGATTCTTCTTTGTGTATCATGCAGCAGTCGTCTCGCAGAGACTGGGGCCAGCGCCGAGTCCAGCTGATGGGCTCCTGTCCATTGTGGGCAGGCTAGCACGGTGGGAATGAAGTGGTGTGATTGAGCCGGGGACAAAAGCCCACAGGTGGCTGACTATGATAGAGGGCTGCCCTTTGTTTGCATCCTCATCTGAGCAGCTCACACAAACATTTTGACAATGGAATAAAAAAAGATATGATCATGGGCAATGTTAAACAGCAGCAAATTTATCATTTTATTCGTATTTTTACGAGTTTATCCTTCAGTTTGTGTTTGATTGGAAATGGTAATGTTACTGACATAGAGGTTAGCTAATCACATCCAGATTGGTGTTTCCCCTAGGTTTATGGCTCTGAGGGGGCGGGGTTTGAGGGGGCAGGGGGCGGAACCCTGCCGTGCGTACCACAGAAGGCAGAGGAGAAATTGTAAACACTTGACATGCTGTCATGGCAGTTTAGACTTCTGCGTCAATTTGACGCCGTAGCTACGGCGACAGCGCAGAGCATGCCCAGACCCTGACAGCATAGCCTGACGTGCACCTCCCCAGAAATGTAACTACACGCCACGGTGACGCAGAGCGCAAGAGCTGCGATTGGTCAGCTTGGTAGTAGTGTGTTTCCGCTTTAGTATTTCCATCTGCTTCTCCATCTCTGCGATTTTCAAATAGATTGTTTTGGATCAATAAAGACGGAACACATTGAGGAAAGGTTAACTGAGGAGGTTCAGAGAAACAAACATTTGTATGTATTTGAAATTTCGGCGAAAGTTTTAGTCGCCATTGTTGAAAGTGAAGCAGGAAGTGGAAACCAAAATTAACCTGACTGGCAAAAAAGACACAGCGCCGACTAGATTGGTCTCGCGAGCCAGACTGACGAGCGCGCAAGTATAAACAAGTATAAATAATGTGTGTAGGTTATGGCGTCTTTGTCCCGCAGTATCCTAAATGAGCCTTTAATAAGATAAATAACACAAAGCTATTTGGTTTGTTTCATTAAAGAACAAGGCATAGACCTGTTCTATAGGAAAGATAACCTTAAATGACTTCTGTCGTAATCTGGCGATATATAGAAAATAAAACCAGCTTGACCTTCAAGGGGGGGTTACCGTCTCGGGGGTGGGGTGCAACCCCTAATATAATGGTAGGGGAAACACTGCTTTTGTTGTTTTGTTTTTGTTAAAGGGGAACTACTGATTTTTACAACCTGGACCTTATTTCTGGCATAAAATATGATCGTTTACTCACCCGTATAAGTTTTGTGACATTTGTAGTCGTTCGGGAGATATTTAGATCTGCGTATATCCATATAGTGGGAGTGAATGGGGCACTGAAACACATCCTCTAAATAACGCATTATCTGCTGCGAAACTCGTTCATCAATATTTTGTTATGCTATGCTAGTGCTATTCCACAAAAGTTATATGGGTGAGTACACGATCATATTTTATGCCAGAAATAAGATCCTGGTTGTAAAAAACAGTAGTTCCCCTTTAAGAATAAACAAATCCAACCGGTCATTTTGATAATACAACATGTAACAGGTTTTTATCACATACAGTACTGAATGTAATTCATGCCTGAGAAATTAAAACACGAGGAAGAGCTGTAACATATCTATCCTTGTAGAGCCAAAGTCTGATAAAACATGTTATTCATGAAGCTTTTCATATTTCGTATTTCCACGTTGCAGCAGAAAGAGTTTTGGTATTGCACCTGTCTTTTGCGCAGCTATATTTCATCACCAGTAGGAGGGATGTGTTGGACACGTAAACTGACAGCAATAAAATAAAATCATAAATTCAATATACTTCTCAACCAGATAATCAATTTACCGTGCGGTGCACGCTCACGCAGCTTTGGTAATTTGTGTTTCGGTGAGTGCGTTCGGCAGTGGAGCCCAGGGAGCAAATGTGCAGTTTAGAAGGAACTGCATGGTTGTTATTGATCAGGAGCTGAAATAGGGGAGAAGATTTGTAGAGACCATAAAGGAGAGACTTCATGTGGAGTGTGTGTGTGTGTGCTGTATGTGTGTGTGAGGAGAGGCAGGGCTGTGGAAGATCTGTGGCAGTGGTTAGCGTAACAGGCGGCGTCTAGACTCAGATCTGTGCAGCTGATTTATCCAGTGAGGTGGTCAGGAAGGTTGGTAACCGTCAATAAGACTCGTCAGTTTGAACAGTTTCCCCTCCTATTACCTTGACATGCAGTACGCTGAGGAAGAAAAGTTAAAGGCCTCGTCCAAATTCTGTCCTGAAGAGGAATTATCACACAGTTGGTTAGACAAACTGATCTGACGCCTCAGCTTGAAGGTTACTTCAATGTTCAACGTCCTCGTTCTGAAACCTTTGACAGACATGTATCTTCACTCTCCATCTGTAGTCTTTAAGGGCTTTTCTGGACATCATGGTGTCTGTCTGTCAGATTCCTTCCCACTCTATCCCTCCTGCCACCAGCAACACAAATGTTTACCAAGACAGAGCAGACGGAGGAGAATGGGCTAATATCGGAAATTGCGCCCATCTGCTTGTGTGCAGTCGTCAATATCCGAGTCCACTGCTGAAATTAGACCCGTCAACCGGTGTCCAGGCTGCACGGTTATCATCAATCCATCCATCCTGCCAATCTGGCACTCAGCGGAACAGTCAGCGACAGGAGCCACATGAGGAACTTCACTCTGAAATCACAGGAAACAGCCAGATGTTTTTAATAGTAGTCTTTGGCGTGGGCACAGTCTGGATGCAGAACGTTATTACTGTGACCGTGCAAGAATACTTAAAGAAGCGGTAACCTTTTGAAACATAAAAAAAGAGCAAAGGCAAGAGATGATAATGATTTAGGTTCTTTGCACTTTCTGCATTTTGACACCTTTGAGTTTGTTATAAAATCTCACCTCCTCCCGTCTCTAGAGCCCAGATACATCATCCAGGCTGCTGCCATTAGCCGGGCCAAGCCATTCATAAGGATGAAGTGTTTTTATAACCTGGCTATATGTGCAATCATCATAAATGATAGACATGTGATGTTATTTGCAGTTTCCATATGTCAACATGTCACAACGTGCCCGGCATGCCACTTAAAATTCCTCACATTCATTTCCTCCTGTAACATTAGTTTCCTTCCGGGACCTGTTTTTCAGACATGTCTTTATTTCTGAGAGAACTTTGTGATAGTCATATTAATCTCTAGAATTGCTCTGTTGACAGTAAATGTAATAGTTTCACGTCTTGAAGATAAGTCTTCTAAGCTGAGGCGGCCAGGGGATGGATGTGGGTTCGAGTCCCTAAAGCAGCAGGTTCAGCCTTATTGACTATCCATCCCCATAACCCCACACGGCCTCTTATAGCGCTTGCACCGAGCTGCTTTCTTCTCCTCCTTGTCTGTCCATCACTCCATCTCCACAGACCTTCAAATCCTTTCTTTTTTTCCCTCCACATCACATCAGTGTGTGCGGATTTGATGGCCGGGTGGGGGTTTGGGGGTGAAAGGGCTGTGGTGATCATGGGAGTGTGGAAAACCATCCCTGGTGCAAAGCAATCATAGCCGGCTCTCTATCATCCTGCCCCTTCGATACCCCCCATCCAACCTCTCTCAACCCATCACCCCTCAGAGGTGCCGCTCTCCTCCCTTCCATTATTCCCAGCTCACTAGTCAGAAAATTAGGGTAACACTCTGCGGCCCTCCCTCCTCTCCCCAGCTTTCTTTCTCACTCTCCCTCCACCTTTCCTCTTTCTATTTCTCACCCATTACTCCCAGTTCACTGGTTGGTATATGGAGGGTGACACTGGGCCAATTCAATCTCACGTCCCGGTCAGCCACTCAGCCTGCTGAAGTGCTGCAGCCTCCCGTCTATATATACCCATCCAGCAGGTTGTCACTCTGTTTTCCGCACTTCACACCTCCCCTGCCCTGTTTTGCTACACACAACTTTCTATTTCCTTATTTGTCACTCCTATTTTCCATTTACTTGTTTTTTTTTTCGCTTACCTCTGACTTTTTCAGTCCTGTGTGTCCTAAGGAAGGTGTTTTTCGGGATGGCCTTGACGTACCGACGTTGTGATATGTCTTATTGTGCTGCTGCATTTGGAAAAGTTTATGTTGCAGAGCTGTGGGGTTGTGTGTTTAGTGAGATAACGAAGCTGCCACAGCCAAATGAGAAGGGATACATTAAAGTGTGCATTTCGACTGCCTTTGATGTATGACATTGAATAATGCAGATTGTAACACAAAATAAACCAGTTGTGTGTTTACTGCAGTTAAGCTCTGCAGACTGACATGTGCTTAGAGGCAGGGATTTCCCTCCTCGGTTTCCTGAATGGCTTCAGGTCTGCTAGATTGGCTTCAGGCAGAAGAAGCTTACAGATCCAGCTAATCTTTACCAGAGCTGCTGTTTTCTAATTATTTCGGCTGCGGATATTTGCTTTCCTTGCGTTATAACGACTTGCATCATGTCAGGAAACACCTCTCATTAAACAAGGGAAGCTTTTGCAACCCGCATCTTGATAGTCAAGGTAACCTGCTTTTGCTTTAACTCAGATTAGGAGCTAAGCAGCATTTGCATGACTTGGGAGTAGTAATAGGCTGACTTAGAGCCAAACACAATGAGAGGTCCAGGCCCACTGAGCCAGTGTTACTCACTAATTAGAAAATTCACTATTAGCCAGTTTCGAACTAACAAATCCAACTTGGAACATGGAAGGGAAAAGTTGTCAAAGTTGGGAAGATGTAAATGTACGATGTTTCTTTAAGCTTCACTCATTAAGAAGAGGAGAAGCATCCAGGTATGTTGGTAACCCAGCCCAATATCTATGTGTTGACTGAAGGTAACTGATTGTAGAGTCCAGCTTTGTTCATACTGTTCCCATTTGGCAGGGGTGTTTGTTTTTGTCCTGCCTAGCATAAGACGGCTTTGTCACTGGGTTAGGAATCTGTTTTGCAAGCCAGCATCAACCACTACAATGACAATGGCTTTGATTAAATTGTGTACTAGGATTCTGCCCCTGCTCTTACATTATGATTGTCGGATGCTAATTTCCATATTATTTAGAGGTTTACTTTTTCAGCTGCTCACATTCAGTGTGTGCACCCGGAGCATGAATTCCCCCGTGCAAAGGTTTATTCCAAACCTCGGTTTCCCTCAATAATGGAGACAATCACACGGTAGACTGCAAATTAATTCAATAAAACATAGTTTGAATAATTTTAACAAAGTCTAAAATGATTTGGGCTTTTGTGCATCTTTCCAAAGATCTCTGTGGGCTTTCCTTTCATTGTACTAGCCTTGTCCTGCTGCTGCATACATTTAGTTCTGTCCCTTGTGTATCCTGGCATTACAGTCAACGGTGAAGAGAATAATGATAAATCCCCGAGTACAAATGATTCTTTGTTATGCCTCTTTGTGCGGATATTCTTTGTTGCTCCGTCTGGCAGCAGGCAGTTGCAGATCGGAGATGGCCTCTGCATCCCCGAACAGTCTGTAGTGGCTGTCATGAGGATGGAAAAGAAAATTAGAGCCATTTGGCAAAGAAACAGTGTTGTCTGTCTGCGCTTAATATTATGGAATAGATAGTACTTGATGTTTTGTGCCTGGAACGCTTACATAAGTTCTTTCAGACTCAGCCTACACTGGGACTGTGTGACTATGAACAGTTCTTGACTGACAGCTCTTCATGTCTCATGTATTGGTTTAGTTGCACCTGTTAGACACAGCGACTTCAATATTCTGTCTGATTGGATTTCGAGGACTTTTACAAACCGGTAGGAGAGCTCCACACACAGATTTCTAGTGAAGAGGTTGACTGGATCTTTAAATATTTATCATCCCGTGGTCATCTTGCAGGGAGACCATGTGTTCCCCAGGGGACCAGAGTATTTCCCATTGTCTTTTCCAGTTTGTCAAATGTAACTCTGGTGAATTATTCTCCAAACTGACACAAAAAGCACAAACAAGCGCTTGGTTTCATAATAAAGTTTATTCTATATTACAAATAGTATTTTGTTCTTGACTGCAAAATAGGAATGCATTATATTTACATACACAGGTATACAATTAATTATAACAAAGTTAGAGAAGCTCGCCTTATATCCCCCAGGTTTCGTTTTTATCCCTCGATAAGATACTCTTTATCTTTCAGATATGATCTAGTAAAAGTCTTTTCTAGCATGTTTGTGTAACACCTGCTATAACACTGAGCTAGGAGGACATTTTTAGTTCCTACAAAACGTTTGAAGGTGGAAACTTTATCTGTGCTCTCGGCAACACAAGTTGGCTGCTGGCAGACAACCTTTGTTGCAGGGGAAGGGACGGGGCAGGGGAGAAATGAAAGACGGGATGTTCCACTCGGGGGGTAGATTCACAATGACAGTCGAGGACTCGGCTGTGTGTTATTTATTTATTAACACACAGCCGTAAGGGGAAACTTTGGATATCTAGACACAAGATATGTACGTATGTAAAGGTTTCCTTGAAATTGTCTAAACGTGTTTGTGCATATTTCTTTTAATATGAATTCCCGGTTAGTATGAATTAGTCGTCTGGTTTCTAAATTAATCCTTATTCCCTTCATCTTTCATAAAAAGATATTTGTATTTGATATGTTTACTACATTTTGTGAATGTACCCCTCCAAGTTGAAACAGACATTCATCATACTGGATATCTGCAGAAGGTAAAATAATGTCTAGGATATCTGACATACATTTGACACGAGGGCTATGAAAGAAACATTCACTTGCCAAACTCAGTCTACTGTCAGTTTGTCTTGATGATAAATCACACGTATACACAGTTTCTTCAAAGCGTGAACGTTTAAAATATGGTCACAAAGCGATGCTGGCCTTTTGTTGCTTTTTATGAAATACCTTTGTCAAAGCACTTCTGTTTGCTTTTATCTTTTGCTGTTTGAAAAAAATAAATCGCCTTTCTGATCTCGGTTCAACTGACGCAGGACAAAAGTTTAGCAATTATCACGATGAGATAATCAATCTGATGCAGCAGTCGGCTTTCAGAACGAGATGGACGAGACAGAACTAGATGTGAGGTGCTTGTTGTAAAACTGAAATTAGAGGAGGCACAGCTGTCAAACAAAACAAAAAAACAATCACTGATGGTGTGTAATGGAGGACGCAGCATACATGTCGTCTTTATGTGAGATCCATCATCTTTAAACAGTCGGCTTGTAAATGACTCTAAAGTCCCTAGTAGTTGTAGAAGTATATAAATATCTTTGAGCAAGGCAGTTCCATTTCATACCATCCAAATAGGTCGACATGCAAAGGTATATAATATCTGTTCTATTCAGCATCTACCACGTCACAAAAACCATGAGATTCTACAGAGGGGGGGGGAGTGAACTGGATAAAGGTTCCACCTTAAACGGAAGTTATAGTTTTTATTACATGAACAATCCACTTTCCATCTCAATTCTTCAAAGCAAAAGAAAGATAAAAGAACACATCCACATCATCATTGCAAGGCTTAATTTTCTTATTTTTCACTTTTTTTTCCATTTTTTTTTTTAAATAAGTTTCTTAAATTGTTTACGTTTTACATGCGCTTAAAAAGCCAATAAAGGACCCAAGGTGGACCTAGGGCGGTCTTCACACATTCACATCACCACATGGGGCACGTTGTCAAGGCAAAAGAAAGGGCAGAGGTCAAAGGGTACGGAGGGCGCCTCCATCATCTCTTTCAGTCGCTCTCTCTCCCATAGTGGGGGTTCACATCCAACAAGTCTCATCTACTGTTAATGTCCATCGGTTCTTGTGCATCTTGCCATGATGTTCACGTCTTGCTCTGCTTTTTCAGATATTTTTTTTTGTTGTTTTTTTAAAGGCTTGGAGAAGGCCGCCCCTATGCCGCCACTGAGGACAACTACACTAATACAGACAAGAGCGCCTCAACAGTTACACACTCAAGAGTTGGGGTTTTGCCGTATGCAACTAGCTACCATCTCCAACACTTGTGCAAAACAGAAAGGAAACTGGTGAGTCAGGAGCCGGACAAAAGGGTGAAACGGTGTGCCGAGAGCCGGAGAGACCCGGGACGATGGAAAGAGAAAGGAGGATCAGATCACCTCGCCCACAGAGCCTCTCACCTCGACACACTGAGGTCAGAAAAATCACACACATTTCTTAAAGTTCCAGTCACAATAGTTTTTTTTTTTTGTCCTAGAAGTGGTTGTCTTATACATAGTCCTTTTTTCAGTCCCTCAGTGGCACTTTATAAATACATTTTTGACCATTTTGAAAATTTCAAGCTCCTTTGGTTTTTGGCTGACCAACTAAGTCCATCTTATTTGATTTCTCCACACAAAAGTCTTTAAATAGGAACATCCTGGGAAAGAAGTGCTACTCTCACAACAGAGCCCCTATGGTACTGAATCGTTCTTAGTTCCACTCATCAAGCAGTTTCTTACCCAGTGCATTTCAGTCAGCTCTTCCCTTTACCTCCTGCAGGGTTGGCGTAGATATCTGGGCAGTCAGGATGTTGGGCATCTGCTGATTGTGTGTGTGTGTGTATCTGTGCAGGTGTGTGCTTTGATAGACCGTCGCAGTGGCGACACAAAATTGGAAGTGGCAAAGACTGCTGCAGTTGGATTAGCAGTTAAAACACTGTCTTCCAGAGTTAGTTGTGTGCTTTTTCATTCTTTTTATTTTTTACAAAGGATCCAACTTGGGTGGGGACTCCAGGGTTTCATCTAATAGCTTAATTTTGCAGTAGCCATATAAGCCAAATGGAAGCAGAAATCATGAGCATTTTCTAAGATGTACACTGGGCAGGTAAAAATGTGTGAATGTTGCAAAGGGGTAAAGACTGGGGATGCTCTGACTTGTAAAGTTTTCATGTCCATTGGGTTTCAACAAAGGAAATGTTCAGAGAAGCAGTAATCCTCCCTTACCCCCATCAGTCTTTTTCTTAAATACAACTCCAGCTACATTGAAAGAAAACAAGAAACATTCTAGGTTTGCGCCTGGACTCGCCCCAGATTTCACGGATATGTATGCTTTGCTTGAAGGTACAGTGTAAACTTGGCAAACCATCCTTGCATTCATTTTCTTCAGAGGTGTTCATTTGGCTTGCAGTCGTCGGTTTGGATGTTTCCACTTGATTCCGTTACTGGATATAGAACTACGATAAACTGAACTCTAGAGATGGTTTTTATTTTAACTATCCTATTCTGAAAAGTTCTCAACAAAATGGACACCCAACATTGTGGTTTTTAAAGAATCACCTATCAGTGTAAATTCTTGAAGGCAACATAAAAATGTTTTTTCCCCTCTTTTCTTCCAGCAGGGGGACTGAAGTATGCCAATATGGCCAGCTTTCAAGCAATCACCCCTTGAAGCTCCCCCTGTGGTGAAGCTGAGGAATCCCCCACATTGCACTGTGGGAAACGCCAACCTCAGCCCCAGACCACCCCTCACATATGTTCAGGTAAACTAGTCTATGCAGCAGAGTGGATGAGGAAATCAAAAATATTTCTCGGAGGGGGAAAGAGGAAGCAGAAAAAAAAGTCAAGGAAGAAGTCATCTCTGAAAGGCGGAGGGAGGAAGTCACATGATGAAAAAAAGATGGGGACAGGTCTTCGCTCAGGCACGGCTCGGTTTCTGACGGGGTCTCTTCCCAGTGCACCCTGGGAAGTGCGGTCCTCAGCTCTCCAGACTCATGAAGGCCACCACCTGCTCCAGCTTGAAGGCCAGCCTCTGTTTCCTGGCTACATCGTCCTGCTCCAGTGCACACACGATCTGCAGACGGGACCGGGAGGTAAACACAGCTCATGACATGTTCAAAAACTATGCATTCCACAGCTTTTAAAAGTGACTTGCATAATCCAGATGTTATCATGCTCATGCAAGTCACTTTCAGCTATTAACATTCAATATTTACCGCAGTATGAGCTACTTTGTATGGAAATTGTTTGCCCTGGACTTTGTCTCTGAGGCTAATACAAGTGGAGCAAGTTAGTCTTGCTGACAGACTAAATCCCATCGTCTATTACTTATCAATACAGCAATTTACCTAGCATTTAAATTATTATACAATCAATATATTTTCAGAACTGGTATAAATTAGATTTTAGCATTTTTCTTTGCATTTTAGGCTAGAATGTTCCTTTAACTCTAACCAAAACTCAAATACATCATGCACCAAATCTTAAAGGGGGATTACCGTTTTTTACAACCTGGACCTTATTTCTGGCATAAAATACGATCGTTTACTCACCCATATAACTTTGGTGTCATTTGGAGTCGTTGGGACAATATTTAGATCCAGTGGAGTGACATATAGTGGGAGTGACTGGGGCACCGAAACGCAGCCTTTAAATAATGCATTATCTGCCGCGAAACTCGTTCATTTCACCAATATTTTGTTATGATACGCTAGTGCTATTCCCCGTTGAGTCCGGAGTTAGCTGTTATCATCATCCGGGGTCTGTAGATTGACCTACTAACCTCTGACCTGGGTGATGTCATCTCTGAGCGCCGTGCACACCCGTGACGGTCAGCTTGTTTACCTGTAATTTGCTACTGCTAGTTTTTTGCAACATGGTTGGAAGGTCAATCTACAGACCCCGGATGATGATAACAGCTAACTCCGGACTCAACGGGGAATAGCACTAGCGTATCATAACAAAATATTGGTGAAATGAACGAGTTTCGCAGCAGATAATGTGTTATTTAGAGGCTGCGTTTGGGTGCCCCAGTCACTCCCACTATATGGATATACGCGGCGCTTCACATCTTCCAAATGACACCAAAGTTATATGGATGAGTAAATTATCGTATTTTATGCCAGAAATAAAATAAATTAAAAAAACGGTAATTCCCCTTTAATAACTGATGACACTAACATGTTGCCTAGAAGTATAAGTCAGTGCTACATACCTCCTCGGTGTATTTCCCCACATAGGAGTAAATCTCACTGAGAGAGCTCATGGTGTTGAACTCATTCATGTGCATCCGTGACTGTTCTGCCAAGTAGGCATTCATGTCCTGGTCACTGATCGCTGGCATCTTATTAATGTCTGAGTAGTACCTGTTGGAAAAAAACAAAACAAAATATGAACGCGTGTTACTAATATGTTTACTGCAAAGGAACATTGTTAAATGATTTGGAAAACAGAAGACAGTCAGTAATGTGTTTTAATCTAGATGTTTTCCTTGGGGTTCATTAGCTGCTGCAGTGGTTTACAGCACTTCTTTGAACATATTTGCCTCTGTGCTACACACATTAGTTAATTTCATAGCAAAGAGGCAGACATGGAGTCATCATAGATGCTGAGAGGCCTTAGATCTAAACCTGGAACACCACAACTGTAGAAACACACTCAGGCTGCATTGAGGCAAAGGCAATCAGTCACTGTCAGCAGCAGCTGTGTTGCCCATATCAACTATGTTAATTAAAGCTGCTTATTTACATATTAAATTCCTGTAGCTGCAGCCGCTTGAGGACAGGCATGGTGTATGGCTGGATAATTCTGGGAGTGTGCGAGAGAGAGAGAGATGATATTTGCCAGGAAACTAGTCTTCAGAGCAAACTGAGCAGAGGAAAAGGCAGGTGGGTGTTGCTCACAGAGGTCATACCCGTATCAACACCTGTTCACTGCTGGAAGGTGGTTGTAGAGAGCTCCTAGCAAAGGTGTTGAAGGAACTATAATCCTAAAACGATGTTAAGTATTAGCCAGTTTTTGGTGATAAAATAAATATCACCTTTTTTAATTTCTCCTCCTGTAAGAGAAACAAGAGAGGGGGAGTGCTGTTCTTCTGCTAGTCTAACTGGTTTTGCAGATGCTGAGCTTTAGATGATCATTGTCACTGTGACAAAGATCTCAGTCCTCTGTAAGAATAGTCTGTGCTGTGGCCAGACAGACACACACACCAGGTCTGAGTAAAGTACAGTCCTGAGCCTGAAGCTCCTTATTTGGTTCCAGGCATTCAGGCAGTGCACATATATTCTGGTCCTGAGGCCTGCTTTGCAATGAAGCTGCAGACGCATAAATACTCTGAACCACTTCATGGTGCACCATCTTTTATTCAGGACCTCTTTGCCTCCCCTACTGACAAATAAATTTAATGAAATTCCCATTTTAACAAATTACCGGCTTCTACTGCCTGCAACTCTCAAAAATGCTTCCTCTCTTTTTCTGCCCCCCCTCCCTGCAAATGCCGCTGCGCCTTCCCAGCACTGACTCCTCAGTACTGTAGATCCCTGCCCTGGGCGCTCCCATTCATTCCCTCTGTGTAGTAATTTGGACTGGGTTTCACAGCTCATACATCACAGTGCTACAGTCGCATTGTGTGTGTTGGAATGAAACAAAGCTAATGCAGGTTTTCTGATGGGTCTCTCCCTCTTCATCCATTCAGAGATTGGTGTGTACACGCATGTAGGTCTACCGACATCTCACCTTTCCACCCAGCTCTTGTAGCTGGGGATGTCCTTGGCATAAAGCAGCTTGTTGGAGGGTGAGTCCTTCCCAAGGCGGTGTTCTGAGGTGGAGCAGGAGTCCATGAAGGTCTGGGCCACCACAGACAGACAGGCATCTGTGATGCTGCTCTTATGGATGTCAAACACAAACTGGGGGTTCTTGATCACATTCACCCAGAAACGCAGAGGTAGGCTGTAGAAGGGTGGGAAAAGAGAACAAAATAGTTTAGTGGCAAACTCAACTTCTGTACTTTAACTTTTCCATTACTGTTGAATAATTGTGTGCTGTATTCAGATCTGTTTTCCGGGAAATTAATTAGAATTTAAATATTTTCTATTATAAAAAGCCTAATGTTGTGGATTAACTCGTTTTTACCATAAATGAACTTGTACTGCAACCTGTAAATAAAATGTTGTCTGTAAGAGCTAATGAGACACGTTAATATATTCTGTGCTCTGCCGCATCGCGTCATTAAAATTACTTATGCATAGATTGTTTGTTTCCATCTCACTGACAGAATGCTCAAATAGCCATTCACACAGAGGAACAAAAAGTGTTAAGTAAAACAACAGTCTGTGCTCGGTTCAACTGCTCTGAGATTAAGTCCCTTAATGCCATTTTAAAATTTGCTACAGCCAGCTAGTCAATAGGCATGGACATATTATTCGCCAGAAGGGACGAGGATTCATTCACTTTGCGAAGCTAGTACACGGGCCCTGCTGTTGCTGATGTGTTCTATTTGATGTGTGTGCTCAATTCAATAAAGCCTTTATCTTTAAAACCAGGTGCTGTCTGGCTCGCATTTTTTTCTAGCAGTGTCCAGGGGTCCTCGCTGGGGGCCGCACAGTGACACAGTTCACATTGCCTGGTTTGTGCAAGTGGGTCCTATTTTGCGCCTTGTCCAAAATAATAAAAATATACAAGTCTGTTTATTTGCTGGGCTGGTTTCAGCCAAAACGAACAGACACAGGGCCAGCTTTATCTGGGTGTTGCAGTAAGAGAGGCTCAGGTGGTATTAAGAAAGAGCTGCTTGTTACTTGGATCTCTGTGTCTTTACTATTCTCCTGGCTATGCATTTTTAGCTGATGTGACAAAAAACAATCGGGGAAGACACTGCATTTCAGCCTGCATGGCACAGTATCAGAGCACGAGGGGAAAATAACAATAAAACTAGAATGCAGTCATTTAAAATGCCACCAGTGCTCCCCCACCAGCACACTAAGCATTTACTCTTGCACAACCACCCACAAAGCCATTCACATGTACAATCTAACAAAAGAGGATTTGGACTCTGGAAGGAAAAACTCTGCATTATGACTTCAAAATTAATCTAAGCAAAGAATCTAGTGGGATTAGGCTCAGGGATCAAAGGGATATTAACACCACTGCTGTGCTGCCTTGATTGTTGACAATCTGCTGCTTCAGCGGGGCAGTAGACTCTAAAATGAGGTTCAGCTCACAGTTTTGTCCACCATTATCACATCTACATACATGTTATCCCCTGAAAATAGGCACTGCATAGAATTTGTGCAGTTAACTCGTGCTGAGAAGTTTAAGGTATCTGAATGATGACCATAATTGGTCAGGGATTAGGTAAAATATCAGCTGCCAAGATCAAGGGCAACTCTTATCCTTGAGGAATTATGTTTTCAGTCAGAAAAGCTCTTTATTTAAAAGATTTCCTCTGTCCATTGATTCACAACTACAAAGTAAACTCAATAGTAAAAAAAAAGTTAATGTTAAATAATCTGTTGTATAAACAGCAACTCTAAAATAAAGAAGCTTCATTTACTTTAAATGGTGTTTAGTACCGAGAGAGGGAAATCCAAGAGTAGTACTCAGTACTACAGAGTTTAAAAACTACTCTGTTAATCCTCCTTGAAAGATTACCAACCAGTATTGACAAAACTCTGTAATTGTACAGCAGCAAAACAATGTCTGTTCACTGATAACTACTTTTTTTTTATGAAAAGAAGAGCAGATAGTCCACTAACAGTCGGTGTTGCCACACAGATGCCTGATCTCAACATCAACAAGGCAGTCTGAGATTACTTGAAGAGACAAGGAGTTGTGACAATCTACAAAGAAACTGTGGCAGAATCTCCAAGGTTTTTAAACTGCCTCCATATTGAATACTTGGAAAGTGTTCATGTGTAGCTAGAATTACTGCTGGTACAAAGAAAAGGACAAATAAAAACTACTATGCATGTACAGCACAGTGCTGCACATAGACAACAACTCTCTGTCTCCTTGTATTCCCTCAGCAGCAAGTCCAACCGCCTCTTGCAGTTTGCACTGCTTGACACTTCTGGCACACACAAAGAGCCTGTGAGCCTCTGAATCTGCAGTAGTGGGATGTTATCCTAGTTCTGCAGAATGGGCCTGATGAATTTGCCCGCCATTGGCAGGCAAAGGGTCACAGATGTTGTGAACCAGAGCATCCCGCTGGAAGCTTTACAGCAGAGACAAGGATGTGACTAAGCCTGATTTTATTTCAAGCAGCGACCTAAGATTTGAATAAACAGCTCGATAAAGGTGACCTGTCTGGGCATTGTTCCAACAAGGAGACCCGGGAAGCGCAAAAAAAAAAAAATAAATAAAAATGCACTACCTTTCATTTGAATGGCAAGTTCCAGTCCTACTAGTGGTGCTATTTACAATGTGAGTAGTATGGTATCGCAGCATGACAGAAGATAGGTGATCGTCTTCATGCAAAGAAAAAAAAAAAGAGGCATGCAAGTGCCAGTTTTGCGCATTAATTAAAATTCTGTCTGTTCCATCCCGACATGACAAACACGCAGTGCAGATAGACGCACGCACACCACATACAGAAGAGCAAAGATGAGTACAGACGCTGACACACTGCCACTAATCCAAAAGATACCATCTGGAGATGCTCTAGGAGCCAGTGACTCATGTACACACATTCAAATACACGTTACAACTCTGCCACACACAAAGCACAAACAACGGTTAAACTGATTTTAACTTTGCACAACAAAATTTGCTTGAATAATAAAAAAAAAGCTGAGATATTCTCACAGCTTGGTGAAATAAAGGCTATAATTAGGTGTAAGGTTAGTGCTTTTGTTATCACTTTGGAGTTGTGAAGGATGATTTGGATTGTAAAGGGTTAGGGAGAATTTCTAGATGACAGATTTACATAAAGAGCCGGGTTTAGTGTGTGGATGTTGTGCCAAAACCTGTCTTTATATTAAAAGAAAATAGTTTTTTACATGATATAAGATGCAAACTACAGGGTTAGGGATAATCTAACAAAATGGTTATATCAGGGGAAATACAGATGGAAGGGAAACCCTGAAGGGGAGGTGGGGGTAGCAGAGGGTTAGAGGGGCTCTGGATGCAGTAGAAGTTAATGGTGTGTATCATGACGATGGCACTGGTAGATTTAATGGGACAGGGGCTCAGCTTGGGAGGGAGTTTTGTATTATTATTCTCTACCATCAGACAAAATGAAGGCTTTTGTTGGAGCTGAGATTGCAGCCTTTGGAGACAACCGCAGGTTATGTGTAAGCACACACAGTGAGGGGACGCAGTTGTATGCACATCGCTCACAGAGGAGATATCTGTGGAGGCATCAGCACAAACTGTGTCCGGTCTAAGTGGCTCTTTGTCATGGTGTGTTATGATAAATTGCTATTCATTCACTGGCCCAATAGTGGGAGGCCACTAAAATTTAAGAGCAACTCATAGAAAACACTTAACACTCACAGCAGATGGGCCAATAACTCAGAAATAAAAAAATAACTAAACTAGTTTAAAGTAAATAATATTTCTTCTCTAGTCTCCTCCTACACTCTCCTCTCCATCTCTATTTGTCCCCTGATACGCATCAATTTTTTTTTCCTCACATCTCCATGGTTGCTCCTGTGCCGTGGGTTGAGCGATGCATGCTGGGAACTTGGCAGAGGCTAGGAGGCTAATGAGATATTAGTGTGCGTTTAACTCCCACTGCGTTCACTTCCTTCTTTTCACCTTTTCATTTCTCTGCTCTCCCCATTCTGGTGCTCTGTTGGTTATTTAACCCCGACCATTTTTTTTTTTACGGTGGTCGCTCTGAGGTCGATACGGTCCAAATTAATCAGCGGATATTAATTTAGAGGTGTACTTATGCACCTGGGAGTGTACATTTGTCACTATGGAGATTTCCACAGTGACAAGACATTTTTTGGCCCAGTTATCCATGATAATAGATGGAGAGTCTTGGTAGCCAATTGGATTAGCCCCTTGTGGTTGGCTTTAATGAAGATTACACGCCCCTGTGGTTAATGGTTATTAGGAAAGGAAGAGGCATGTGGTGAAACTTGGCACTGATAGGGCAATAACAGGGCAAAGCCATGTGAGATGTGCCAAAATGTACTGGTTCTACGTTAAATGCGGAAAGAAAAGGACAGAAATGGAGCCACACTAGTGTAGAAATAATGAAATAAATGAATATTCATGTCCACTAAAGATCCAAGTAGCTGCGTCAGGAGTGTCTTTTGTTTGAACTCACCAGTTGCTCTTCCATGTGTGTCGGACATGCGGGTCGTGGATGCTGTGTTTGTCGGCCTGTTCGTCCAGGAAGTCAAACATGTATTTGATGGCCAGTGGCAGAGCGCTGCCCCGATGTGCTGTGCTGAAGATGGTCTCAAACAGGTCATCAACAAACTTCTGTAACGTACCCTGCAGAGCAAGGAGAAACAAAAAGCTACAGTCAATTTATGTTAAAGTACTGTAACAGTATTGATCAGGACCAAGAGAACTGGTGAATATAATTTGAGGCACACCGCTGACTGATATAAACCTTTAACTTCTTTCTGTGTGAAGGTATGAGCTTTGCAGTGCATGCCACTGTGTCCACTAGCTCCGATGTTTATGTCTGACTCCTATCTCACAAACGCGGCCTTTAAATCTGCTTGCAGCTTTGATGGGGGAAATTGTTATTTCACAGCTGACTTTTAATAATATCTGGGAACAGGAGGCGCATCTCCTAAGCCTCTTTGTGCTGCCGGATTAGCTCCCACACTGCACCATTGACCCTAATTTGATTTAATGTTGGCGACTTTAAGGAGGAGGAGGAGAAGAGAGACAGAGTGAGAGAATCTAATCCTCTTGTAAAAAATGAGCTGATGGGATGCACGGGAGCACCAGGCGAGAGCAAGGGATGGAAATGAAACGACAGAGGTTGCCTATCAGAAAAAGAGGCCGGTTGAGTGTGGCAGATGAGGTGTGTACAGGCACTGGCAAATAAAAATCCAATTTGGGTGGAGCGGGTGACTGAATCATGGAGTCAAGAGAGTGGGAGGAGAGAATCCTGTTAGTCCGACAATCACGGCTATAATTCTAATGTGGCCCACATTCCCGACAGCTTATCATTTTTCTACGAAGGAATGGAATCACATATCTCTATATCAAGCCCACGTTTCTTCCAGGTGACACTTTGTACTGGATGGCGAGGGAATACCTAATGTTTTGTATGAGCATGCACACATGTGAGTACAGATACTAAAAATCTCTGTGTGTTTCTGCTGTGACATTTTACGTCTTCTCAAGGGGTGAACTGGTATCAACACCCACCCTCCCCGAACGACGATCTACCCTGTCATTACGCTGCACTCTAAACACAATGTGTCATCTGCATGTTTTGATGCCGTCTGCCTCCACGTTGAAATGCAAGGAAAGCGACGAGAACGATGGGAACACAAATGAGAAACGGGGAGGTAGAAACAGACAGACACACACTCGCTGGAGTGTACAAGTGTAAATGCAATCCTTCCCTGTGCCACTCTTTTACGTATGAACATGTCCCGTACCCACACTCGGAGTGTCACTGATGGAGCTAATATGAGAGACAGGGAGAGGTATTTATTGGCAAGGTGAAAGCCAAACGCAGTCAATTACACTGCCTGTCTGCCCAATCATTCCTCACCAAGAGAGATGGCCAGCCAAGATAAACTGGTTATTTCACAAAAACAATCCATCTGGAAAGATGATGTGCTGTCTGCCTTCAGAAGCCACCTTCCTGCACTCTGGGACGGGATAATGGCAGGGAAATAGAGCGACTCGCCGAGGCCGAGAGGCGACGTGTGTGAAGGTGTGTGGAGGGCCGTACAGTATGTTTCATGGTCGCTGCCTTCCTTCTAGTCCGCTAATTCTCCACCTGCCCACGCTAAATGGTCATCAACTGAACATTAATCCAACTCACAGGTACAGCCAACAATGCCCTAAGATACTAATACACTACCACTTATATTCTCCAGAAAATATTTGTGTCTTTATTGAACTATTGAATTATTGAGCATGCACAGTTCTGATGGGAGGAAAAGCAAGTGAACCCTTGGATTTAATATAATCCTCTACGGTGGCAATATCCTCGACAAGTGTTTCTTGTAGCCGCAGGTCAGAACCTGCATAACATTAGGGAGGAATTTTGGACCATTCTTCCTTAAAAAAGAAAAAGCTATTTTAGCTCGGCTACACTCTTGGGGGCACTGGTACTGAATGACTCTCATCTCAGCACAGCAACTTCCAGAGAGGATGTTTTTGTCCCCCTTGCTTTTTCTTTCTATACTTGTTTACTGTGTTGCCGAGACTCCTGTTATTGTGTTATTATGGGACATACACAGAACTGTGCTCATGTAAAGTCCAAAAAAATCCAAAAATTACAGGCGGAACATTTTCAGTTCATACCCTCCCTCTTTCGTTTACCCTCCCTTGTACGCCTGTGTGCGTCTGTGTCTGATAGAATGGATGTCTTGATGGAAAAAAAAAAAAAAGAGGGACAAGGTGCTTTAGGAGTGGATTGTTAATTTGCATTCAGCTGTTGGATCAAAGTCACATTTCCCTGCAAACCAAATTAACAATTTTTTTTTTTTTTTTTTTGCCTTCTGAGGGGCCATTGTCGCAAGCTGCATTCAAAGAGCCTCATTTTATAGCCGTTTCTATTTTTGCCTGATCTTTTTTTTTTTTTTTTTTTTAGCTTCATGGGTCTTTTCTTCTGTACCCTTTTTGATATGCTGCTGCATCAATGCAACAGTAATGAAAAAAGAAAACAAACAGAAATCTCTATTTTCTCTTTCTCACCTGAGGGGATAGGCGAATACATTTGAATAATGTTTTCCACCGAGATGACTCATCCAAAGTAAACATGAATATTAAAATAAAGCACGGGTTTTATGAGTCATTATAACACAGGATTGAAGGTTACGGTGACCTTTTAGCTTTTTCAACTGCAAGACGCCAAAAGATGTCGTGACAGATTATTCTTTCTTTTTACTTTTGCGTCTTCCTGCTCAGCAAACTTGCACTGTAAATTTAGCATGAGCACTTGGCTGCGTGGCGACTATATAAGATGACCTAGCGTCAGTGAGATAAAATATCAAATGTGGGGTTTTCTTAAACAAAGATGGCTCACCTTGGTAGCCAGAAGTCGCGTCAGGTAGATCTCAGAGACCATCTTGCTGCCGCGGTCACCCTCCTTCTGATCTCCGTGCTCGTGATTCTTAACCAAGTGCCAAACCTTCACCCCGCTCTCCAGGTCAGGAGTGATCATAGGGGTTCGTGAGCGCAGGCTGTCGGGGCTTCCAGTGTACTTTATCATGTTCTCTGTGAAGAACAACACATTTTAGATCATACGCTACCGATGTAAATCACAAGGTCAAAGAACCACAGAGCAATCTTGCCTTTAGCATATCATGTTAATTTATTTTATTTACACACTACAAAGCAGAGCAGACAGGAAAAGAGAAGAAAACTCAACCTGAGCAAAAGAAATGCAGACAAATAAAAATAAAAAGGCAAGGAAAGGAAAACACGCAACCTGCATGTCAACAGCAGAATATATTTTCTTTGCTCGAGGCTTCCAATTTACACGTCTGGGAGATTGGATATGAAACTTTCAGAAAGTCTGCATGGTTAATTTTTCATGGATTCTTCTCCGAGTGACAAGACACGCTATTGCCAGCTGACACAAAATCGAACAGGTGTCAGACGAGATGAAATATGTATGGCCCACCCAATGGCCGGAGTGGCGATGACATTTCCAAACACATGGCTCAATGAATGTTTACACAGTGTGAAAAAAATTGATCAGTGGGTGCGGTTTGCAGAGAGGAGTGGGGTAGGGGTTGGGGAAAGGGGGGGTGAGGAGTGATTTTCACTGTGACAGAAATCAATCTGTCCAGAGAGAAAAGCAGGAGTGTATGGAGGAGAGAGTTTGGGGGGAGAGAACAAATAAAGCTTGTGCTTGTGTATGTGCAGTGACTGCTCAGATCTGATCACAATGTCTGTTTGTTATAAGAGGATGTTAGGTTGGCCCGTGTGTACAGTCAGAAAAGTACATCTGTTTTATGTTAATTACTTATTCAGGAAGTTAGAAAGCTGAGGGTGATGCAGATTCATGAATCCACAGGAGGGAGATTTCTGCTTGGATTCTATTCTGATGCAGCTCCACATGCACACTGATATTCCTCTGGTATGTTTTTTTTTCTGATAGAAACATTACAACTTTGATGAAACACAAAGGTTGCACCTTTCATTCCCCAACTCAACATGTTAGCGTTTGTCTGAATCTTTGAACTTTTTTCCACAACTTTCCCTTCAGCTCCAGCCTCCTATCCCCCTCCTCTATTAAATCCAGTCTCTTTCTTCGCTGTTTGGCCATTGTGCTCAGGGAGAGTTCAAAGTCGCTCTCAAGCACCACACCGGTTGTGAAGTGCATCACACTTGCATTTGAAGTCAGTCTCTTAAAAAAAAAAAAAAAAAAAAAAGAGCTGACGGAGATGGCGAGATATTCCTGGCATCCTCCCTCCCTTTCCTGTTGCACCACTCACCTCGCGTCCTATCTGGTCTAATTTGGTGACGGAGAGGTGAGGTGAGACCATATGGAGATGAGGCAATGCTAATAACGTGGCACCGCATTTGAAGTGTCTGAAGTGTTTGTGACCAGTGCGACTAGCCCTTTGATCAGCAACTAACTTGATGGTTTTTGCAGGTTCAAGGAGACCTGGAGCAGACGGACAGGCGGAAAAAAACACTGGCGCAGGGGAGGATGAGAGGACACACTTTGGAGTCTCAAGAGGCCAGAACAACAGAAGAGAGAGTCTATTTGGTCTCTTTATATTTTGCACATCCTTTCAGCTCCTCTAAATTGTGTCTTGTCTTTCTAGCCGTGTCACACAGATCCTCAGGAAAGAGCATCTACTGTTGTATGATTAGTTCATGTTATTCGTAGAGACATATTTGATGTTTTTCCATTTATATATGTGTTTGAATCATTTGCCAAAAGTTGTAGACATTTATTTTAGTTTTTTGTTGAATCAGGTTTGTTCAATAGTTAATATTAATATGAAATAACTGCATTTAACTATGGTGTGTGTATAAAAGGTGTATTTTTTTTTTTCCAGTGAATCAAGATCTACAGAGATGCGTCCACTCACCATATTTACTTGCAGAAGTTCGCGACACAGTGGAGTTGTTGACTGAATTGTAGGCTGTAACTTGCTTGGGAACCAGGGCCATCACTGCATTATCAGGTACCTGGATACACACACACACACACAGACAAGTACAATATTATGCAAATGACTCTTCAAAACAATAGCCATTTGCAGAGAATTTTGTTATTTTCTTTCATTTCAAAACACAACGGATCAGAAAGAGCATTCATCATTTGTGTTGGTGTCATTTTCTATATTTCCCTCCATCCATTGCGACTTAATGCGAGTAAACTGAGAATATCTTATTACCCTTATGTGCTCTGTTCAACCCACACATTCATATGATGACTGACAGGGGGAGGGAGAGTTTAGCAGAGCATTGTACGGGCCTGTGTGAGAGGGGAGGTCCCACAGTCTCTATTCAATAATACCTTTCCTCTAGGGTTGTTGGGTAGAGTGTGTGTGTTTGAGTGTGTGTGCATGAAGGTGTGAAGCATCAAATAATGTGTGCGCGTGTCTGCGTTTGTCTATGTGTAAATAAGTGCGGGTAAATGAACGAACGAGTCAATCGTGCGCTCCTCCTTCCCAAGTCAGCCGAACAGGATTCAATTAACGCAACTGGGATGGAGTCTGTCCCAGCCCTGCACACACACACACCAACACACCCACACCTCTATTCTGCATAATCTGGCTACCCATGCTGCAGGGTAAGACAGGGTTAATTGAAGTGATCTTTATCATAGCGTGGGTAGATGGGACCAGAGGGCTTTAGTCCACATATGTGTGTGTGTGTGTGTACATGTGTGAGAGCTGGAGCATTATTAAGATTGTGTCATTATTTCACCCAGTCACTCAATCTGCTCCTTATGCATAATATGTTTCTATCATTGTAAGCAGGAGGCCCACAGGGCAGATCTTGTTATTCCTTTGTGGGGAGGCCCACATCTCCCCGCCAACACCCTCAAGTATCCTCCCTGATCACCCTTCTCATATGTTGAATCGATATAAGACGAGCAAAGCGCAGTGGAACATAATGAAATGTGAAAAGGGGGAGTGGCATTGAAGGAAATAACATTTGGAGAATAAAAGCAGAAATCAGAGCGCAGTTTCCTGAAAGAGAGGAGGCGGAGAGAAAAATCTCATAATAGGACAAAAAGATTAGATATGAAAAATGACATTACGTTTTTTTTTTTTTTTTCTCATTGCTTCCATGTGATTATTCTTGTATTATTTCCTGGACAAGAAATTTTACTTTTCACTTGATTTGTAACACCAACTGTCATACTAAATCTGAGAGCTGAGTGAGTGGGGGAGTTTGGCTAGTGGCACATCAAACCAGATTAGTGTATTAAAGGACAGCGCGTGATTCTATTCAGCGTGTCTGGTTTGTCATATTAGCTTCTGATAAGACAAACAATACTTGTATAAAATGTCTGGAGGACATCCCGGGACTGAATTTAGCAGCCCATCTGGGATTTTCTGGGTGACATCAATCAATAGAGTGCATCAATGTTTTTGATTAGTACAGTGACAAGATATCCCACAGAATGATTTATGGGTTTAACCCTTGCCACACCATTTCAATGAAATAAAGTCATGAACCCAAAAACCGGAGTGCTAAGTATGGAACTGCAGATGTCTTTGACTGAAGCTTGAATGTGTTTGTGGCGAGCCCTCCCTTTCTCGGTCTTTGCGTAGCCTCCTGACAATTTCCGAGTGGATGGGAGTGTTTTTCTTTTTTCTTTTCTGTCAAGGATAAGGTGCCCTTATTCCCCAGCCTGAAAAATGAATTAACTTCTGTCTTCATTATCTTATCTCCTATTCGAATCAGCTCCCTAATCCATTCCACCCACGCCTCGCACTCCCAGCCTGTTGACACTTGCCGCCGCTGACATTTAATTTAGGCAATACGCAAACCGCACTTGGAAGGCGAAAGTCGCTACTTGTTTAGCTGCTGGAATTATTAACAACGTATTGACAGAGCACAGTCTATTTGCCTGTTCAAGCTCATTGTGTTTGGATGGAATGGACTGGTCTGTTCTCATGTGGCGCAAAACACCTGCAGATATTTGTTTCTCTGTCACATTAAAAAATCCTATTTAGACCATTCTTGTGTACAAATAGTAAACTGTATGTGACTGACTACTGATGTGTGTGCCAACCATTGACTGTATAAATATGCACGGCGGAACTGCTCCTCAAAAGTGAAGTCAAGAAAGTAGAGCTCCCCCTGGTGGCTGGCTGCAGTATATGTCATAAGCTCCACCCCTTCCACGTTAGTGGATGGGACTTGGGCCGAAGTAAAACACTAAAATACACGTCAAATAATTTTTTTTCAAGGATGGTTTCGGCTCCAAACTCGCAAGATGGCGCCGCCCGTATCCCCGGGAAAATAGCGTCAGTTTGGCCAATAGAAGGAAGTGGGGACACATTGTCCATATTTATACAGTCTATGGTGGCAACACTTATTAATTCAAGAAGATGACACTTGGGCATCACATCCGGTTTTAACTCGAGCTCCCTCTCTCTCCCTCAGTACACACTTCTGTGTTGGTGGTCACTTCCCTGCCTCACACAGTCTCATTCCCCTTTGCCCTGACAGATACCTTGTGGTTTTTGAGTTATTCAGCTTAAGAGTAAAAGGTGGACTTGAGTTAAGAGGGCATCAGTTAGATATAATATGGGTTGACACATTTAATCAGTGTTTGTGTACATTTGCTGTAATGATGAAATGATGAAAACTGAAGCTTTCTTGAATTTGAATTTAGGGTCAGTGTAATGAGTTTGTTGCAGGTGTTTCAGTGTCCAACCGTACCTGATAATGGGCCAGCATGTTCAGTCTCTTCCAGTCACCTTCAATCTTTGTGGTGACGTCCTCATCCTGCAGGATCATGCGCTGTCCCCGACCCTGACGCCATTCTGTAATGGTAAAACAGCGGAAGAAGATCAATTTAAATGATCATCCTCGCTCTTAAGGGTATTTTTCTAGTGGCAATTAATACATGTTAGAAGTTCTAATAGCTCTAGTTTTAAATGCAGACATCTTTTTATTGCTTCTGTTAATCACGTGGTGTATACTGGTGGCATGTCTTTAAATCTAATTCCCCCTCAGGGATTTGAAAAGGTTAGTTTGAATTCTAACTTCAGTTTGTAGTTTTTAGATGAGAACAAGAAAAACATCAACATAAGATAAAAACGGCAACCCCCCCCACACAAAAAAGCTTCACTTTATTCTGATCAGCCTGCCAGAAAATAAGTTATTCCAATCTTCTTCTTGATCTAATAAGTTTTTTATTTGCTCTCTTCAGTACAATTGTTTTATATTGCCATGAAAGGACTGAATAGGATCAAAAAGAGGAGAATAAATCTACACAAATATCTTTTGACTAGGGGTTAAAGAGAGAGGAAAACAGATGTAGAACTAAAAGAGAAATGGCTCACATGTGAGACAGTAACAAAAGGCGAGTTAAATTAATCACCCGCTGTACTCATTTTAGAATGAAGCTCTCCCTCTTTGCTCTTTTCCATCTATCTTGCCAGTGCAATCGATGAGTGTGATTACAGCTGCATGCCCAAGGCTTGTGCGCATCCTTTTCCATCTGCAGCACCAGCCTTTATGTTCTAGTCTCTGAAGGCACCACTGGTCCCTGCTCTCCCCTTGTCACCCCCCCCCCCCCCACCCCGCTCTACGCCTCTTGTCTAGCTGCTCATTTTATTATGTGGAAGAAGATCACAGCTGTATACGGAGAATCTAGAAAGTTGAGAAAATGACAGCAACACCGCTGTTCATCTAATTTGCATAATCTTCAACGAGGTGCACTTCTTGCGCACATGACAGTGTCTTTCATAAACACAACAGGAAGGCATTTACATTACCATGTAAGCAAATTACGTCTATACATGTACACCAGGACTTCCACATCAGCGCAACCTCAGCACAAAACAAAACAAAAGCTTTGATAGAAACATCTCACAATGCCCCAGCAGCATTATCATAAGTGAAAAGGGAAAGCCATCTTGAAAACAAACAGGCAGATGATTCCTCTATTCTTTTTGCAGACATCACGGGCTTTATGAATACGTTATTGTGTCTGCGCTCCTCGCTGTGCTTCCCAATTGCGTCGGCCACTGTCATCTCTTATTCGGATCACAAACAGGAAAACAAAGCGGCAATCACCGCGGTGCATGATGAGGCCCGTCTTTGGAGGATCGACCGGAATTGTGTTAGCATCTGAAAAATCTGCAGGAAATAAAGATTCTCCTGTTGTTTTTGTCTATACAGTACATCTTCTTATAAAGATGCAAATGAGCGCCTGCGTCTGCAGCCGGGGCTCAGTAAACAATCGAAAAGCAAAAAGAAAGGCAGGAAGGAATAAATATAATAAAGTTGGTGTAAAAACTGAGCAAATTAACATCATCCTTATTCCCAGAACCAGTGGTCTCTAATAAGAAAGACGGCATGTGTGGGAGTCAGGGCTTCCTTTATGAAGATGGATGCTGATGCTAGAGAGAAAGACTGAAGGTGACTGTTTAATCCACAGAGATGCAATGACACGCATTTGCCACCAGCAATATAAACACAATGACACGCACACACTTCCAGCTTCTTTGTTCTTGGACTCTATCTTCACTGTTGATCTGCGGGGGAATTCGAATTGCAGACTATTGGACTTACAAACAGTACTCTAGCCAATGTGTCGCAGTACATTCCTGCCACAATCCCATTATACTTATCAGCCATTGCAGTCACTGTGTATACATGTGAGAGTGTGTGCTGGAAATCATAAAAACAGTTCCTGTACCTGAATACAAAACAACCTTACAGGCCTGACAGGATATGTCAAACATCTACTCTTAGACTATTAATGAAGAAAGAAGAAAGAACTTTCTTCTAATCAAACGTTAAATACTATAAATACAGTATTGGAAAATAATATAGAACTCCACACACATGTTCTCTCTCATGAGCGTTTACTCAGTCTCTCTCTTATACCCACAATCACACTCATACAGAGCAAGTGGCTGGCGGACTCCAATTTCCAATTCCCCTTCGTAATAAAACAATAATAGAACAACATATCCTGCCCAAAGGGGACCATAAAACAATTTCATCCAGGAGTCTCGTCAAAAGGCTAAACCAATCTTTTCACTTAGCCATCTCACGGACAGAATCCCTATGGTATGCACTCAGCCCCATCTTAGATCAGGGGTTGGTTATAAATATGCTATTACCAACTCACAACAGGTTCTAGGAAAATCCATCTGGTGATATTAAACCATAAAATAAAAAACACAGGGTAGAGTGGTGAGGCTGACAATCATGGATAACAATATTATACTGACATGCATTCATACTATCAAAACACTAAATTTGTACCAAAACCATTGATTGGTAAAGTGCAGCGTTAAAGCGGGTCATAAATGATATCAGGGGGATGTATTCATGCATAGAGCCAAATCAAATCATTCCTACACATCCAGGGGAAGCCAGAAAGGAAGGATGGAAGGATGGACACAAAAGGATGGACAGAAACTAGCAAGAAAGAAAGAAAGGACCCAAAGAGGCAGGAAAGAAAGATGGAAGCAAGAAATAGAGAATGAAGAAAGAAGGAATGGACGAGATAAAGATATAAAGGAAGATAGGCAGGATAGATGGGCTGCAAGAAGGAAGACTGAAAGAATTGAAAGAAAGAAAGACTTTGTCGGAAAGAGATCACTGAGTGTCCCAATTGATTAGCTGATCAATCATCTGACTCAGACGCTAGTCGACAAGAGAGTCGATCAATAGGTAGAATGGGGCGCAGAGAGACCAATCTTAGACATCTGAGCCGACAGAGCCAGGAAGTCAAGTCTCCTGAGCTTGAAAAGAAAGCTACTTCTCTATATCTAAGAATTCTTGTACTTTTTAAGAAGGGCCGGGTGGAGTGGGGAAGCCTTTCTAAAAATCAATGGATGTCTAAGTTCAACCTTTTTTTTTTCTTCTTCTTCTCCCTCCAGGCACATGGGTAGGAAGCACGGCACGGATAGAAGTGTTTAGACTAAATGTGCAGTGACTGCGGGAATGTGTGGGAGCTCGATTTCTCATCGTCTTCAATCCTACACTGCACATAACCCATTATCAACAAGAAAAAGTCAGATCACATTATTTTTTATATAACAAAGCAAAGACTCATACCTAGGTCCATGTCAGAGGCTTTTAGGCGGTGTGAATGTGGGACGTTCTTGTAGATGGCATCCAGTATCTTCTCCTTCACCTGGCTGATGGTGTCACAGTTTAGCACCTTAACCTGGATCTCAGGGCTCTTCTCGTTCTCTGGATGTATGCAGTTCACCACCTGTAGCAGAAATATGCACAGGTTTGTCAGGGAGAGGATCAGGCTGCCGGAGACTCTATCTATGTTTGCTTTTTTACACAAGGGAAACATTTTCTTAGGTAAGAAAAGGCATTTTTTCAAGTCGATTTAATGCAAAGGACACATATCGTTCAATATTTAATTCATACTTCAGCTTGGCAGAGAAGAGATTTTTGTGTTTTATGCTAACAGTCTTGATTACACTGTGGATTGCTGTTCAGTAGAACTGCAATAATGTTGTGCTTGCCAAAGGGTCTGTGAGAGAGTTGTAGAAAAAGAAAAGATCATTCGCTGTGGAAACTGCTCTATCCTCGGAGCTTGAAACGATATAGTAATGTGCTACCTGAACTGATGAGCACTAAAACGGCACTAATTATAATATTATCATCATATTCTTCAGTTCTTTCAGTGCAGCCTTTGGGTGTTGGTGGAAATACCTGAATTACAAGATGAGCACGAATGCACATTACATAGATGGGAGCAAATGTCTTTTATACTCTTATTGTCCCAAATGTCTGTATTATACAGTACATAAAATTCAAGATGAAAAACAAACTGATCTGAAAAACAAGCTGGTCTTCTCAGAAAAGAAAAAGGCAGTGGAGAGACGATAAATAGATTTGGGAAATAAATTCAGAAAGGTTCCAGGAAGAGAAAGCTCCGTCGTCTCTCCTGTGCAGACTCATGCACATTTATGCAAAGTTCTTCCTCCTCGTGCTAAAGCTCCTCTCTCCTTGACAACTCCTGTCGCAACAGGAAGTGAGGTCGCCGCTCCCGTGCCCCGTGCATGTCAAGCGTGACAACGACATCTTTGTGTCACATCTCATGACCGACCACCCGTAACCAACCTGTTTCCCTCCTCTTGTCCCGGAAAGCACATTAAGTGTCCCTTTTTAAGCCCTTGGACCCCTGGGCAGGTGAACCCCTTACCAGTGTCTTGTAGTCAATCTGTTGTCTGATGAGCTTGTCTTCACTAAGCGAGTAGCGTGCCTCTCCTGTGATGGAGTCGATGGGGCCTTTCTCCATCTGCTGCTTGATGGCACAGAAGAGCGAGAAGAGAGGCTCGCCTGCACACTCCTGCAACGAGAAGGAAAGTTTAAGGCCATATCTTCACTCAGCTCACTAGACTGCCTTGCTTCCAAAGTTGCTGAGCGAGCCATGTACCAAACTCTATTGTTCCCTTAAATTAAAGAAAATTGTGCCACCTATCAATATTTAAAGTTTGCTGAGATGAATATGGAGGTTTGATGGATAAACATTGGAAAATGCCATAAAAGACTCTTGAAGTCACCCTCGTCTTCCCTCAAAAAAACACTGCTGTTTATCAAACAGAGGAGATTGGCCATTTATCATTGTTTATATTTTCTCCTTCCAGCTGCAGTTAAAGGGATGAGTGGCGAGACGGGAGGAGAAAAACAGGATGATTGAGATATTTTCTGGACTCGAGGGGGTAGAGAGGAGTAGGGGTTTTGCTTTTAGTGAATACTGGGGGTCCTGTGAAGTAAAAGGTACACCTCTACAACGGTGCAACGGCATGTAGGTACACTTTCTAGCCAAAAGAGGAAAATAAATCCTCAAAGTAATGATGAATATTTGGATAATGTGTAGTTCAAAGTCTATTTTACTGCAACAAAAAAGTTTTACAGCCTAAAAAATACATGTAAAACTACTGGATATCAAACTTGAATACATGCTGTTGTATCATTCATCTATCTGCAGATGAATGATAGACATCTTGTGGTCATTTATTCCAGATTACAAGTCAAGAGTTACCTTCAGGAACTTGTAGAGGAGAAACGTAAACCAGTTGGTCAGCATTTTCTCTGCAACGGACTCGGTCCTGCAAATAGACAGACACAAAGCGCACTCTGAACACATGATCCCCCACGCTCTTATTACCATCATAAATATTCAGCACCATTGTCAAATATTCTGCTAAAAATGATAGTTGCTGCTAATGAAAAGGCTTTCGCTACACAAACATAATTGCAAAGACATGAACTGAGAGGGGCTTTGCACATGCTATATGATGGCCTTTCAGGCGATCCTTCAGCTGGCTTTTATGCTCAGGCACGCCAAGGGCAGCTCGTCTACAGCAGCGGGGATTTTAATATGAGGCAAAGCAATTAAAAGCCTTTATTTGATCCCAGTGGATTGATGTCGTTAGGGGCTGGAGCGGCTCTGTAATAACACTGGCCTCATTATCAAGCGCTCCCTTGCCTATTCACTGGACTAACACTCGATCCGGGCACAATAGAAAGTGAATGAATACATCTCCCTCTCTTTCTCCGACTGGCATCCATGCTCCACTGGTGTGGCAAAATGGTGTGTGTGACTGCATTTTGTGTATATGTGTTGGCCCGGTGAGTGATCCCGTGCGACTGACTAATATGAATACATAATAACAACAGTGGTGGTGGCGGGGGGAGAAGGAGGAGAGGCAAGGATCCGATATCCTTTGACAGCGGCCCTCTTGGCCAGCAGCAGGGGTGTGTGGGTAATCTGTCAGAACACCTCAAACACACAGCCCTGCCTCTGTTTTCAATGAGCATCTACCATAGGCATCAATATTTCAGGATTAGTGTCCATTGTGCCCGCTTGTGTGTGTGTGTGTGTAGTTTGTCCCTCAGCTGCCACCTGCAGCCCTCCCACCCCTCACCATTCAGACAGCCTCTTAAAGGGGCTCCACACTGAGGCGTGAGGGAGGGGGCATAATGTCCGTTGTGCCAGTGGGCTGGTCTGGTACCCCCTGTCAACGCTGGCACAACACCTGGGGGGGATTAACTTCCTGTCTCACACTGTGCCTCCACTTTTATTTTGCCGCCTCTCTCGCCCTTCCTCCGTCCACAGATCCAAGGGTCAGCAAGGTCACTTTTCATCTTTTCTTTCATGTGTCCTTCCTGTCTTCCTCTCTCCCTCCCTCCCTCCCTCCGACTGCCCTATTCTGGATCCTGTAATCATACACACTTCCAAATCCACTCCATTTTCACAAATGTAGCCCATCTATTAAAGGGATGAAAGGAGGATGGTGAAAAGAGGAGGTGCACTGTGAAGGAAGGAGGGAGGGAGGGAGAGAGCAGTGAAATAAAAGAAATAAAGAAAAGAACAAGGATAAATGGCTTGGCTGAGTCCGGCTTTCCCTTTTCTTCGTCTTAAACTTCCTTTTCCTTCCTTGCACCCAAAAGGCATTGTGTTTTTGTGTGACTCTGCGTGACTAAACAAGGCGGAGGCTGTTTCAAGGCTAGCAGGAAAAAACCACAAATTAATTCCACCGCGTATGTATTCAGAAATGATTTTGTGTGCCGACTTGTGTTTTTTGCGAGCGTGTGTGAAGACGTCTGGCAGCGGTTGCTAACCCTTCAGTAATGAGAAGTCTTGGCACGGCCTCCAATCTCAATCACAGCACACTCTACGGGGAACAAGAATAAAAAATGGACTGTGACAGGACTGCCTTAACATCTAACATTAGCGTTTGGTATTACAACTTCCAAACAATGTTCTTCAAACCTCTTCTCGGCTGATTTTCAAAACACAGCACAGCCTATGTTTGGGTTAATGCAATGAAATGTGCCGTGGCGCTTTGGCATGGTCAGGCTTGCCTACTTGGCAGTCGTTCAGAGGGGCAGCGGACACTGAGAATGATCCGGAGCAGAGGGGCCCTGGCAGTGTTTAGTTCATCCTCATTACAGAGCTAGTGTGAATGAGAATCGGTACTTTACCGCATTTAATATTTTGGTAGCAGTAATGGGTATGATATATGTCTTTATAATGATAAAGATTCGCTTATTAATTTACTTCACTGATTATTCACTTCTTAACTTAATTTAATCAGGCAGCCTCCCCCTGCCTATTTGATATTTATTTGGTTCCTTCTTTATATTGAACAGCCATCATGATTTCCCAGAATAGAAGATAGTGCTGGGGCTGCACAGTGGCGAGGTGGTTAGCACTGATGCCTCCCGGGTTCAAATCCATGGGCTGACTGGACCTTTCTATGTGTAGTTTGCATGTTCTCCCTGTGTCTGCGTGGGTTCTCTCCAGGTACTCCAGCTAAAGCCTTAACTATATTCTGGAAGACCCCTCAGTATTTAACTGACTCCTCATTAAGGCATATACATATATATAACGTATGCTATACTTCTTTAAATCGTCATATTATGTTAAAAAAACAAACATAAAACCATGTAAAATCAGAGAAATTACAGGAACACATCCTTTCTCACATAAAGAGGAACTGCATCTAGCCTGGTATGAGTCACATTTTAAAGCAGCACAATCCAAAATCAGATTTCCATTTCCCACTGTGGCTCTAGATTGGGTGTGAAAGACTGGCCACCATATGTGTCAACTGTCTCTCTGTGATGGCTAGCCGCTTGCTTGTTGACACACAGCCATTAACATTTATTCTGTATATTGCTCAAACACTAACATACATTTTATTCCAACAGAGATTATAGTCATTTAAGCGGGCCTTTGGACCCGTGTAATGATAGGTTGTTCGTGCTGGAATCGAAGCAATGTTTTGATGAACACATCGACATATTGAGGGTTCATCTTCTGACCAAAATCGGAACTGCTACTTTGACGCATCAGCCGTAGCCAAACAAAACTTAAGGCAACAGAAAAGCTGTTTAGCTGCATGATGGGAAGAGGGACGGCGGCGTGGGGTGGCAAGTGGGAGACGAAGGAATGGAGCAAAGAGAGGAGTTGAAGGAGGAGAATGCAGCGAGGAATGCGACAGATGGTTGTGGAAGGCTCTCGTTAGTTAGCTTGCCTGGTGGTTGTGCTTCAGCACAGGTTGAGATGGGACAGATGGAAGGATGTGTGTGTTGTGTGCGGAGAGAGAGAGGAAAAGGACACACACACACACACACACACACACACACGTACACACAGAGATTTCTTGGAAGAGGAGGCAGTGGGTAGCCGTGCTCAGATGCTGTGCCAGAGACACCCTGCTCACGCACTTTAAGCATTGATTTAGCAATCTAGAAAACAGGAAGGGGGGGCGGTGGAGGAAGAGCTGGGAATATAGATTAAGGGAGTGAATATAGGGGAGGAAGGGAGTGATAAAGATAGTGGCGATGTTACACAAGCATCAGAACCGGAGACAAACAGGAGAGAGCAGGGCAGAGTGAGAAGACTATGAGGCAGGTAGTGAGGGAGAATGACACTCAAAATGAGCAAACACGGCAAAAGGAGAAAAAAAAAGAGACGGCGAATTAAGCGATAGAGAAAGATAGAGGGGGTGCGACTTCCTAGCTTCATCTTCACAGCCTCCTGGGCTATTTTCAGCTGCTATCCAAGGACACACCAGTCAGCCCACACTACAGGGTGGCATGGCTTGCTCAGGCTGCCTCATCACATCTGAAATGCACGCTGGGTTGTTGAAGGACTAATAAGCGCATCCGTGGAGGAGGAATGAGAGGAAGACGGTCTGATCAGTGCCCATCAGATTTGTGTGTACGACAAATGGGAAATCAAACTGGGCGTAGATTTGTTGTAAACATGTGCTCTCATTCACTGCCAGCTGAATGTACTGTAATGGCATTTTCCCCAGGTTTCCCCTTCTCCCTCTTCTCTTGTTATCAGTTTTAATCTCACTCAGAATTCATTTTTTGAGTTAAATTCTGACATAAGATTAATCCAGTACATCTGCATGAGTTGCACATACAAGGATCTGATGACACACAAGGAAAGTGATCAAAGAGCTGATGTCACAACTTGACTTCGCGCCTCAGCAGTCAGCTTTCCTCGCTAGGTGACACAGCTTTTAAGTGCCTCCATTGTCCTTGACCACCTCCCCCTGTCTCTGCTGTACGCACAATCTCTGTCTGTTGTATCTCCTGCCAGGATCAGCAGTTACTCCATTGTTTAGTGGCTGCACCATACTTGGTGAGCTCTGGCTGCAATTAATCATGCCTCCTGCCCAGACAGCAATAATCTCTCCCTGCATCACCAAGCAGAATCTAAACAGGCTTTCATGAGGTGAATATGCCCAGTGTCTTCTGGACGGCAGGGTGAACGGCATTAATTTCAACCCTGTCTGCACACCCTCGTTGTGTTTATGTGTTTGTCTTTACTGGCAGACAAAGAGAGAATGTTCTTAGCCAGAAGAAGAGTCGGAATTTGAATTGAAATGAGAGAGACAACTTAATTTATGACACGCCTGCGAAATAATCTGGGGGTGTCAGGACTTGACTGACAACCCCCGAGCAGAACAACAGTTGATACTACGTGCGCACATGCATATAGATGTGCATGCACGCACCGCACGCATACACAACAGCTGTGAGGAAGATGGTTTACTCAAGTCACTATAATCATCACATTTACCAAACACCGCAGGCAGGAAGCATAATCACATACAGTGCTGTGTTCAAGTGCATGCCATTAAGGCTTCGACTACACATCCAAGGGAGGATTGTGATTGTGCCTGGGTGCAAGCTTTTTCTTTTTTCTTCTACCCTTTGTCGTAAATGAGTATTTCTTCCCTCTTGAGCTATTTGAAATTGGATTCACTCCTAATTAATCTTAATTATTTTTTTGCTAATGACGTGCACGCCAACGCGCTCTAGTGTTTCTGAGACAGAGCCAGTGATTCAAGGTCACAAGAGTTAATCCAAACATGATGCGTAGATAGAGAACAGAGTAGCATAGCTAATCCCTAATAGTAAAGAGTTGACATGATCAGCCAGTTTCTCTGCACCCAAAAAGAATGCAAAGTTTATGTACTGTTATAAAGGGGTATTGGCTTTTTGAGCAAAGAAAAAAAAGGGGATAAGCTGAGAAACTACCAGCTTATATACATAATATAATAGCGAGATTAAACTAAAACTCTATAGTTGATTTTGTGCCTGCTAATTACCTGCGAAGTAGCAGTTTAGGGTGGTTCTTGCTCTCGAGGTTGCGGTCTATGAGGTCAGACAGGAGGTTCTTCAGTACATCAGTGGCATACTCCAGCTTGCTCTGCAGCACGGTCATGATGAGAGAGGCCACGTTGCCACGGTCCCTCATGGAGAAACCACGCTGGGCCTCCAGAGTGCGAATAAAACACAGCAGGAAGATCTTGTTGTTAATGAGCTGGCCGAAGAGCTTCAGTCCCTTTTCCACTTGCTCCTGGCGGTAGCCCGGCACCTGTGAGGAAACAAGAGAAACGTTCACTTACTGAGACACATTAAAAAATAACAAGGAGAAAAAAAAAAAAAAAAAAAAAAAGCACAGATTTGGAGTTGAGTGTTCAAGGTGATGGCATATGGATGCAATTAGTCGCTGGTTAATTTGAATGTAATGTTAACACTCTGCTTACCAGTTAAGAGAAGCTTTAATCTTTTAATAAAGGGCACAGTGACGTCATTAATATTATTTATTTAAATCAGATGTATATACACATACATCCCTATAGAAATAAATACATTAGCGTATCTTATCCCTGCTTTAAAGAGCAATCCATCTTAATAAATGAGGATGGATAAAGAATGACGTTTGATTTTCCAGCCTTTCTTCCTGTTCGTCTGAAGGTTGACAATAAAAGGCAGGAAAACACTGAGCCTCTTTCGGGAATGTTTATTATTTTGATGTCGCCGTGCTCCACGCTAAGGTGAGTTGAAAATAAGTGCAGTGATTTGAATTCCCCTCGTCTGAGCCCAGATCATCCCCGCACCATTTCTTTCAGCAACTTGCTCCACATGCTTCTCTTCTCCATTTCTTTCATAAATAGCACTTAGGGAGATTATGTTTTACTTTTTTTTATTTTTTTTTTTTTTATCTGTCAAGAGCACTCGTGGTAAAAACAGCATCTCTTTGCACCAAATGCAGCTGTCAACGAGCGAGCAAGCTCTGTCTTTTTAGCTCTCCTGGAGGTAGCTGTAATCTGCTGGGAGCTGTTGTTGAGTTGCAAGTCTAATTTCATACTGCTCTACAAGATGTGTACAGTATCAGTGTGTTTTTAGTGCATGTGAATGCAGCCACACCCCTTAATGTACTGTGACCATTTTATGAGTACTGCACAATACTATGCTTTTTAACACATCTTTTGGGATTATGGAGAAAACGTACATGAAAACAGCAAAATGTTATGACCTAAACACAGTCTCCATGGAAACACAGAGTTGACAGGGGGATCGGTTAAATGACAATGACTGAACTGGTGAAAGTGTTTCCATGAAGATCAAGAGGGAAATGGGAAATTTAAAAGAATAATAATAAAAAAAAACCTACAAAGGCAAAATGGGATTCAGGTGTTCAGGGAAATTGTTTGGGAAAGAGAAAGAAACGAGTGATTTTGACTGCTAAGAATAAACCTTAACAGTTACACGGAACAAATAAAATGTCAAGAAGCAGGCTTTATTGAGCTGACACATGCCAGACGATATTTCAATATCTTCCTACGTGGATTTCTCACTTTAACCGAGCACCTGGGATGTTTCTAAATATTTCAGTACCGAGAAAACTTCCAACTGTTTCAGTAAACAGTCTTTCGAGCACCTGTGCTATTTCTGACCGTCTACAGCCCACAGCCGAAAACTTTAAATTATCCGACACATCAATAACAATTAAGGCGTCCTCAACAGCCAAAGACGAGCCTGCTGCTTTTTCATTAGGCTCCCATTCCACACTATACTCCTCATACAGTTTGATATTTATACCAATTAAAACATAATTAATATTGCTTATTACTGGGAAATTCTCATCAGGGATAGAGTGGCTAACCCTGAAGGCAGTGAAATGGGGGTCCATCATTCTCTTAATGGAACAGACGACCTGCTCAATTACGGCTGTCTATCAATGTCACCACTAGGGATAAATGACTAGATTTTTTTTTTCCTTTTGCTTTTCTCCATGTGATTGACTTTTAATTTGCTTTTGAGGTGGAGAGAGAAACTGACGCAGCGTCTCATACCGTTAAGAGTTATTAATGAGAGCGCTCTCCTGATTTGAGAGCTGCCTTGTTTGTTTTTTGTGTAAAAAAAAAAAAAAAAAAGTCTTGTTGTCGGCCGTCAAAAGGCTTTTGTTTGGCAGCCAGTGACACAAACAACACTGGCGTCAATTTCACCTACTGTGACCCACCGCATTGTTAATTTGCCTGCTCATTTTGCTCTCGTTTCAAATAAGGCTAATTGAATTGCAGTTGTTATTTGATGGAGAGTGAAAAACAGGCAGACACATCTGTGTGGTAATTGGATGACACTTACTTGATAAGAAAACTGGCACAACTTTGTATAGTTATAGCTATCTTCTTTCAAGACTTCATGGCATGAAGTGAGTGCAGCGGCTCAGGACCAACCCTCCATGTCTGACCATGCAATCTCGTTATATGATACTTGTATGATATAATGACAAATAAAGGCTCTTTATCTTTATCTTTACAAGTTGTCCTTACTTCCTTACTTTGAGGGAAATGACGAATTGTGTAAAAACTCACTAAACAAGACGCTTCCGATGATAAAATGTTCAACTATACCTCCAGGTCTCTCAGTACAGGATGCTCTTCAATGCCTGGAAACAGGACTCTCATGGTGTAAGTCCTGTAGTCCAAGAAGGGGATGCCTGCTCCGTCCAGATCACTGGTCAGCTCGTGGATGTCTGTCTGTAGCTCTGCAAAAGCTGATAAACCACAAAAACAAACTGGTTATTTTTCTAGCTGGTAGCTAGGTTAGTATATTTATGACATGTGGCAGTTTGTTTTACCAGATGAGCTTTCACAAAATATGGATTTATGGATGGAGTAACTTTGATTTTAGTGGGGTAAATAAAACTAATATAAGAAACATTAGTTGTTCTGGAAGAAAATTGGAAATGAATACAGCCTCCTCCATAGCCATCAGCCTCTTACCCTCTTTGCACTCCAGAGCCACACGTGACTCAAGGTTGTCCATCTGCATCTGCAGCCTCTTCAAGGTCAGGTCGCTCTCACGGGACTTGCGTTTATAGGCAATGAGCACCACCACAATGAAGAGGATGAGCAGGGCACCGGCTGCAGCGATGCCAATGATTGCAGTGCTGCTAAGAGGGCTGTCAGACATGATGTGCACCACACCAGGGAAAGACTCACTACCGCCCACACGTGCCTTGTGACAGTGACAGATAAAAAAAAAAAAAAAAAGCAAGTTATAATTACTATGTGATTGAACTGTACAGATATTTATTTATTTTACAATGGGCTTCTTTTACTGTAAAGTATAGAAGAGCTATGAGCAGAGTTGACAAGTTAAGAAGAGGAAAAAGAGAAAAGTGAAGTAAAACAAAAGTATAAGTCTAATATATAATGTAACACTGCCTAACTTTTGCATCACTTTTGAGTTTGTAAAGCCACCGGGCCACCAGCTCAGACAGACAGACATATTGATTTGAAATGTGGACACACTTCTCTTCATTTGTTCATCCACTAATCATTTTACAGTAATGTGTCCACGTCTATCTGTGACGCTGGGTTCAGGTGGTAACATCAGGAAACATATTGTTCAAAGTGGCCCTCCTTAAAACCACAAATGGAAGCTTTATTGAGTTTGCTGGATCCCTAATCCTCCTTATTGTTTGTCTTTTGTCTGCTTGTGGGCACTAACAGGAACCGCACAGCTGATTGGATTAGAGTCGTAGTCTGTATGGGAGCGGACACGGAGATGGCTGGAAAGCAACAGGAGGAATGTCTGTCTGACTGACAATTGATTTGTAGGTCTGTCTGCCTTCTCCACCACAGCCTGCCTATCGCTCTTTGTCTGTCTGTCTATTTATCTTGACTTTGTGACATGCGCTGCGCCACTCACCACGACCTTGTGTCGACCAGTCAGGTTGGGTGACTCGCAGAGAAGCTGGGTCTCTGACACCGTTAACATGCAGGGTTTGTCACCAATCAAAACAGTGTAGTTCAGCTTTCCATTCCCGCTATTGGTTGGTGGAAGGAAGTTTCGTCCCTGTAGAAGAATATTCAGGTATTTGTTCATCCAAAAAACAACTAAGAAGAGGTGTATCTTTTAATATCAATACAACAGAACCGCTGACTGAGTTGGATTTGATTACAGTTCAATATAATCACTGAAATTCTCTTCTATAATAAGATAATCCTAAACTTTAAGCGAGACTTAAACTTTATACCTTCAGGATAATGGGTGATCCAGGTTTAAGCTCCAGCACCCCGGACACACTGAGTGGCTCAAATTCTGGATTGGGGTAATAGATAAAGTTGGTGTTGTTCAGCGCCATCAGAGCCTGCACATCGTCGAGTTTAAAGCCAAACTCATCGGGTCTCTCAGGCACTAAGTGCTGCCTGGCCGGGCTAACGGGCAGCTCTGGGGCCTGGCACAGCATGGAGGTTGGGGTCAGTACCTGGCACAACTGGAGGATACACAGAGAGGAACAGAAACAGGTGTGTTAGGATTATTTTTTCGCATGAATTATTCATTCATCATCATCTCTTTGCTGGAGCTCAATATGCATCCTAGTTCCTGGCTATCGATTCCGTCTCGTCAGTCACGCTCCACACTACTGGCATCATCTTTTTTTTTTATATGTTAAGCCATCTTAACTGTCATTAGTGCCAGTCTTTTATGTCACATTTGCATTTCACTAAGCTCACTGGAGACACAATTCAAACTGGAAGCTCGTCCATTTCAAAAAGCGCAAAGAAGAACCTGCTGGAGAATCCTCAAAGGGGAACCACCAAATGAGGTGCAGTTGGAGAGCATGTGCAGGCAAACCACAATCAGTGTTTGACGTGTGAAGATAGGACTTTATAACTAGGTCCTAGCCTTCCTTCATTACCCTGCACAAAGCCATCCCCGGCCTCTCATCACTTCTTCATCCCATCCCCTTTGCCTCCTTGTGATCTTGTCTTCTCTTTTAGTCTCTCATTCCTCTTTCTCTTCACCACAACCCTGATCAATTACAGTGTCTCATGTCTTCTTTGCGTCTGGTCTCACTATTATGTGTTTATTGTCATTGCTGTGGACATCTGATGCTATTTAAATTACTTTTTGTTCTTTATTCCACATCTCAAAGACAGTTTTGTATGCAATAACAGACTGATCTGTCATTGTCCTGGCCCCCCAACATCTCCATTTCTCTCCGTCTGTCAGGACACTGACAAATCAACCACCAGCACAGGTCTCCTTCACAGACATTTCCGTCTCATTTAAAGACATTTCACATTTCCACAGTAACCTCTGCCATGCAGTCATTCAAACTACAGCCTGTCACTCTAATTGGCTCCTTGAACATCAAACTTGACAAATGCTGCAAGGTCTTCAGGACATCACTGACATGTACCATGCACTGGTGCAGAAAGGTAACAGCAAAAGAAGTGAAATAAAAGAAACAAAAACTTCTGTCTGTGGACAAATGTCATTTGGAAATGTGCAGTTGTCAGTTTATGATTCCTTCTCATTCTGAATGAAGTTATATCAGACTGAGACACTGAGATGCGGGGCAAATTACAGCATGAGACACAATGCCCTTTGCAGGAATATGTGAGCACAGATGTTAAACGTGCTGCAAGGTCACGCTCAACCGGACCTTGAAGATAGCATTACCACCTTTTGTTACTCTCTCTTCTTTCAGAGAGATCACACAGACTCTTGTACAACTTTATCTGTCCTCCCCTGAGTAAAAGAGTGAATAGAGGGTCGAAAAATTTGATAAGATCCAATAGAAAGAACATGTTGTGTCAAAACTTCCTTGTCTTTACACAATGGAGTTATTGTCCATTACTTCAAATGAAACCTGTTGACTTTTCTAATTCCCTCTTAGAGTTTTTCCTCAGCCCATTTACCTAAAAGTGGCACAGAGGGATTTAGTAATGCTCTGGAAAAAACTCACTCTGACATTTCTTATTGCGGACTTCCTCTGGGAGGTTGCCAGGGGAAGTTGGGGCTTAGCTGGGCTTGCTGATAGCTCATTATGCTAATGTGAATCCATCACTTTTTCTTTATTTCTCAACATTGGTCAATAATAATAATTTAAAAAGTATAACATAACATGACACACGCATACATTCACGTCTACAACATACCTATGCATAAACATGTGCAGACGACCATAATTGATTCATGTAGCAGACTTCTTGTTAATTTTTACAAAAGTGATTGACTTTAACATTGTTTGTGTTTGCATTCACTTACATTGAGTGTCTCGTGGTTGTTGTATTTGGCTCTGACGAGTGGGGTCTGAATGATGTCCAGGTTAGTTCCTGTCACTGTCACTGGAGTATGTCCACTGAAAGAGAGAGAGAAGTGATTGATATCAAGGTTAAAATGATAGTTCACATTGTTTTGACAGATGGCGATTTGAATTATTCACTGGCAGTAATGTTGATGCTTGGACATTAACTGAGGAACCTAATTATTATTATTTTTTTTGCATTTTGTAGATTTTAATATTATTTGGCTGGAAATTGGTAAATTATTTTGTTTACTGGCGTCATTTTTCTCTGTAAAAGCATATGCGCAGGATCCAAAACATTCACCCCAAAAAAAATAATTTAAATGTGCCCTTCCAACAAACCTAAAGATGCTCCACTCGGGCTCTATCTTGGTGATAGTGGGATCCTCCACGTATTCGAACTGCAGGTCTTTCTGGAGGTGGGCCCTGTCGATGCTCACGGACACAGACACGTTTCCATAGCCATTCAGGGAAGCATGAGTTCGGCAAGTGAGCCACTGACCACCCCTCCTGTAGTGATCAGGGTGACACAGTGTTATACTGTATAATAATATTGATTTTAACATAGCACTACATCACATTGTGAACACACTTACTTACTTTTATTATTATTATTATTACATCTCTTGCTGTTTGTCATTTCTGGTGCAGCTCAACAAAAAAATCATAAATAACTGAATAAAAGCTTGATTATGCATAATTTAAAGCAGTTACGAAGAAGATCTGAATGGTCAAGATGTAAACTGTCAGAGACACTTACTCACAGTCGTTTGACAAACACTGGCTTTGACTGAGCTTTTAATTGACTGTTTTAAGTGTGATTGACAGGGTCAGCTCCGGCTTGTTCCCACTAACCTCAAATAAGTGCACGGTTGGTCCTTAAACATGACTGACACGTTGCTCCCAGCGTCAAAGTGGCTGCCAGTAATGTTGACAATAGTTCCCCCGGAGACCGGCCCTCGGCTGGGCTTAAGGCTGGTAATCCGTGGGATCTGGGTAGGGTCAGAAAATGTTAAATTAGGAAGATAGATGATGGATAAAAGTGAAACGTTCAAACAATAAAACGCTAAAAATTCATGACACCATCATCTTAAATGTACAGTCATGAAGTCACCAGAGGTTTGGGTGAGAAATCCTCAATGAGCAGCTAGTAAAAACTAAAAAGTGGTGATTGCATTGTTCATTTTCTTTAATTTATCCAAATATAGACAGACTGTTTAAATGATAAGTATTCTTTCTCCTTCAAAATGTTCCTAAAAATGAGACACACACGAGTCAGTTTACTCCAATACGATTAGAGAACCAGTTTGTTTTCATGTAATGCATGCTTCAGATTTAAAGCAGTGTAGTTATACTGTAACATGCACAGACTGATCCCAGTATACTGTGGTGGTGGAACTCTTTCAAATTAATTCCAATGGAAGTAAATCCTCCTTCACTTCATTTGGCCTTCTTATAATCTCATCTCCAGTCTGCTGCGCAGTGTGACATCTGGACCTAACATCGTATAATCCTGTGCAGGGACCCCATTGAGAAATAAACCTCGGCCACCGCTCATTAATGGATAGCAGTAAAAGTGATAACGCAGCATAAAACCGGCACACAACAAGGGCAAAATTAGTTCAGAACGATTAGCAGTGTGCAGAGTGAGTGCAATATTTCATGTGCATATCAAAAAAATATATATTTATAAAAAATCTGTGTTTCATCCTCATTCTGTGCTCATTAGTGACTGCCAGTCATGTCTCACTGCGCATGAGAGAAATGCTGAGAGGGGGAGTCTTGGTGAGAACCACACCACGTCGGAACACAGCCAAATAAACAACATGTACATACACTATTAACACAGTAGGTGAGAACACAGACCGACATCCAGCAAGGTGCTAACATGCAGAGGGTGGCATATGCAGCATGACTGCCTTTTTGCTTTTTAGAGGAAAATGCTTTATGTGATAATTACATAACCTAATCTTTTAAAAAATATTATTATTATTAGTTGAACAGGAAACAGGAAAAACAAACAAAAGACACTCACCACAAAGTAGTAGTACTTGGAGGACTTTGCCATAAATTCAGGTCTGCACTGTCCAGCCCCAACGCAGACCTGCACATTCCCAGTGTATTGGCTCATCTCCGCCCTGCCCATCTCACACACAATCCTGGAAACACACACATTAGCATTATTGTTGAGTGAATACACAGACACAACTACTGCATGTGTCACAGACTAAACTATCCTTACATAAACCTCTGGAAAATGAGTTTGCCTTGCAAGCAAATGTAGAGCAAATTATGTAATAAACCTTAATAAAATAATGCATTATTTGGCAGTAGCTTCACATCCCGTGCACTGCCAACTTGTGGGGTATAAAGGAAATAGTCTCTATCCTTTTACATGTGACCTCAAATGCAGCTACCTTTTCAGCTGGGTCAGCGTTTTGCCTAGAAAGTGCTGGCATACAACTTCCTTTCTAAGCAGAAGAAGCGCTGGGTCTGTTGATAAGCCAACTTTAAACTAGTTTTGAATAATTTGACAGACTTCACCTGTAAAGGGGCCAAAGCTCCGGATTAAACTCAAATGTCAACGAAATGTAACCTTCTGAACTTCCTAAAATGATTACTAGACGACATGCGCTTCTGTGAGCATGCGTGGGAGAAATACAGAGGCATGCATGTGCTCTGTTGGCCACTGCAGTCTCTGCAGTGCTGTACGTGCACTGCTGTGACTTTAAATTAATTTATACTCAAATTTCCTGTGGTCTAAAGATTAGGCCAATTTAGTGCTGTGTCCGTTTACATCTCCAGTGCTTTTTTCTCTGTAGGACCTGAACAGCTCAACTGTGTTTCACTGCTATTACAGTAAAAGCAGGAACGTGGGGTATTCATATTTTAGCTTTGCTGCTTAAACACTGTGCCTTTTCCCTGTGGTTACAGAGCAACTTTAAAAGTGTATCTTCATACATGATATGTATCTTAGTTTATGTGCTATTTGTAGCTACTTTACACCGGCCTCTGCCTCAAACTGAGACTTAACAGCTCAGCGGGAATCAATGCCGACGAGGTGAGGACATGTGACTTACTGTTCAGCAGGAATGTAGCCTTCGCGTATGGGCGCGCAATCCACTTCAGCCACCTTCACGTTACCCTCAATCTCACTGAACTCCAGTCCCAGGTTCTCCCCACGGATGGTCACGAGCGTCCCACCTTCCCTGGGACCTCGGAGAGGGGTGATCTGTTGAAATTGAAAAAAATGTCACTTTGTTTTTCCTAACAGGACCATTAGTACGGTGCATTTTCCTGACAATATAATCCTTGCTTTTGTTTTCCACAGACAAACAGCTTACATATAAGTGACACTTAATAGAGCTGACTGTACAGTACAAAATGTGTTTATTTTAATAAATTAACATAATCGGTGTCACATATTTTGTATTTCCATTTGCTGTCCATTAACAGAAAGAACCCATTGTTCATTTTACTTGCCATTATTTTGCAAGGAACTGAAATAAATAAATAAAGTGAAGTTTGCCAACTTGAGATGTAAAAAGAACCACAACACTGCACAGTATAGTCATGTGATGGTATTATACAGATGGCATCATGAGTAAAGATGAATATTTATGCCAAGATGCATATTTAGCCAAAATAATAACTCCCCAATTGGTAACATGAGAGTTAGTCCTCATATTAAATGTGGAAGGAGATGAAGAATGATAGCTATTAATTAGGATTTAGTTCTTTTTCAGTGTTTGTGTTCACACATTTTGTCTCTGTAGTGGAGCATGACAAGACAGATGAGAGACAAACGACCAAAGAACAGCTCCGGTGACGGCTAAAGGGTCAAGCCTCAGGGTCAAGGGCCTGTCATTTCTCAATTTTCTATCCACCGAAATCCACATCAATCTATTAGATAAGATTAACTCAAATCCTGGCATCGCGTGACATCTTTGCAGTAATCAGTGTCCAACGATTTATCAGTTACATCTCTCATTGTCGATGAGGTGGCGCCAACATCCATCAGTGCACACGCAATTACTTATCGGCCAGCGAGTGCATGTGTGCCCATGTGTGTGTGTGTGTGTGTGTGTGTGTGTGTGTGTGTGTATACATCATATATGGATGTGGATGGATGTTAGAAACTGACATAGAATAGTTTGTGCCTATCTGTCTCTGCCAAATTGAAGTCCTCCAGGCAGAATTGTGTGCACAGGAGCCCCAGCCGTAGAGGTGACTCTCATTGTTTCTCTGCTCAGTGTCTAGTTGGCAGTGTGACCCCCTGTGGTGTCCACAGGTAGAGGGCTGAGAGTGTGTGGCTTTATCTTTTAGCTCGAAGCCGTTGTGTGTTACAGTATTCTGCATTCTACTAGAGATTTTAATTGAACTGATTTTTTTTTTGATGAAAACAAATTGAACCTGCTCAGTTTGAAAGGATTAAAGCCAATCAAATAGCAGAGGCATGTTCAAGCCAGGTTACGCAAAACACAAGTCCTGTGACTGTCATGTGGGAGATATCCTTATCGTATGGTTCAATGTCTCTGATTAATAAGGCTCCCCGCTGATATCTTAATGGAAAAAAGAGCCTTCTGGGAGCGGGGTTACAATACATGCAATTAAAAAAAGATTGCACACAATGCCTCGTGGCTCTCCATTTATTAGCAAATACGAAGGATGGAGTGGGAGAACAACTTAAAGAGAAATGGTGAAGGAGAAGGAGGAAGTAAACGAAAGCAAGAGAGAGAGAGAGAGGGAGGGAGAGGGAAGGAGAGAGAAGCAATGAGGCGTTGATTAGATTTGTGACTTTGACAAGATAATTGACGGTTGGGTAGAGGCAAACACTTAATCACTTCTCCCTCTCTCTCCCTCTCCTTCTTTTCATCTTTCTATGCGAGTTCTCCCTCTCATATTGTTGATGGGAGATGTCATTATAATGAAGCGTATTAGAATGCATTAGGGCCTGGGTTGTCTTGGGAAAGTCCTCACTCCTCACCCACTGACAGTTTTTATGGGGGACGTGAGAAGGCTGCAATATGTCCCCTGCTGCAGCCTCGAGGATGTAAGGAGACATACAGGCCCATCTCCAAGAATAAATCCACCGCTCTGTCTGTTTGAAGACAAACACGAGACGGCAGGAAGGATAGTGTCCACCTGACAGATCCAGACACTTCAATAGATGGAGGGATGAACAAAACATTTGCATGTTCTTACCACCTTACTCAAGATTTGATTTTCATCTGGAGAAAAATATTCACGATGGTTATCAGTGAGGAGAAGGTCAAGTGATCATGATGCTTATGTCCCCACTATCCAAAAGTCCCAGACTTTTCTTTCCCATGTCTATCATTCCGTGTTTAACGATCTCATTCTCTTTTACAAAGAACGAGCTGGAGATATTGGACAGCTAGAACCGGTAATCAGGTTAACATGATCCGCTTGAGATTCGTCACACATTCAGGTTTATAAAAGGGTTTAGTGGCGCTGCTTTCAGTCAATCTCCACAAGGTTAGACAGTTGCACGTTGACTCGTCTATGTAGGATGATGTAGAGAGTGAACGGCGTATCCCTCTTTCCTCGCTCATCACTCTCCAGGATAGCAAAAAGGATTCCCCTCTTTTTTTTTTTTTTTTTTTTTTTTTTAAATCTTTCCTTCATTCCTTCATCTCTAGTCAGCCACCACCTGCTTCTGGGGAAAAAGGATGTAGAGTGGACCTTTATATCCATCACTGAAAAAGTGGAAGTAGGGTGGGGTGGGATGGGTGGGGGGTCTCTTCCCAGCATCATGTGACTCAGTTTGGCCATCCATCACTGGTCAGCTTTCCATCCATCTTTCCTCTGTGTCCTCCACTCCGTCATCTTGCTGACCCTTATCACTCCTGTTATTGCCCCTTTTTACTGCATATGTCTTGCACAGGTCAAGACTATTTACCCCATGTGGTGCTGGAGGGTTTAAGGAGCATGCATGGTTAAATGGAGATTTGCATGAACATCTGCGCAGTTGACTGATAACTAGCAGGAGAAGGGATGATTTGTCACTCTCTAGCTCTTACGTGTGTTACCCAATGGCTGTATATTCTCATTTAAAGACAAAAAATAACTACTGTATCCTTACAGGTCATGTGTTACACTGCACTGGGAAAAGCTGTAAAATATATGCATCCTCACGAATGCTGTCACACTGAATAACAGATGGTGACTTGCAGCCATTATGTTGAAATGATCAACTGCCACACTGATCAGAGGTGATAACTATGTTCCCCATCAGTGCACTGTAATTAAGGTGTGTATGTATGGACTTTGAGACTAAGTGTACTACATTAATATTGCCATTGCTTGGTCGGTGTAAGTGCCAATTTAGAAAGTGTCGACTGTATGTGTAGACATATGTGGACACTAATGGCATTTGTGTGATGGCGAGTGAGTCTGACCTGTGTGATCCGTGGGTGAGTGCACTTGCTGTTGATGCCGTTGTGCTCCAGCCACTGGTTCTCAGGGTGGGGGCAGTGCTGCTTGAGGGTGCAGCGGTTCTCTCCTTTACACCAAACGCACCCAAACAGCGGGTCTGCTTTCAGACACAAACCGCAGCTTCCACGCTGGGCGTCGCACTTGTAAAGATGGACTGCGCCGGAAAGAGGAAGGAGACAGAGAAGGAGAGGGAGGGAGGAAAAAAAGAAAGGGAAACGATAGTGGGGGGAAGGAGTGGAGAAAGGAGAACAACATTTAAACAAATGATGAGAGATCTGCAAAGGCAATTAAATTTATTTTGGGCAAAAGCCACCACAATTGACAGGGGGAGACTTCAAAACACACAACAAACTCATATTTTGGCTGTTTACCCAAATCTCTTCATTGTCTTGTGTTTGAATATGCAAACGAGCAACCAAACAAACAGAGAGACATTCGTTGATATCTTTGTCTCATTATCGCACCATCCATCATCATCTTCATATACTCCCTCTCCTTCCCCTCCCCGTCTCTCCGAGTCTCCTACACCGCCTCGCCTCCCGCCTCTCCTCACCCACCACACATTTAACATATCATCTCCATGGTAACGGACCAGCCATTTTCTTTTTAATTGCCATTAGATGCGTGTGTGATCTGCCCATCAAAAAATGCCCAATGAGCCGCTTCCTCCGCAGGCGAACAAAGGTAGGAGGAGAGTAGTGGAGGAGTCTCTAGTTCAAGCGTCTCCCTCTTTCTCTCTAAGTTTCGTCGCCTCTTCCGAGTCTACGCTTACGTTCAAGGATATGTTTTTTTATTTGATTCACATGCACGCAATCATGAACACACAGTGACACTTTACAAACCCTCGCGGCGTAGTGTCATTTTAGCATATAATCCACATTTTAACGATGCATTCCTTATGGCTGATTCCACTGTCTTTGGTTAAAATAAGCTGTTTTCCTTTCAGGGAACTACAACCCCCAGCATGCTACTGTCTTCTTGCCACGGCATGAATCACTTACAGTTGTGGATTGCCTGTGGCCAAAGTGAATCAAGCTCAGCAGCTGAATCCTGACTGCTTAAAAATTTTAACGTATACCATGAGTTAGTGAAGGGTTGGACAGAAAAAACAATGAGAGGCAAAGAACCACAGCTTATACATCTTAGCCCTGCATTGCATACCGAGATCCATAATTTTAGCTTGTATTTGTATATCACAGTCAGCTGCAGCTCTATGTTTTGCCAATAATCTGATATCCATCCCAGTAAAACACAATGACAAAAATAAAACAAAGTGACAGATAGACTGCCAAACTCCCGGAGGGGTGTTCACAGAGGAGGCAAGAAAATGAAATGCGGAGAGTTGGAAAGGGACAGAAAGACAACAATTGATGTGCAGGACTGACAGATGGAAAAAGAGAGAGAGAGAAAGACGCAGGGAGGGTAAAAGGGAAAAGAGAGAGAGAGAGACCTACACGAGGAAAGCATATGAGAGGATGTGTTAAAGTTAACCACTCTACACAGCAACATCAGGGAATGGATGCTGCACCTCAGCACACCACCCGCCTGTTGCCATGGAGACGGGCTCCAAGGGCAACAATAGGGAGGCAGCAGCTTTACTGTGTGTGTATTTAAGTGAGAGTTTGTAGGAGATTGTGTAGACTAAATGTGTGTGTGCGTGTGTCAGTTCTTAAACTACTATGATAACTATAGGAAAATCTGATACGGATTCACAAGTGTGTGTGTGTGTGTGTGTGTGTCAATGTGCATATGCACATACAGTATGTTTGTGTTGTGCATGAACACCTTTGTTGTGGGCGGGGTTGTCGATGCTGAAATCTCCGTTCCAGATGACGGTCAGCTCCACAGGAAGACTGCTCATCTCCATCCCATCATAGAAATACTATCGCCATGGCAACCAGAGAGGGAAGAGGAGAGAGAAAGAGAGAGAGCGAGAGAAAGTCTTTAAACTGTCTTATTATCGACAAGTCCGAAAGCCTCTGATATCACAAAGCTTCTTTGAATGCAGGAACACATCATCATCAACAGGTGGCCGTACACACAGTAAATACTCACACACAAATTGAATTCAGAACCACATCCCATACGCACCAGAGAGCGTTCAAAGACGAGATTATCTTTCATTTGCTTCTGTAACACTAGCAGCATGGAAGGCTGGTGCCAGAGTCATAATTTTCAGCTAAATTACAGTTTCCCTCCTTCAATGCTCAATCAAAGTACAATATTTGGAACGTAGTGTGATTACGCACACAAAATCCCTCAGACGTCTCCGCACGCAGACACTGACTCACACACTTAGAGTGATGAAGATAGACAGGAAGATGGGATGTTATTGTATCAACAGATGATTAGCATCGAGACCAGCATAAAGCCTTTTCATGCTCATCCTTCATTGCCGTCAATGTATTATTCAGTCAGTGAGTGGAGCATTAGAGCAGGAGAGACAAACTTAGACTCTTATCTCATCATTGTACTGTTTAACTGCAAGAGGAAGAATCTGCTTGAGTCAGTCTGTGTGTCTGCATGTGTGTGAGATTTTTTAAAGGACAAAGTTTATAGAAATGTGGCGTCTTTACAGAGATTAGGCTGATCAATGGTGACACATTAAAACACATGCACTCTCCTCACCGATGTGTTTTGACATTGCACTGAGGAGCTGTTGAAGCGCAGGGCGGGAACTCGGTGCTCATTTCCTTGGATGGTTAGCAGACACTCGTAGCCCCTCTGTCCAGACTGGGGCTGAGGGAGGTTCTTGGCCCGTAGGGTGATCGGCTTCACCACATTGACTGGGACCAGTATCCTGTCTGCAGGCAGCAGCTGAGGACACCCCTGGAAGAGAGACAAAGAGACAGGAGCTTTAGTTTAAGCAAGCTTTTTACTTCTTTATTAGAAGAGCAGCTTGCAGCTTGCATATCACCCAAGGTGCACATTGAAGTACACAACTCAATGCCTGAAAGATCCATACCCATCACTTGTACTTGTTTATCTTATCGGCTAGCAGACCACAACAGTACTTCACAACATCAGTTGGATTTTGCTTTGTCCCAGTGCTTTTATTTGTGATACATCCTGTTGAGTTGAGATCAGCTGCATCTCTTGGTTATACAGGCCCAGGACCTGCTCACATTCAGAGAGTGAAGGGCCAGTTCAATAGGTACTCTAGTGCCATTATCCATTATCTACAGGAGAGGACCTTTAATGATGCAATGAAGCAGATACTTATACAGTACAGAAGTGATATAAGCTCTCAGTTTGGGGTTCCCTTTATCCAAATCTAGGGTCCAATGATAGAGTGGGTAGGTCTGATTTATCCCTGTTCAGAAATTAGGCAAGAATGAATGATAGAGGGAGAAAGAAGGAGAGCAATAGAAAGAGAGAGAAATCTCTCAGCAATTGGAGGTCTAAAATTAACAGCCAATCAATTCAGGTGTGAGTAGCTGGCTAAATATGGAGCACACGTGACTCTCCTGAAAGAGAAGAGGAAGTGAGGAGATCGGGAGACGTGGACAGAGAAAAGGACAACAGAGGAGACAAGAGAGGACAAGTGGGGGGTGGAAAAAAGCAAAAGAACAGGAAAGTGACTGACAAGCAGAAGCGAAAGGTGGTGAAGTAGTTGAAGCAGGGTAGAGATAGTAAATAGAGAACAGTGCTTCCTCAAGTACTTTGCGAAATGTTTCATGTTTTCGCCAAAGAGTGGTAGATAGAGAGAGGAAGCAAAAAGGCGAAATGAGAGACTGGAACAACAAAAGAAAAGAGCAGCTGAAAGAGGCAAAAAATACCTTTAAGCGCATGTGACAGGAGGAGCTTTAGCATGTCAAAGAGACAGGAGGAAAGAGGGTGAAAAGAAGGAGAGCAGATAAGGTGTGCCCCCGCACGGATGGTGCTGGGGGGGAATGAAGCATGGCGCACGTTGAACTGGGTGATAACACTTGTTTGAAGTTCATTAAAAGCCACTTGATTGGGTTAGGCTGAGTGAGTGACTGACTGGATAGCTGAGAGAGTGGGGAGCGCGCTGTGACACTATTCACAAAGTCATTATAGATAAATGACACACAGGGTGAGTGAGTTCAGTGGCGGAGGAGAGGGAGGAAAAGGTGGTGTGCATGCATGTTTGCTTTTCCAAATCTCATTTTCCTAAGAACGAAGGGTCATATTTGGAGAACGAAAATGAGTGGGGGAGCATGGAGAGATGCAATCCATTTTTAATCACATCTCCTCCAGTTAATACACTTGAACAATGGGGACAATAAATTTGATCTGGTTTGTGGAAATGAAAAGCATGGAAAGCACTGGAGTATGACTTAACACGGAGACTTAAGCTGAATCTTTAACACACAGATCTACACCGATAGCGGAATATGGTGATGAGGTGCAAGGATTTCAGACACATACTAATCACAATACAAAAAAATGTGTGTGTGTGTGCAAAGTAACGAGAGCATAGCAGTGTCTAAAACCCAGGAACCCACACCAAAATGATGTTTTTTTGTGCATGCAAGCCGATTCAAGGTTAACATGCACACCAACACACACACACGTGCATGCAAAGACCTACAAAAATAAGTCGACAGCCTTGGAATACCAATATAGTATAAAATAAACATCATAGCCAGAGAGCATCTCTTGCATCATCCGTCTTTGTGCCAACATGTCCATGAGATGGACAACTTCAAAATGCAAATATGAACTGTTGCTTGCTACACACATATATTGTACACACACACTCTCTGGTGTAGTCTAAAGTAATCTCTCTAATCTTTGCCTACACACAGGTTTTTTTATTTAAACTCATAAACCAGAGTCATCTGCCTGTAATTTTGAAGTAGTGCCACCCCACTACTACATACTCACACTGTCAGCCTTGCCACAATCACAATCTGTCATTCCTCATGTCTGCTCAAAACAAATAAAACCTTAACTCTCAGAATTTTTTAATTTGTATTTTCAATTTAAACCCAATTTCATTTTTTTGCATCAACAAAAACACCCTGATGTGCAAGGGTATTTACAACCAGCCATGTATGTTGGTGGTATCCCGTGTTTTTTCTCCGACTAAGCTCAGATTTTTCTGTTTGTACATCCACATACACACTCAGACACACAAGTATAACACACTGCAGTCATTGCCAGCTCTTCCTGAGGCTTTTATTGGTTTGGACAAACACACACGCACGTATATATCCCCGAGCTGGCTAGAGATGCAGATGATGTTGGCAGTGATGCTCGCTGTTGCGGCTGAGATTTATGTTAAGTTGATCTAATGTCAGTGCTTTTACTATCGTTCCTCACATTTTCAACCCGCCCCTAAACAACGGAGGTGCAATAAACAGCAGAGGAACAAATGCATATTCACAAACTGATACATCGACACAAATCACTGACTATATGAACACATGCACATCCCCATAAATATGCATGATGATGCGTTATTACAGCTACGCACCTCCACGCCAAACACAAAAATAGGAACGTGCAAATCTTGGATCTTTGCGCTGTTCAACTGGCTACTGATGAGTAGAGCCTCTCCAAAATTACAAATATAACAAAGGGGCACTTCCTTGTTAAAGTGACAAATTCCAATAAAAAACGTTTTAAATCTTGATTGTTCTAGAAGGAAACAGAGATTAAAGTACAAACAATGTTTTTCATATTAAGTGAGCTGTCTTAAGTTGTGTTTTTGTTTTTATGTGTTCCCTATATGTGCAATGTAAAGCTGTAAACGTCAGAGACAAGGACTTGCACTACAGCCTGGATGTGAAAAGTACACTGAGTCAATTGCATGACTCATCATATCCGCATAATAAGACCTGATTATGAAAAACCAAGTTGGCGCCTATCTCTTTCTCTATATAATTATCCTTCACTCTTCCTCTCTCCATCGCTGACTCCTTGTTGACTCTGACCCCGCCCCTGATTCTTAGTCACACTTTTTCCCTCCTTCCTTTATCTTTCTCTAAATGCGGCAGCTGTTGTTCGTACTACCTAGCTCACTGACCTTTCACTTTCCTCTTATCAACTCTCTCACTTATTCTCTCCTCCCTTCTTTCCTGACTTCCTTTTCTTCTTGGGGACCTACTTAGATCTGATAATTAGACGCTGGTGGGAGGTGTGAAGGGTGGAGATACGGAAAGTGACAGGGAGTAGGAAGCAGAATGGGAACTGTGAATGTAGAGGTTTGAAGCTAAGGAGGGAGGGAGGAAGGGAGGGGCAGTGCAGGCGAAAAAGAGAGAGAGACCCATAATTATAGCAGTGTAAGGTGTGAAGATGAAGAGGATCTTAAGTTTTCATACACGTACACACACACCTTGTGGTTACCAAGAGCCCTCCTTAACCAGCCTCTGTTTTATCATATCCAACGGAGCCTCGGGCAAAGGCACTCTCTCGCTCTCAGTTCATCCACTCTCCTTCCCTGCTGCTCCTCACCTACTTTTTATCCCACCATCCATTCCTCACTTTAAACTCCTTTTTTTTTTTTTTTTCAAAGAATTTTTCACTGGATCTTCTTTTTTTCTCTTTCCTGCCTTTGCAACCTTTCTCTTAAAGGAACTGGTCTTTAACAGCTTTAGTCATGATTTGTATTCATTGTTAACCTTTTATAGGACACTAAGTGTTGGGTATACGAAGCATACGAAGACTCTTTTACTTTTGTAACCGAGGTCAATGAATTTACCATATAGGGTTCCTTTTCTTAAGTGGTAAACAAATGTAAACATGTATTTAGACCATCAGAACATAAGTGCTGTTTCAGGCACTTGTCAACATTATCACATTGGACAACATTAGGACACTTCTTCGTTGTACGTAATAAAGCAGTTATGCTCACTGTTCATGTAGAGGTGGACCTTGCAGAAAACATTTGACCCTGATTTGACCTGAGGATGTTGCCTTGATATTTGCTGATTGGCTGAGTGAAAACCACATGCCTCTAAAAAGTCACTGAGAGGCACAAGGACGCAATATAAAATGTGTGCTGAAGTTACCAAATATGGTTCCTCGCCCCATAAAGGGTTAAACTTTCTACTCTGGTTTAAATCCAGGCCGAATGGGGCCTTTCTATGTGGAGTTTCCATGTTCTCCCTGTGTCTGCGTGGGTTCTCTCCGGGTACTCTGGCTTCCTCCCACTGTCCAAAGACATGCTTTTTAGGTTCATGTGATTATAAATTGCCCGTGTGAGTGTGAATGGTTGTCTGTCGGTGTTAAGATGAAGATGAAGATGAGATGAAATCCAACACTGGGCTCTGAGATCACAGCAGCGTGGCATCAATCACGACTGACAACCGACTCATGTCTTCAAATGATCCACCCAGATTATCTAAACCACATTGGTAATAATCCATCACAACACAGGGAAGGCTTACAGTATGTGAATTCAGTCTGTAAACTTTTATAAGATGGTTTCATTTCAGCCTGTATGATGTTTCAGGTAACTTTTTCAGAATTTTTAAATCTATTTTTCACCATATCCACTTTTCTCTGCAAATACTCAACCGACTCCTCAGCAGCCCACCACCAGTGTCTGACATTGATTTGTCTATGAATCGAACCAAAGCACCTCTCTTCACCATTTCTGTCTAGTATTGGCAACTAACAGCTATTACTGTTGGCATTTAGCGTCTTTAATAAAATTATCCTGATCACTTGGTCAATACTTTCTTGGCAAATAAACTCCTAAATAAACTCCTTGTTGACACTGATCACCGTAGCGCGGGCAACACGTAAATAATGCGAGGGTACAGAATGTGCTGGGAGATGCGGATGCCTATTCGGTAACTTTAATATTTCTGTGCAGTTTTGTATCTCAGCTAAATAATGTCAGGTGGAAGTTTGGCAACAGCTCAGAATATGAACATGCTGTGTTCAAGACAGGGGAAGCCAAAAGGGAAATGTCCTCCTGTGGTTTTGATTAGACAAAGAGCACAGGAAGTGTTCCCAGTTGCATCAGTTTCTCCAGCTGAGGCTATATTTTGGGTTGGGAATAAGTGATACAGGAAAAAGAGCTAAATCTGCTGGTGAGCCGTCACTGTTTAACAAGCACAGCCTCCTATCATAATCAGTGTGCCAGGAATGACTACCAGCTCTTTGTTCAGTGGAACTAAATGAGACTGCGTGCGTGGTCTTTGTCAGCGAGCCTCATCAGAATGGCAAAGTCCTTGAGAAGTGAGGAGGGCAGAGAGGAACGTGGCCTTGGTTAATGTGCCAACAGGCAAATGTCTGATCTATGTGCCCATATCATTGCTGGCATGAATAAAAAGGCATCGACTGCAAGCCCAGGCCTGGCTTTAACTCTGTCCTGCAATGCATACTAACAACAAGCTCAACCAGTGAGGAGATTTGCCTGGCCTCAATCATTAGCATAGAGTTAAGGGATTATTCAGATCACTGCCTGAAATCCCTTAATTGTAATAGTGCACAAAAATTCATCTGCAGCAGAAGGAGGCCATCCCATTTCACAGAGCAAAGTGGACGTGTTGCCTTTTGTCACATTTGCAAATGATTCTATGGATGGTTGTGTGTGTGTGCATCTAAATTATTAATGCCAAAACAGCAACCAAAAAGCTGGCAGCAAATGCACGACCCTGGATTTGAGGGGTTAATTAAAAGCAAATTAAAAGTCATTAAGCCTGCAAAACACCTGCTTTTTGCGAAACAACATGTCAAAATAAGGAACGTCATTAATGTGCTAATACCCAATCCCCCTGCTTGCTTTACTTATGATTTTCTTTGAGTCAGCAACACAATAGGAGAGGATTCACACATTATTATCCAGAGTCAATATTGACCACCAGCGCCGGAGCTAATTGGAAAAGTAAAACCGCAAAGACTCATGTTCAGGCCTAACCGTGCAGGAGGTTCAAAAGGATAATGGAAATGACGGGAAAAGAAAATAATATCGTCTGTGCAGGTTGAATGGCTCGAGGGAAACATGGGCGGAATAACACAAGTGAGAGCAGACTGCTCATCAAAAGAGGCAATCTGGCTAAGCTTGTCCCTGCCCGTCGTGCGGCGTCTGCCAACCCAGACATGAGCACTAGTGATCTTCATCATAGCTCACCTCAGGCTAGGATTAACAGGCCACTAACTCCCTGTAAAAGCCTCCCCATGCAAGCTATCGTGAATTGGCAGTTTACAGTCAGGCAAAAACAGCAGACGGATAAGCACGCACACTTATACATAAAAATACGTAGAGCAATGCTGACATCCTGCACACACAGGCCCGAATCTTGGGCAGATAGCATAACCTTCAGTCACCTCCTTACTTTGCCCTGAGGGCTACTGTTGCAGTGACTCTAAATCAGAGTGAAACGTCTTTTATAGGATGGGGAGTTGCCGGGTTGGGGGCATTCACTGAATGTACCCCTTCCAGCAAGCGGCTTGTCCTCTGCAGCAGAGCAGCCTAATTACAGTGGGCTCTGCTTCGACGGGAATAGAACTGGCTGCCAATACTATTGATAATTCACACAGACTAAGCTGTTGCAGGGAATAGGGATGGGCAAGTGGAAATGACTCAGTTTTATTAGCTTCCACTGCCCTTTGATGTGCAGTCAAGAGCGAGACATGCCAAGAGACTCATGCCAGATGGAAGCACTACAGCTGAAAGGTGTCTCAATCCCTTTAACATAACTCTTTTTGCATGTGAAACCTCGAACGATAGCCATTAGTCTCACATAGCCAAACATTTCCCCTCAATTTACTTCACCATGTTTTATAACTCAGCTGGCTCAATGGGAAGAGGCTGGCTGGGGCAGGGCAGCTTAGAAAACTATGGGGATTTGCGGACATCGTCTTAATGGGATACAGTTTGACAGTTTTTCTAGCAGCTGCGGTGCCGCTAGGAAATCTTGACCCTTTGACAAAAGCTTGAAACAAGCCTAACACAACACATTTCTATAATCTCTTTCATGTTCCAGTGTCTTGTCCTGCTCTGGCATTACTTCCTCCATCTTAAAGGTCCACAAAGGGATTTGAAACCTGCACAAATAAATCAGGGTAAACTCTTTTCTGGTTTGGGTCTCACCTCAGGCTTCTTGACTCGTCCCTCCTGGAAGGAACATGTGCGAGGGTCATGGGTGCAGTCGTGTCTGTATTTGCACCAGTGGCACTGGTACGGGCTACTCACACACGACAGACACCTGAAAGGAGAGCAGAGTAGATAAGAGTTTTGAATTAGTATCGAGCTGAAGCACGACACACCGGAGAAGACAAGCTCAATATGTCTACTTACTTATGTGTTTAATAAACCTTAACAATTGATTCATTTTTTTTTCATCAGTGTGAATGGATTAGAAGAGTTCCAACTCGAAATGTCAAGTGAGTGATACGCAAACTGACTTCAAATGTCATAGGATTGAAGTGAATCTGAAAGCAAGACTTACGACTTGTGCACGCTGCAGTTGTAGAAAACAAAACTGGTATTTGCAAAAGCAAGGCCTGTCTCTTTGGACTTGAGATAGAGCTGGACAATCTGGTGGTCACCTAGATTAATACACACAATTAGACAGAATGTATTAGACAGCAATAAAAAAGCGAGAAGGAAAACAAAACGGTATTGTAATGGTAACGCAGGCGTTGCAGCTACTTTTTTCGGCAAAAGCAGCGGGTAGACACTTTAAAAAAAACACTGTTTGGTATGATAATCACTTCCTTCGCTTGTTCAAATATCCTTTTTTTTAGCATCTTGTCACATTAGATTTTCCTATAAAGAAAAGATAACAGCACAGTTGGAGCCACAGGTGATCTACTTGTTGCAAAGGCAGTATCTTAACAGAGAGGGAGACTTTAAGGGTTTTGTTGGGTTAAGTCTCCCTCCTCCTGTCGCCTTACAAGAAACAAAAGTTGGCGCATTTCCCTCGGGATGGACAATATTCCCCCAGAAATGTCTTCCAGAGAGTGTCTTTGACAAGGTAAAGGGAGAAGAGGATGAAAAGGAAACCACGTGTGTTAGAAAAGTCTGTGAGTGTACGCGAGCTTGCGCCTCATCTGTATTTGGTATGTCCTTTTGTCTGGCACTAATGAAGGAGCTCATGTTTAATTCAACAGCACATCCACTCATCTAACTCTCTCTCTCTCTCTGCTCTACCTGCGTACCTACTTCTCCCCTTCTCATCCCCACTCTATCTCTACACACAGGTCTCTTCACTTCCCTACGCACTTCTTCTTCTCCCCTGTGTGTCTCTCTCCATCTCTCTAACAAAGAAGGAATCATTCATCAATCACAGTAAAGCACCGCTGACAACGGATCTGTCCTAATTAGGCCACCTAAATGTTACCTTGAAGCCTGTTAACGCTATCTGTCCCCTCCCTCCCTCCCTCTTTCCTCCATCCTTCTCTCCCTTTTCTCTCTTTTAACCAAGCTTAGACTAATGAGTACTAGTAAAAAAAACTTCAAATATCTTCCTCTTCCTAAAACAGGAATGTAGGTTTCTGGGAAAAGGGCACAAATAGGGAGAAAGAAATTCAGTGTGACTGAATTTTAGCAATTGTCGGTGCACATATTTACACATCTATGTTTGCATGACTACAGCGTTAGCAGCTTTACATGTGGCTGACATGGCAAACATTAAACAAATGTTTTTAATTCCCCAAAGCACCCTCAGGCTCCCTGTCAGCTGTACATCTGTACACGAGCGCTCCGTGTCTGTCTGTGGATCACGGTGTCATGTGTTTGTTGATGGCAGAGCAAATATGTGTGGGCTGCTTTTGTTCTTATGGGCGCTCAGAATGAATGAAATAACAATTGTGAATGCATGTGTGCAGCTGAGATCTAAACGGTCTCTTATTATCAGCGGTGTAATAAATGCGGCTCCTTTCACTGCCACTGTCTGTATTTTCCTCATATTTGAATTCAATATCCAAACAATGTATACATGAAATGTTTGCAAAATGATCCAATGGCGAAAAGCGTGCATATCATGCTCTTGCTGGGACCTCCCTAGTGGTGGAGTCTAAAAGCCGTCACTGAGAATTCTTTTGCACATACATTTTGATTGATGAAGCCACATCTTTCTAAATTTTTCCCGGATTATATACAAGGATGGCATTTTCAAATCTCAACATGAGGACTCATAGGGGTTGCTGGTGAAGTATTGCTTGCCTGCAGACAGACCTTCCCAGATGGGAGTTTGTCCAATTAGAACAAACTTGGTCAGCCCCAGAGAGAAGAGGTGAGGAACATGGGAAATAACGGAGAAAAACACCATTTTCCTTTATTGCATGTGAGTGGGAAAGGTTTGCTTCTTGCAAGCAGCGGAAACAGTGACACTGTCTGTTGAGACTGTATTAGCTAAAATACTATAACAAGAACACAAAGCTGTGCAGCTTGATATTCTCCTTTTTTGCACTGGGGTTAACTGGGGTCCCAACCCTCCCTCTGGAGCAACTCCACGTTGAAGGAGGGAGGTAAAGAAATCCCACAGCAGACTAATACTTAATGTTCATTCAATTACTAAACATGTCCTAAGGCAATGCTCCGAGGCCTGCTGAGTTACTAACGGCAACAAGAAAACAAAAAATTCACAGAATACTCCAGGACGAGCATGCTCCTGACTGTATAAAAGGCATATAGTCTAGACGAATGTGTGCTTCATTGATAGACATTACATCATTATGTTTATATCAACAGCTTCTCTAAGGATTCTGCAAATCACTTATTACACACAGTTTGCGTAATATTGTCAGCTATTAGCTCCCAAAGTGCAAAAGTGCAACATCTGGATTTATGGAATAGTGCATGTCGTGATCCAAGTATGTTCTTTTTTGGCCTTTTACCTTTGTCAACGATAATGCGTGGCATTTCCTTTTCAGCGGGAGAGTAGCACTTGATCCGGTTTCCCTCTACCAAGCCATTCATCTCAGCCAGGTCCTCAAAGGTACAGTTGACACCCGCAGAAAGCTCTGGTACATTATGGGCTTCCAACACCAGCTGTGGAAAGGAAGAGATAGAAGAATATGTTATAATCTGTCTGCATTCTGTGCAGTTATACACATTTACAACTTTGTGGACTAATATAAGAAGGATAACACTAACTGAAAAGGTTAGTTGAGACACATAACACAGTTAAGTTCAGTGGCTTCATACACACAGCATATGTTACACAGTGAAAATCAAACCTTAATCAGTTTAAAGTAAACAAAGCCACGAAACATGACAAAGTGCATTTTTATAGTTGCCCCTGTGGTCAGAAATAACCTAATCATATTCATGCCCCAACTGTTGTTATATGGCTCCAGTGCTGCCGACAAACATCTGCGAGCACTGCAGATCAGATTTGGAGCCAATATGTTCTTCAAATACAACTGTAACACAATATTGCTGAGGAGTGGAACAGCTGTGCAGCGGTCAGTGGCCAGAGGAGCCACTGGAGGATTCTTAAATGAGGCATCAGTTACATATCCTGCCCAGATGTCCAAACAACATCAAAACTGATGCAGAAACATCACAAAATCGATGCAGTCTAAAATGGCGATGTCTGGTGTCTGCCAGAAACTCTGCTGCCGTTCTAGCCACCTCCTATATGAGCTATAAGGAGTTTAATACCATGACTCTTTGGTTCTGTGAGAAAGAGCTGTTGTAGAATAAACAGTTTGGGATAAGGTGAAAGAAAATAAATGATAAAAGCACAAACATGCAAGTAAGTGGAAGGATGAGCAGCCAGAGGCTGAACAAACTAAATTAATGAACAGTAGATGGCGGAAACTAAGCGTGGGATGAAAAGAGACAATGGACAAGAGGAGGAAAGAACTAGCAGGAGAACTCAGGTGAGAAAATGAGACAGTAAACAATGATGGAGAGGAGGAAAGTGCAAGCATACGGACTGCTGGATAGCAAGAGAAAAGAAGCTCTCTAGGAAATAAAGAACGTAAATGTTCCCACTTCATTTGAAAATGCTGTGTAAGCTCTATCTGTACCAGGGGAAAATGGCTTCAGGTGAAGTAGGAGGGAAATAAACACTGTCCTTGAATAAAAAGAGTAGACAAAAATGGGCCAGGTAGAGTGGGGTGAAAACCTAAATATACATATTGATGGAAAACAGTGTCTGCAAGGGGGCCTTGGTCTATGCATTGATTTGCCCATAGTACACTTGTGATGTGACGCCGAAAGCTGCCTCAGTGGCAGAGAAGGGCTGACCTGCGCTGTTTTTATATTGCTGTTTAATGAAAAGAAGAAGGCGTGAACAGACACACAGCATCCCAGAAAAGATGGACAGTGCATGACTGCGCTTCTATCGCTCACACACTCCGGCTCCCACCTTCTTCATCTCAGGCTTTTATTTAGTTTTCCTTTTAAGAAGGAAATTCAGCCAAACCTAGAGTTTCATCGCTTATATTTAGAGGAGGAACGGATTAGCGTAGCCACAGCAGTATTGCATAAATATGAAAATAACATACTCGTGTTTGCAGGGGGGGAAAAAAAGCCTCTGCACATATGCAAGTGGCCTCCTGTAGTTTATAAAACACCATGTTTAATGCTGAGAGTATTTGATGTTGCCACGGGGAATAAAACATTAATTCAAATGCACAAAAAGAAAAGTTGACTTAAAGTTTATATTTTCTTAAAATAAAATTAGCCTACAAGCCCCATTGCCTATATTGTATATAGTATTGAATCCATCGGCCGACTGGGCCTTTCTGTGTGGAGTTTGCATGTTCTCTGTCTGCGTGGGTTCTCTCCGGGTACTCCGGCTTCCTCCCACCGTCCAAAGACATGCTCGTTAGGTTAACTGGTGATTCTAAATTGGCCGTAGGTGTGAGTGTCAATGGTCTCTCTGTGTTAGCCCTGCGATAGACTGGCGACCTGTCCAGGGTGTACCCCGCCTCTCGCCCAATGACAACTGGGATAGGCTGCGGCACCCCGCAACCCTCCAGAGGACTAGCAGTTACAGAAAATGAATGAAAATAATCATACTAATGATGATTGCTCTTTTAGGCTCTTTTAGCTTTTGCACATTTTACAAAAAGGGAGATTTATAAGGTGCAAGAAAATAATGGAGTCTTCTAAGAAGGGTCTGACTTGAGCAGTAGCGTCATCCTGTTTCTCTCCAGAATCGACGTCCCTTCTCTTTCCAAACAAATATTTAACAAAAAAGGTCAAGAAGGAACCCCGTCAGTCTGCAAACCATTCAGTTGCATGGGATATGTGTGGCAAAAGGTTAAACACTCTCTAAAGACTCAGGCTCGGGCAACGTCACACACACTCTCATGAATATCATTGTGTTGGATGTGTGAAAATCAGCAGCTCACGTGTGACCCTCTGAGCAAAACAGATGGAGAGAAGGCATTCTGGCTTGACTTTAGAAAATTATATTGGATATTGTCTGACTTACTCGGTGTGTGAGAGTCAAAGCCATTTCCAATGACATTAAACACGGAATGGGAATAGAAATGTGAAATCACTTGAAGGTTAAGGTCAGTGGGATATTCATAGCCTTGCCTTTAAAATGGGCTATTGACCAACACAGAGGTTCAACAGAGAACAATACATCAAAAAGATAAAGAATAGAATAGAATCACTAAAGAACATTAAAAGATATTTGTTGTTGTTCCAAAGAAAAACAAGACAAGCAAACTGGGCTTTAGTCAGGGTAAAAGCTGGCACAGTTTGGGGGAGACTGTGAAGAAACATCCAAATGATTCCATTTGACTGATTTCAAGACATGAACACACACATTTATGTGCTTCATTAAAAGGTGGAATAACTGTGTGCTTCAATGCAGAGCCACATTTTTGTTGCAAGGGATCACAGCTCCTTGCACGCTAATCAATACACTTCAACAACCAAGAACCTTTAAATATGGCAGCTGTTTTAGAATGAAATGTCCAGAGGGAGAAGTGCTGCATTTAGCTGCCAACAATCACAATAAACACAGCTGAGCTCAACGGTATGCTGTTAATGATTGTTGACATTTGTTGGGAGAGTATTTCACTGGACAGGACAGTAAATTGTGAGGTCAGGATTTGAAGGATGCGTGTTGGCAGGCACTAAAATGATATAAAGCAGGATTACAGAGTTAACACTGGCTACTAATCAGTACTTAGAGCATAATTACATCGTATTACAAATCATGCTTGAGAGTGTGATACTGTCAATCTGCCAAACATGAGTTTTCTCAGTCGCAACATATTCATCTATCCTCAGTATTATCTGCAGTGTGGCTCCGTTGAAACGAATGTTCATCTGCTTTCTTACTGAAACAAAATACGGTACATTGAATGACTATGTGAATTATGGTACTGCTGGCACATGAAGCAGCATTTATTTTAGGACATATGAAATAAAGCAGCATCAGTAATGCTTAAAATATGCAACTGCATGATGGGAAATCCATGATTTTGAAAACCCTTTTTTTTGCACATATTTTTGTCTACTCACCGTGACACTGAACTGGGACACTGATATGTTGTTTGGGTGGACACTGAGACGCACACACTGCTTGATGTCTGATGCAAAGCGCCGGGGCTCTGATGAGCGCTCGCATTTCTCCTTTCTTGCGCACCTGGAAAAAACAAAACAAAACAAAAAAGGAGTGTTATTCACTGTTGCACACATTCACATATGCACACATACATGCGCATGGTAACCTGATCCGGTCTTACCCCCTTTCCACCTGCTGGCATCTGGGAAAAAGAGAATGTCCCACTGCTCCCTGACAGGTGGCATTAGTCACATTTATCATATTTCCTTTCTGGCAGCGCACCAGCAACAGTGGTCAGTGAATGGAAGCCCAGTTACCACAGGGGTGGGAGAGGTTGCGTTTAAAACAATGGTTGCTCTATATGGGGAAGTAGAGCTGGCCCACTGGGAAAGAGGTAGGCCTCGTCTTTGTAAAGCTGTCTTAATGACTGGCATTCATGGGCAATGCCAAATACAGGTGGATATGTAGATGCTGGTGGGGGGTAGGATGGATTACTCCCCCCCTTAATACCAGACCAGGTGGTCTAATCCAGTCCATTACAGTGGTTGGGGGCTTGGTGGACAGAAGCCTTTGTGCTGTAGGAGGAATTTACAGACTACTGCCCCGAATATATCCCTTGACAGACTGTGGGGACATTCCCTATAGCTGTCAGGAGGTATGTGAACCGCACTTCATTCCCACCACAAGTTTTCATATTAAATATTCCACCACAGGTGGTTGACGAAAACTGATGGAGTTTGGTATCGTTGATAGATGTTGCTTGGTGAGAAATTCTGGCCGCATAAAACACGCTCTCTCTCTCACACACACACACACACTCCTGCTCTCATCTAATCCCCTCATAAACTTATTCAAGTTTAATCCCCTATTGATTTAGACAAAAAACCTGCACCGCAATTAACAACCTGGCAAATCCACAGAGTGCCCTAAAACTCCTTTGGAGAAATAAAAGGCTGAAGAGAAAGGAAGAGGTCATAATGAACAAATGAAAGAAGAAAATGTTGAGGTGGTTGACGTCTGCGATACAGTAATACCTTACGCAGAAAGAAGCTTTTTCTCCTGAACTGGAGAGATTGAGGGAGGGTGTGTTTTGACCTGACATGAGCATTGTTAAGTTAAGCGGCCTAACGTGCTGCAAAGAAGACAGACATAAAGAAAAGGAAAAGAAATAATCTGTTTGAGAGTGCAGGAGAGAGAGAGAGAGAGAGAGAGGGAAAGAAAGCGAGATTTAAAGGAATGCATCTATTGTTGGCTTTCTCTGAAGCTTTCCCTGCTAAGCCGGTTTGAGTAGGGTTTAATCGCTTCAGGTCCCTTTGTGTTTTTCTATCACTGATGTCTGCACCTCCTTTTCTAGCACTGATTTAATAAGACCACATCATATAAGTACCCCCCAGACAAACAACCCCACATAGAAAACCCACAAATGCACACTTCCACCTAAAATATATACTCAGTTAGCTGTTTGTGTGTGTACTGATGTTCCTCTTTATGTTTTCTTTCTTGACAGTCTAACGGTGTATTGTGTTTTAGTAGAAAAACACTAAATTTGGGCTAAAACGACGCGCTGTGTTGCATGATTAGCATTAACTGGCACAATCTGTGTACGTGAATCATCACCACGGGTGACAGTCAATGTGACTCATGAATGAAAAAAAAAAAAAGCACTGAACAGGGGTTTATAGCACTCCATCAATTCATCTCTCTCTCCTTCACCCCCCCTCTCTCAAACACTCTGTTACACCCAGGAATAGCAGGTGATAAGACATCTTAATATAACAAATACAAGAGGGAAAATAATAGACACTGATAGCATTATATTAATATTAAATAAATGAACAGGCATACAGCTGCCCTCGCATTAGCTCCAATCAAACGCCGTCATATGAGACCAGAAACATGCATTACAGGCAGATAAACTCCCAAGGGAATGTCCTTGGTCATAAATAACCTTGTGTGAATGAGATGCTATTAATTATAATTCACTGCTTATTTTCCAATTCCATATTCTATCACTATTCTGCAGAGGCTGAGAGAGCTCCAAGTATTTGCAGCGCCTGTGATGAAGGAAGTCATGAAGAGGTTTTCTTACTTTGCTTGTGTTTGATCTATTTTCAAGTCTCAGCACCTTGAGCTCTCTGGGCCACCATACAATTCCCTTCATTATTGAACTTTTTGGACACATTAGTCACAAGTCAACCCCGACAGAAATCCGGTAGTTTTATTTTCACAGGTTTATGACATCATCTCTGTGAGACACTTGCTCACCAGACTTGTTAATGTCGATCTCAAATCAAATAACTTTCTCGGGTTTTTAGAGGAGTTTTTTATGTCTGTGAGTCACATTGTAAAATGTTTATGTGAAATAAATGCCTTTGCCAGGATTTGCAGCCCATAAGTTTTATCATCTGCAGACATTTATAACGTATCTAAATACAGCTACAGGACGACAAGACGTACTGAGGAGGTGTGTGTGGATGAGTGTAACAAGAAGTACACCTGGCATAACTGGACCGGGGCCTATTAATAAATTATTATTAGTGAGAGTAAACCACTCTGGGGGCAATTTGTCTTGCTTGTTATGCAGATGTGCAGTGGATATGATTTTTTTTTTTTTCTGAAATGCAAACATGGTGTTTCAAAACACTATTGCTCGTACCTAGACATATAAACCATACCACACGGCTGCACTGTTGAGAAAGGCTCCATTCAGAGGAATGATTTGTAGCTATCAGTGAAATAGACTTTCTTACTTCTGGAACACAATGCAAGAAGTTCTGCTTTCAATTCAACTCTGCAGCTCTGCAGGGACTGTAACTTAGATCTCCTACTCAGAGCCACAAGGTCGCAGACTTGCTGGGCTTCATGAAAATGGCAACAGGTTGAATGATAAACCTTTTCATTAGACAATGCAGAGACTGTGATTCAGCAGATGTCATGTCATGTCCCTGTCCTGGACCTGTCCTGTCTTGGATGGGCAGAGCTGTGTAGGGTTTTCCCATTCATGAGACCACTGCAATGGCACATTGGAGGGTGGAGAGCTACACCCCCAAAACAAAAGGTATTTCTGCAGCACAGTGCACCATTACCCCAAAAACTCACTGTTTACCCCAAAATAACATCAACACTGAAGAAGATTGCAGCCTTAAACAAATGTCCAGTCAGTTTATCTCAAAGCAGAGTAGATCATTGTTGAATTTTGCCGTTTAAGAAGCATTCACACTGTTTTTTTTCTGGTTTGTTTTTCATGTTACACCTGCACACTGTCCATATCAACGCCCTGCAATGTTGCATTGCAGGAGATATCCCTACTGAGATGCTGGTTACACCTGTTAACAGATGTGCATTTTTCTTGAACAAGTGCTCCAGCAGACTGAATCCCCCTGAAGGGAGGGAGAGCAACACGTACCTTTGATTTGGACTTGGAAGAAGAGTTTATGTAGCCACTCTAGTCGACTTGGGGCTTCGGTAAAAGGAAGATAATGCCGTACATTGCTTAACTGATGTTAGAAGTGGACATTATCAGAGCAAAGCGCTGGATAATTGTTTTCTTTTACTGTCCAAAAAGATTGCATCGTTTGTAACAATATGTAACAATCACGCCCTTTGTAAACATCAAAGAATAGACCGTTTAGAGAACCCCAGAGATCAGAGCGATTCAGATTTCAAATAACAGTCATAAAAAGCCTGACTCAGGCTATCTTTTTTTTTGTACAGAATTAGAGGGCCAACATCTATTCATTTGGCTAGTAAACACTGCTGTTGTGCAGAGCTGTTTGACTGACTGGCAGTGACACATTATGAGAGAGCGAGCTGAAAGGATTAGATGGGCCCTGAATGGAAACTAATCTGCACTCTTGTTTCTCTCAGCCTTTGATAAGGTGACACAATTAGAGAGAGAGACAGGGCCGAGAAGGATTTTTATCCTTGGCAAGTGTTGCTGATGAGGCTGTCACGGCCATTCAAACTGGATGGTCTTGTGGACAATATATTTCATTATGACATATTTATCATTAAGCTCTTTCTGAGCATTTAATTGACTAAATGACCATATTATTCTATGCAGAATGTGAACACAGACCAGAAATATCCATAATACACACTATGCAATTAATTCAAAGGATTCTAAATTTACTTAACATCCTGCAACATGCATATGATTTCATAAATTAAACTTAAAAATGAAAACATGTGCATCACTATACTGAAACATACACTTTGACTGCAAACTACATCAAATAAATGTCAGAAAGAAGAAGAACTAAAAGAGGATATCAGTGTCACTTATTACTCTTTGGTATTTAGAAGGCATGGGGACACAGGATAATTCAGAACTAGTATCCCTTGAAACTAGTCGAGTATCAGTGTGGTGCAGGTTGCAGGGCTCAGGGGAGTGTAGAGAAAGAATATATGAAAGAGAGGGTGCAGATGTATCAGGCCATGTGAGACTTCAGGTCTAATGCATACCTAATGTAAGGCATGGAGAAGGTCAAGCAGGCTGGGAAATGAAAGCTATTAAATCCTCACAATTGTGAGGTCCAGCCATCCTCAGCTCTACTGGAAAACATGCGGAGAACATACACACACACACACACACGGCACACAAAACCGTCAGATAAGTGACCACGGCAGCTTCTTGAGTTCAAATATGCACTAAAGATTAAAAAAAGTGATGTTTGTGGTGCATTACACAACTGTGTTGGTGACTTTACAGTGCTGTTTGTGGTAAATCAATGCACAACAAATAGTCCCAACAGAAACCCAATTACCATACTATCCATGCATCATCAGACACTGTATGGAATCCTATACATACTAATAGCCTTAGGCTGTTACTGTATAGCAGGAGCCGTGTCACGGAGATTCAGTCAAATGACACATCTACATTGAGGCTGGCTGCATCTCTCACTTGTACACGAGACCAAACTCACACGAATGCAGCCAAACACACACAAACACACACAGGGATATGTGTGCCTTCTCCTGCTATCATTAAGAGTGGTGGTCCACGGAGCAGAAACCCGTAGGAAGGGGCTGGTGCATGGGAGAGTCATTACCTGGCCCAATGGCCATGACCCTGTTACTCCAGTTTGTGTGGACAGCCACACACACAAATGAACCCTCTCTCCCTCACACACACACGCACAAACACAGGGAAAAAAAAATTGTAAGCTCATACCTGAAGACACAGAAATTGCAGAGTGGCTGCCCCGAGGTCTAGAAATCTCTGAGCTTTCCCTTTAGTGTACTGCCAATTTGAGAACACCAGCTGAGTGGACAATTATACAGTATATGGCTGCTCAGTTTGCACAGGTATAAAATAAAAACAGATGGATTCCGTCAGTGTTCCATAAACGTTTGAAAATGAAAGCTGCTAAGATTTATAAAAGCTGTATTTTTCTCTCCCGCACAACAAGAGGAGTGGATCGACAGCATCAGTCTGGGCCTCTGACTCTCTATCCCATGACTTTTATTGCGCTGCAATTTTCGAAGTGGTCAAAAGCTGTGCCACGTACTTCTTGATCTCCTTCTCTCACACTCACACAAAAAAGCAAAGGATAGTCCCCCTGCAGGTGTATCCAGCAGTGGCATAGTGTAGCAAGCTTATTAGATGGTTAATCTACCATATGTGATGCCACTGCTGCCCCTTAAGATGCCACTGAGCCAGGTTCTCTACATTTTGCAGCTCAAATGTATGCTGAATTGTATTACTATTATACTTTTTAAAGCACACAACAGTGTTTGTGCATTTCTTTTTTTTTTTTACAATGCATCTTGTACATCTTGCTTATGTTTAATTGTTAGTAGGAGTTGTAAGAGTGCTTAACCTTGGTATTTAAGGATGGCAAAAACACTCATAATTCACTGTCTCATTCATTACAGCTGCAACTAAACACAAGCTGACCTCACATTGATAAAATAAAAGCCGAGTGGAATCCTTTTTGAGGGTGAAGAGTTGCATCCCTCTGCACCAAGAGTTTTTGCCTGGTACACAGACTCAATCAGTCTAAGCAGCCACACGCGAGAAGGCAGAAGACGCCTAGCGAGGACACCACGCTTCAGTAATACAGTCGTCTATCTCCGCTTTAAGTTGAAGCCCGTGAACCGGGTCGTAACGGTGCCCTATTTGATGATGTTTTCACAACTACCCCTGAGGGTAAAAGCACAAGGCCCTTTCTCCCCCCCCAGTGGGGTCTCAACAGTGCGCTTGGCTTTTATCTTTCTCTACATTGTGTTATGATTCTGCATGCACACGAGTGCAGACAGCAGCATATGACACTATTGATCCAGGGAGTCGGTATCATCCAGCCTGTAGAGTTAAAGTGAGTTTATTCACAGCCACGAGGCAGTTTCCAACTGCAGTGACAATTAGAGAGCTCTTATATGTGTGAATATGGTTAACATTTGCTGATATTTACATGATCTGCTCTGTTGCTAAAGTGAAAATGTAAAAATAACATTACCATGAATGGCAGTTCTGTAATCAACTCATTACACATGAGATCTCTATACTAAATACAGCTCTGAGTGTGCAGCTATTGAACGGATCTTTGATAACAGCCGATGAACAGAGTGGTGACGCTCCTCAGATGTGTGAGTAATCTCGATGACAATACTATCTGACAGTAACACTGAAACATCAGCAGGGATTACTGTTGGATTATATAACATGGTTATTAGGTTGTTACTATGCTGCTGTTGCCATAGCGACGGCTGTGTGATGGGACATGAGAGGTGACTTGCCTGAGTACCTTCCCCCAGAGTGGCTCTCTGTCACAGTCAAGATGAGCTATATATGTGTGTGTGTGTGTGTGTGTGTGTGTGTGTGTGTGTGTGTGTTTATATCCTCACATTATTAACTAGAGAGAGTTTAATTTATGATCTTCACTGAAAAATTTCTAATCCCTGCTCTCGTTTGCAGCAAATTTATATAACCTGTCTTTCTCCCTCGTCCCACTCACCCCTCTGATCGCTTGGAATACATCACCACGTATCTTCACTTCCTTTCGGCTGTCTCCACATCTCTCATTCATCGTCTCTGTCTCGTGTCAGTCCCTGTGCCTGGTTCATGCTCTGCCGGTCAAAAGCAAAACACCTTCCCCACTGTGAGTGTGTGCGCTTGTGTGTGCAGGTCCATTTTCCAGTGCCTGTGCTTCCCTGTGTTTGGCGGAGTGACAATAGGTGACACTGAGCAATGGTACTGACTTAAAAGTGGGCATGCAGCTGTTGTGTGTGTGTGTGCTTGTGCACGTGTCTCAGGGCTGGGTAGACTGGCTGGTTTGTGTGTGTGTGTGTGTGTGTTTCTTCACACTATGAGGGTGACAGTTGAGAGGGGGTACACAGCACTTCGTTCCATCCTGATGCCCCTGTCACTTCTTGGCCTTGTTCCTTTCCCTCAACTTCCCTTAGCAGCCACCAAGAGGTGGAGGGTGAGGGTATGGGGTGAGACGAGTCGCCCATACACAAGGGATGGCCATTCTCCCCTGAGAGGACATCAGAGCAATGCCACTGATGCAAGAATCTCAAGATCAAAGAAACAACTTTGAATAAATTCAACTTTGAGAGTTGGCCAAGATATGTATACCACTATTTAAAACAAAATCTATCTATTCCGCTACGGAAAATTGGACTGAACAGCGTATAAACATGGTTGCAACAACTTTTAATTGGGTTAGAGATGTTCTAATTTGTAAGACGAACCTCAGAGGAGATTAAAAGTGCAGAGCTTTAAGATTAGTGACACTATCATGGAGTGGATATCCTTAGGTAGTTTAAATGTTAAGAAGATAACTATATACAAGTAATGCTTTTATTCAGTCAGCTATCGGTAGTACATATATGGATAAAGACTGACACATTTAAATGTACAAATTAGCACCGCTATTGTGCATCCAACAAGTGATGAACACTACGTAATGTCACCCTAGTTACCTCATAACCTCTGATAGGGGCAAACATCTAATGTTTTTACTTTAAGCCAGCTGTCCTATTGTTGCTTACTAATTGTGTGTCTCTCTCTCTGTCTATATTTCAAAGCACTTAAGGCTGTCTCCAGGGCAAGGCTAGTGGTTGCCGCAACCAAACACAATGAGTCCTTGGTAGCATGCTAATTGTGCCGCCGCAGTTTAATTAGCATTGGCGCGGCATACCACAGTAATGAGCATACTGAGGTAATGGATGTCTGTGAACACAGCGACAGGTAGTGGTGGTACAGAATTAATGTGAGTGAGAGGGGAAGGGAAAGAAAAGAAAAAAAAAAAAACATTCAACGAATCTGCCAATTAGCTTTTCCCTCCGAAAGGTTATTCGTTTGACAGCACCAAAGACGCCTTGGGAATACAAACTGTTGAGAAGACAAGAAGCTTGCAGCATGACTTGCAAGTTTTATCAGCCATTTTGCGCGTTTACCCGTGAGCCCCTGAGTATTTGTATCCTCCTAATAAGCTTGTACATATGTCTGACACGCGCTTACTATTGCGTGACACCAGCAGACAACTTCACAAAAGAGCTTAAGAGCAAGCTATCATTTAGATTCAAACCCAAAACATATATACACTCATTCATATGGATGAATCTGTATGTCGCAGTTTCCGAACCTGCAGAGTTTTACTGTTGACTGTTTCAACAGACTTTGTCACATGAACTAGGAGAAGGCATTTGCCTGCAGCCAGTGGCACAGATGACTTTACCGTCCTCATTCCACTTGAGGGGCGAAGGATCGATGATTATGAGTGTTAGGTGGACGAGAGGAAAGGAGATTGAGGGAGTGGGTGAGTGATACCGTTTATGGGCAGGCATGTCTATAAAGTGACGTCTGACTTAAATGCTCAGATCACATGTGCAAACACTTGCACAGAAAAAAATGTGATAGAGGGTAAAAGACAACAAAATACACACTGAAAAAGTTGATGATATAGCAGCAGAACTAAATGATGTATAGATAAAAATTGCAGGCTGAAAGAAGACAAATGGAAACACAGATAATGCATACACATGCAAAAATATAGCGATGATTTGAGTGATAGTGAAAAGAGAAAGAGGGCTGGAGGAGAAAAGTGAAATGAAAAAGTGAGAGAGAGATTTCAGTGGTCTGGGAAAACTGTCACAGTCAACGGCAGATTGAGATATGTTGAACCAATTATTAATGTGAAGATATTGAAACATTAGTAGCACTTGTTCAAAATTGACACCCAATATCTCAGAGTAATGTGAGATATTCTCAACACCCATGACAAATATGATGACATTCATTTTGACAATGGTACTTCTCCAAATATGGTTTCCAATCTGTCTGGCTGTCATGCACGACAGGCGTGTTGACAGCGTAGTTAACCACTTACAAAATTGACAGCTGACTGCAGAAGTGCCTCTGCTTTACTTGGGTTGAAGTGGAGACGGAGATCGCAAAAAGAAAAAGTATCAGACTAAGACTGTGCTGTAAACAAAAACAGCAAGACAGAAAACCACAGGGTTTAGCTGAATGGAACAAGCATTTGCAAATCCATCAAATTGTGACACTCAGAAAAGTGGTTTAAGCATGATGCTGTCTTACTGCACTGCACTGAAGTGTTTTTACATTTTGTGTTAATGCTGCCATGTAAAATAAATAATTAATATGCATGTCATTCAGTATCCATTTACGGAGTCTAACACCTATGCTTATTCACCGTGTACACCTCGGACTTCAAGTACAACACATAGTTGTGTCATATGCAGAAGTTCTCAGATGATACTGCAATTGTGGGGCATATCAGGGATGGACAAGAGCAGGAGTACAAGAATCTGATGAACAACTTTGTCTCATGGTGTGGAGCGAACCATCTTCTGATCAATACAGCTAAAACGAAGGAGAAAGTAGTGAATTTCCGGAGATCCAGGCCCTGCATGCAGCCTGTAACCATCAACGGGTATCTGCCGGAAGCTGCTGGACACGTTCTACCAGACTATCATTGCCAGTGTCCTCTTCTACGCTGTGGTGTGCTAGGGAGGCAGCACTAAGAAGAAGGACATCTCGCAGCTGCACAAACCGATAGGGACTCCAGCTCTGCCCCTACCACAGAGCCCACCTTCTCTGACATTGGTGCCAGAGGCAAGGACCTTGAACAAACTCCAGTCCATTGTGAACAATGTCCACCACAGAGACGCTCCTTCAGTGACAGGCTGCTGTCTTTGTCCTGCTCCACGGATAGGCTGAGAAGGACGTTTGTCCCTCAGGCCATGCGACTCTACGACGCCTCCCTGTGAGGTGTCATTGCTGCCACTACTTTATATTGTCTAGCTGTCTATCTATTAGAGCTAACCTTCTGTAAAGTAGTGTATATTAGACTAGCAGCGATGTGGGAACAAGAGATCATGAAATTATGATGAAATTAAGCGAGTTGTAGCAGTGACAACTGAACTTGAACTAATCTGAACTTTGATGCAGGAGCAACTCATTCACAACCACAGAGTTCACCAAACATCTGCCGCAATGAAACACCGTCCACATCTTTGGTTCCGACCACCAGATTCAGCATGCCAATGGCCGACTTGGTGGCATCAGATTAGCTGAAATGTCCACTACACGGTGATTAGTGGAGAGCATATTGCTTTCTATGTGAACGGGTTTTAATTACTTCTAGAGGCTTTCCCGTGATTGACAGAGTCTGAATATCTAATGTCAATGGCCAAGAAGTAAGAAAAAAAAAAAAAAGGCAATGATGAGAAGGAAAGGGTGATGTTAGTGAAAAGTTTCCTTTCACTTGCAGACCTAGACAGACATTAGCATAAGTTGGGCATCGCGGCGGAAGAGAGCACGGGAGGGCCAAGACAGTTTAGCTGACAGCCAGGTGAGGCTCCGAGTTTACACGAATCGTGTCAGAGTTCACCGCAGGAGGGGAGATCTGATGCAAATTGGGCTTTTAAAAATATAAATACATACAGCGGGCTTAGGATACACAGTTGACAGGATAAATAGAGGCACATCTCCTTACACATTTAAAGTTGAGCTCGTAGGAAATTATTGAGGACATTTGCATTCTTAAACAAATGGTCAGCGTTTGTCAAGGACAATATGACTGCAACACACACACATGCACAAACAGGTGCACCATCCACTCCTGTTGATTTCCTCTCCTGTAATATTGATTGCCTTTCTCCTCTTCCCCTGGTGTTCTCTCTAACAGCTCCTCTCACCGATCTATAGAGTAAATAAAGGCAACGCTGATAGAGGAGGAGGGAGAGAGAGAGAGCAAGCGAGTGAGAGAGTGAGAGAGAGCATGCAATTCTGTTTTTTCTCAGAGCAGCGAGGTGATTTCAAGGTTGATTGGAACAACAAACTATCTGGAAGAACCCTTTTGAAAAGGAACTGTTCGCAGTCTTACCACTCAACACCATCCTTGCGGCACAAAGTGAGCGTGGGAGGGAGAGTTGTGCGCTTTTTAGTGCGGGTTCCTTTTTGAGATATGTTATTAAATATACATTGTTTTAGCCTTTGGTCTGTTGTAAGTGAACTAGGAAGTAGGGCTGCTTTTATTCTTTGTAGAAATAACTTTAGCCAGACATAAAATCACAAAAACCTATCCTGTATTATAACTTACAACATATTTGTGTCGTCTCTTTTGTTCATAGCACTGCAGACTGTCACCTGTAGGCTTATACCATTAAATTGCTGTCACTCAGTTGTGCATTCATTGCCTCTCCTTTTGGCTTTGTATTATAATGTCAGGTTAATCAATTCACGCAACAACTGGGCAGGACTCCTGGCCGACCACCAAATGAGAAGAAAATATGAGAGGATTTTGAGCTTGTGGCTTATTAACCTTTACAGTGAATTCAAGCCTCTAGTGAAGAGTTTGAAGCTGCAGTTTGTTTGTTCTGCTGCTATTTTAATGACTTAACTCTTTAAAAGGGAATTACCGTTTTTTTACAACCTGGACCTTATTTCTGGCATAAAATACGATCGTTTACTCACCCATATAACTGTGTCATTTGGAGTCGTTCGGAAGATATTTAGATCCAGCGGAGCGCCGCATATATCCATATAGTGGGAGTGACTGGGGCACCAGAACACAGCCTCTAAATACGCATTATCTGCTGCGAAACTCATTTCACCAATATTTTGTTATGATACGCTAGTGCTATTCCCCATTGAGTCCGGAGTTTCGTGGCAGATAAGGCGTTATTTAGAGGCTGCGTTTGGGTGCCCCAGTCACTCCCACTATATGGATATATGTGGCGCTCCGCTGGATCTAAATATCTTCTGAACGACTCAAAATGACACGATCGTATTTTATGCCAGAAATAAGGTCCAGGTTGTAAAAAATGGTAATTCCCCTTTAAGAACGAGTTCATGGTTCACCTATGGACATCTGACATCCATCCGTCTATATGTAATTGTTCTTTTCAGGTGTCAATCTGTTTTCAAGACACTACTTGCAATAATATAAATAAAAATGGTAGTAGTTCATAATGGATATGTTGCATTTGTTACTACTGGAACACCATGAAACAAGAGCTTTGGGTCAGGTATGTGACTTCTTACTGTATTACAGTGTTAACCGTTAAGCTACCTTCCAAATAACACCTGCCTATTTATCTTTAGACATTTAAAAAGTGAACATAAAAACTACACTTTATGCTACCGCCATTATGGTTTTAACACTTCAAATCTGTTGATTTGATAGAGACTGTAAATGTGACTACAGTATAGCTTTACTGGGACAGGTTCTCTGTGGGATCTAAATCAGGCCTGTTAATGGCTTTCCACTACAACTGCCCTCACATGACCGTTAAATGAAGTGGGCACAGAGAAGGAGCGCAAAGATACATATATACATATCATTAACCATTTTATCACCTTGGGGAGTTTCCTTGGAGATCATCAAAGCATAATTTTCAAGACCTTGTCATCTCATGTGTGTTTTTATGTGGCCAGGGTAACTAATTATTTTTAAATTATCCTCAAGAGACCAGGCAAGACCTAACCTGTATGGGTAAAAGTGACGTGTTTATGCAGAATATATATGGCTCTGTGTGCATTATAGGTGTCCACACATATATTTGCATGTGTGTAACCTGCACAATCAGTGCATAGCAATCAGTAACTTCTATCCTGGTATTGGAGAAATAGTGGGGGCCAGGGAGTAAAAGAAAAAATTTGAATATATGTTAAGTCTTGTGAATGTTACACAGGATAATGGGCATTGTTAGATCACCCTTGTTACTGACAAGACGTCAACAATTTTTGTTATATTATTATATTACAAATATCAAATGATTCAGTAACCACAGCACTGCAACATACTTGCAATAAAGAACACTTGAAGCCTACATTAGGTAGGATAGCAATACTGATTGGTTGACTACCTTTGTCTGAAAATGCAAACTTCGGTAAGTAAAAGTAAGGGACAGAGACTCCTGCCTGCCCTGTGGTGGAGGTGGAGCTCAGGGGGGGGTTTCAGTTACACCAAGACCCTGTTAAGAATTCACAAGCCGGGAGGAGGATGGACTTTGAGAAAGGTAAACCTGTGGTCGATCAATCCCACTGGGTTGTGCATTTTGCTTGTGTGTCCCTGTGCTATAAGGGTGAAACACTGCTGTGTCCAGCAGACAGAATGTGTGAGGGCTGGTGTTCGTGTGCAAGCACATACACACGCCATTCACAGCCTCACATACGCCACAGTGCACCTGTTATCTCTTTTCCTGCCCTTGTGATGGTCAAACATCTAGACACCTGAGATTGACTCAAGTGGCATTTTGGTTATTTTCTCTCTGGCTTTCTGTGGCTCTTTTCTTGTTTTGGTGACTTGACACTAACTCTCCTCCAGGATGGGTGTATGTGTGCGTGCGTGCCCTTGTGTGTGTGCTTGTTAAGACAGAAGTAAGCCAAGGTGAGCCAATTCTATCTGGCTAAGTGTGACAGGCCAATCTGTGGCCACCCATTTGCTCTGACTGTGAGGATGTCAAGAGTGTTAATGGGTTTATACACACAGAAACACAACAACATAAAAGACATATTCACAAACAGTGAACTTATAAATTACACATTCACTGTAACCTGTAATACATCTGAGAGTATTTCTAATAAACCTCTAGGTTTCTTTCATTATCAACTTTATCTTCCCTGAGAACTTTCTAAATATCATTTAACACCTTTAAATTCTTGAACATCACCCTGACACCTTTTTACTTTTATTAATTTGATTCCCCAACTTGACCCATCTTCCCATTCATCTCGTATTCTTTAAATTGGCCTCCTCCCTTTCCCATACCCCGTCCTCTCTGGGTTTCAGTGTGTCCCTCTCACACTCACACCATGTCCCTGCCCTCGCCATGTCCTCTCAGTGCCAGCAGGGATGAAGGTGCTAAATGTACTCAGTCTCACCCCCCCCACACACACATATACACACACTCTACCCTTGGGCTAGCACCAACACAAGAAACCAATTTTCAATTTACAGTGGAGTGGGAAATCTTCCTGCCCCCAGCAAGCACTATCTCCCTCTCCAATCTTGAGGGATAGGGGGTTTGACAGAAGCTGGGGTGTTTGTGAATTTGTGCGTATCTGTGTGTGCATGCTTGTGCATTTGAAGGACAGAATGACAGACAATCTTAAAAGTAAAGCAGGGATAAAAAAAAATTTAAGAAAAACAGCAGGTTAGCAAGGAAAGCGAGTAAATTGTGGTTAATGAGATAATCTGTGAGATTGCACTCAACAGTTCTCTACAGTAACAGAAGCGATCACTCTCCTCGTGTCAACTCCTGAAGATTGGAGTGGTGCCCATCAGAACCTTGGCAGTGCCCATCAGTGTCTGTGCTCTCACCAGGCTCTGGTTTCAGGGCTGGTAAACAATGCCAGTGGTTAGGTTTGGTAATGGATCTAAAGGGGGCCGCTGGCACAAAGCTGAACCCCAGGAAAGCAATCTGAGACTTGGCCCGAGTTGGCTAGAGGTGTCCCTGAATGCTTAAAGGCTGCAGGGGATGGAGTGCTGGGCATGGGCCCAGGCGTCATGCTGGCAAGGGAGGCTAACAACCCAAACAAAGCATCCCCCAAAATGTCTGGTTAGTATGTTGGAGGCTTAGTAAATGAATGGGAGGCGACGGAAAAGACATAGTAGTTTATATGCATGAGGAGTGAGTGAAAGTGTGTGTGTGTGCACAAGTCTATGACAGTTCTAGTAGTACTCACATGTTGTGCAGGACACACCAGCCACAGTGGGGATCTCTGGATCCAAGACATTCGCTGCAGGTGGTATACTGACCACAGGCCTCAACTGGCACCCTTGACAGCTGCAGAGAAGTCAGAAAACACAGCAAGGTCAAACCCCAGCAGAGAATTTATATATTTTTGAAACGATGAAAGGTGTTAGGATGAGCAAACATATAGAGGCTGTAACTTTAATGTCCCAAGATGTGCAACAAATGCAGTGTTTAGATGCATAAAGGGAAAATGTGATGAACATATTGGCAAAACAATTCATCAAACATAAATTGAAATTTTTTATCTATTAAAAATACCTCAAAAAAAAAAAAAAAGAATTGTTTTCAGTTACTTGACAATGACTATGTCTTGATATCATATCATGCTGTTGCATTATAATTTGCATCTTGAATAATCAAGACCACATGACTGCTACTTCTGATTTAGCTAACACACAACCAAATAAATCCAGAAAAATGCAATGTTTCCAGCTCTATTTAAAGCCAAATACACATCCGTTGCAAAAACAAATAAAGCAAACTAACACCCAAAGTATTTTGTGACATGACTTATTTTTATAAAAATGCTACTGCCTAACAGTTTCCATCTTTCTCCAATGCAGCTGGCTCCATTTGGGAGGCTTGACCACTTGAGACAGCAGTCCATCTATTTTGATATATAGCCCTGCCAATTCAAACTGGCATTGACTGGCACTGATTGGCAGGGGCCTTGAGTGGCCGAGCGCAAGGGGCAGAGCTGAGGTAGATCTCGACTGTCCCCCCGTCGTCTTGTCGCCATGGCAACGGCGTGCCGCAATAATAGGTGCTGCTGGCACTTTTGATTAATGAGCCGTCATTGGCGGATGACCACTGTCACTCACTCGGCTCGCCGATGACAGCAAGGAAAGAGAGACGACATCATCAGCGTGGGACTGATACTGGGTTGTTATGAGGGCACAAGGGTATAAGAGTGTGTGCATGGTGGATTCATATGTCAGATTTAAAAGAGTAAATGTATTTTTTAAATGAAGATGAGCACAAACAAATATTACCTGGAGATTCCAGGGTATGTTGAACAATTTAAAGCTCTCTTTACTTAACTTACAAGCACTTATAGGCTGATAACAACATTTAATATATTCACCCAAAGAAACAAAGTCTACTCATGGCTTATTTTATATACAGTGATTGACATATGTCTTTGGTTTGATGTGCTAACAGTGTTCTGTACAGATAATGGAAATAATGTCTGCACAGGATAATTTATTCCAATCACAATTTTGTTGGATTAGATTAAAAATAAACCTGCAAATAAGCTTCCTTTGTAGTAAAATACACATAGTGAACTTTATGAGATGTTAAAGTGTGGATTCAGGATCTTACTGTCCTCATCAATCAATGAAATCCCCTCTCAGATTCCCCTGTAACACAGTAGACGGTGAGGATCAAATTATTTTGAATACCGGTCTCTCGTTATTTCTTTGTGTATAAGTGATGTAATTATACATGCGTTCACAACAAATTTCACTGACTAAATTCCCTATTCGAGGGTATAAAAGGACCATAATTAAACCGTGCAATGTAGGGCATGACTGAATGTAACAAGAGATCAGGAATGCCTCTGCTTAGTGGTATCTCCAAAGCACAGCCTGGCACTGACGGCGGTTCTCTCTGTTGGACTATCACACGGCACATCTCTGCCTGACAGCCGCGCACTCTCTCTCTCGCTCTCTCTACTAAAAAAAAAAATACACTGAGTCAAGTCGGTTTTGCACACACTCACTGTGGAAGTCATATTTCCACACATGTGCACGCAGAGAGGCACACGAACCACAAAGACGCACATACTGTCACTGAAGTTAAGACATTGACACACTGGCGTGATGGAGCTGCTCTAAAAACACACTACTACACCCCTACCTCTTCTACTCACTGCATTTGTGTATCTTCTGTGTATCTCTGCAAGTACTATAAATAGACAACATGTGGCAAACACACACACACACACACACACACACACACACACACACAGCTGAATGAATTGAGAGGGGGGGGGCGTATCTCCTTGTCAAAGACGTGAGGAATCCTGCATGCTATTTCAGATTAGAAACAATGCAGGTGCATCTCTGTGTGTTAAACGTGCGCGTGTGTGCGTGCTTTCAGCAAATCTAGCTAGTTTGTTTGTCACACCATGCTGTGCAGAGGCATATTTGCATTAGGTAGATAAAGGGAATGAGTTTGAGATGGAATCGGGGAGATAGCGAAGCAGCGGTGTGTGCACATGATCAAACTCAACACTGATCGTTATTGCACAATGCATCGCACAAGATAGATTCCTCCCTCCCTGTCACTCTCCGCCAGGCCTGCTCCTCCTGCTCCTCCTCCTCCTCCTGAGATCCACCACCAGCTAAATAACCACTCAGTCACTGAAGTGAAAGGCCACTGTGATAGCCTGTGGATGGATTTGAGCTCCCAAAGCCTTATCATGAGAGCGTATGTAGCCACAATTTCCCAGTGGCTGTGTGCATTTAAGTTATGTATGAAGCCATGACACTGCGCTGATCTCCCATAAAAGCCAAGCACCCAGACAGAACTGTACCAACCGATGGCACCATATCCTTTATAATTTAACACTTCATCAGTGCCAGATATGTCGGGGCACACACACACAACCCAGAAGCGCACACACACGTACAAAAACACACAAAGAATTAAGCTTAGACTGTAGAATGAAGGGGACCTCCTGATGCCTATCGAAGCCTGCATCTGGGGAGATGGTTTTTGTCAACAGATAAAACACACACACAAACAAAGACCAACGCACACCACATCCGCAGCCCAGCACAAGCGATGGGTGCCAATGTGGGTCCTCTGATCCAGTGCACATATCCTGATATCATTCATTGGTGCCCTCAGACGCTCTGAGGTGTGTAAGATCATATATTCATCATCTCTCCAGAGCCTCAGTTCTCTATCTGGCGCACACACACACTTTAGCGGGCAACACTTTTGTCTCCTCTTTTATCAAAAAATTGAGGGATTTGGTGGCTAAACGACCCAATGCACCCCTTGTCCCTCTCATCTCGATATCACATTCATTTCATGCTATCTTCTTCGTGGAGACCTAGCCAGCGAGGCAACCATTACGGCTCACCGTCTCTTCACCGTGACTGCGCTATCATATCAGCGGGGGTAAATACAAAAGATGGGGTGCATGGCATTTATAATTCCCCTCCTGTTTCAGGTGAGTAAATGACAGCCATTACACCCTGCACTCTCCCTCCTTTCACAATAGGGAGAGATGGAAGCTGCTGCATATAATCATGCTTTTTTTTTTTTTTAAAAAAAGGCTGAGATCACAGAAGTACTTGATGCCTTAATATGTGGGGAGAAATGAAGACGCATTTGATCATTTGCTGTGCTGGCACAATGGAGTCAAATCATACACGGTGTCTATAGAGTAAGGATGTGAGTGGCTATTGTATCTGTGGAGATGGATGTTAAGTGGAGTAAAGGGGGAAGAATATTTACTTGGGTATTTTGAATTTTACTTCAAGGACTTAGTCACTCCACTGAGGAGATGATAAAGACTGTTTTTTTTTTAAACTAACTCTCGCCCCCTATGCTTACATCATGTTAGGGGCACACAAATCCACCTGCAGTGGTAAAGGGATCATTTATTAAATCTGCAGAGACTTTTATTATCAACTAATTCTTCTCGCCGCCTCTCTATTCCTCTCTTTATCCTGCTATTTCCTGCCCCTTACAGTTGTAATTAAACAGGGATTCCACCTGCAGCCAAACTACACCACTCCGAATGAACAGAGAGAGGGAAATTAAAGTGATAGCCCAATCCCGCTTTACAGCCTGTAGGCCGCACTGAACTTCTCTTATCTTTTTCTCTTCTTCCCCCGGGCTAGCTTTGTCTTTTTTCTCCTTCCCTGGTGTGAATTTGTTCATTAGTTTGGCACAGTGTTGGCTCTCTATCGTTGCTATTGGCCGGGAAGCAGAAATTAATAAGAAATAATTTGGTTAAATGTCTGTAATGCAATGTTATTTGGTCGCTTTTTTAACAGACGTTGTAAGTTTACCATGTCGACAGCAGCCATTGACAATTAAGCATCCTGATGACTGCAAGCACATCAGCTCCAATCATTAAGCCTGTTAAGTGAAATCATTATTCATATTCATGACAGTGAATATGAATAATAATGCTGTAACCTGCTGTTATCTCTACAGTCTTTCAAATGGAAACAAGTCTGGCAGCCTCAACCAATCACTATGTATAATTTTATTACCATGCCACCATGTGGGGTATTTTAACAATGCAAGCTCTTTCAATACCCCGTGATAATGTATACACTAACCAGGGCAACATCTTTTAAAATTCTGGCTAATTCACCTCTCTGTCTAATAAAGAATATCAGATCCTTCTGTTATTTATTCCTTCATTCATTTACCAATGCCTCTCTGCCTCTCTCCCTCTCTCCCTCTCTCTTTCATGTCTTCACCTCTCTCCTCTCCAGCTGGATGGAGGAAAGATTGACGTGGGAGTCAAATGAAGCGAGGGACACATCAACGACCCGCCGCCTCGTCACAGCTGACGCACCACTCAATCCGTCAACCACCAAACCAGCGGTATTATATCATAAACTCAGTTAACAGAGCGGGCCAGTGGCTGCAAGTGCAATATTGTTTTCATTTGACGTTTCAGAGGTTAAACGACAAAGCCATCCATTGCACTGTCAGGACTGTCAGCGCATGACAAACGACTCGGATACGATCAATCATTTTCACTTATCTTTCCATTCCAAAGAGGGTAAGCCCCCCAATACGCAAAGAAAAAGAGAAGGTAAACAAGCTTGAAGCAGTTTACTAATAATAGTTTATAGATTAGAATTTCCTGCATGAGGCGTGTTTTGCTGCATTTTACCATCTGTCATATTTGACACATCTACAAACTAAGCAACCAAAAGTTGACGCATGCTCAACTCTGCTGCTATAAATTCGTAAAGTACATCATGCTAAAGTCGTCCCATTACATTGTCAGTCCTCAATGCAAGAGCCATGCTGAGGGCATGATGGCCAAGGTCTCACATTGGCAAACACATGTCTAATTCTGCTCTGGCTGCATCATCCTGCCCGGGGGCATAGCTTGGGTAAAAATAAGGCCTGTATCACGCAGACAGAGTGCACAGCTTGGACTGCGTCCAGTAGCTGACAGAAGACGCTGAATGTTGAATCACCATGAGTGACAAATTCGATAAAATGACTGTCTGTTATATGGAATAATGGGCTTGCAGGAGAGACAGTTATACAAGAGTGAGAAAACAGATTGAGGAATACACTGACAAACAGCAAGAATGAATAAAGGAGGGAGAGAAAAAGAGAGAAGACAAAGGTAAAACTTCAAAAGGGACTTTGAGTGAGCCAAGAGTTCACTCCAACCTTGTCTGCCCCAGTTTGTTGACATTTTTCAGAAGCGTGTCAGGCAGCGATGGCTGCAACATATCAGCTCTGTTCGCTTGCCTTGTTAGACCGCAAGGAGCCTGCAGCTAAACTGGGACACAACATAATATGCACATCTAAACACCTTCATAACTCACAGCCGCACACGAGAGGGGTGAGGAAGCCACACTCTAAGGGATGTGGCAAAAAGTTTCCTGCTGATAGAAATTAAAGGATGCTGGTATTAAACATCTTTGATGAGATTCAAAGACGCGATACTTCCACAAATTGGCCTGTCGGATTTCCCTTGGGGGCTTCAAAACAGAAAAAAAAAAGCATTTGGCTTTCAACGATCTTACCACACTATCGTACACATTTTCAATAATTCACACTTACAGATGTGAATTTGCTGCACTGAATATAAATAACAAATTAGCGCAATGCTGCACTTTCCAGCAACAGTTTACGTGCTGAATGTAAAGCGTTAGCATATATCGGAAGGAAAATTACCCGAGAATTAAAATCACGTAGGAGCATGCTTGATAAAATCTAACCGCTGACTCACTGAACAGCAACTGGCAAGATAAGTTTATGTGTTGCTGTAGGGCAGTGGCATGGCTATGGGAACACCAAAGCATGGAGAGACACAGCAAATAGCTTGAACAGCTCCCAAATGCCCTCAAACTCATGTCAAGTCTCAGCCAGCTGCTGATTAATGTGCTCTGCAATCAAAATCATATCCTTTCAAATTACTTTCTCACAAATGGGTCCAAACAGTAGTTGTTTTTATCCCATCAGACATAAAATTCTACTTAGACAGTGGGTTCAAACATGTTCTGTAATCTTTTGGCAGTTAATTTAATGGTGCTGTGTATTTCAAAACAAAAATTGTCACAAAGCAACAGGAATTAAGCCGTCAAAATTTCGTTATGTTCTCATAATGATAATAAAGACTCTTGATTCTTGATTCTTGTTTGAATGGAACCTTGTAACATAGTAGGGGTTGTGACGGCTAGTCAACTTCACTGCTCTACCATTATGTCGACTAGTTGCCGATCTCGTGACAATAACAACACGAACGCCTCCGAGAATTAGCCACATTAGCAGTGGTTCATGAAGTGTGTGGAAATACTTCACTTAAGATGAAGTCCATTTTACCGTGACGTGCAGAATATGTAAGTCAGTCCTGAAATACAACAAATGTACTACTGCATTACACACTCATCTGAAAAGGCATCAGCTAACGCTAGCAGAGGAACAGTCCAAATCCTCTCAGCGACATCAATTAACAACTTCACCAAGCGCCCTGCGGTAACAGACAGGAGGCCGCATATCAACTATTCACTGGTGAATTTCATTATCTAAAGTTATTAGACCTTTAGCTGCTATACAGGGATGCCATCTTACAACATGCTGTGAAGTACTATTAAACGCGACTGACGGTGCTGTTCTATTAGTTGGCATTGTTGCTGTGGATGTATAGAGTGTTTTTTGTCCTTGATGTCAGTGAATGCACCATGGGAGAGACGGAAGTTACGGTAGAGCTGATATCAGAAGTGTCAGACTGACGGTATTTATGGTGTTGATGTGTGCTACGTCCAGCAGCAACCTATTCAATAAACTTGCAGAAAAGCCTCTGTAGCTTGTTGTGAAGCATTCATTTCTACTCTGTTTTTATGTGTGACGTCATCGACTAGTCAACGTCGGCTTGACTTTCACCACATAGTATTGCAGCATAGTGCTGGTCTCTGATATGTTAACGCAGTACTCTGCGTATCACTAACTGTTAAATATCATGATTATATATTACCATAACTTGACTAACTTAAGTGTTGTGATAACATCATATTGTAGTGTTATGCTAATATTGTCAATTTGAAAAAGTAATAAAATACCAGAAATAATTATTGACTGCTGAATTTGTTCACTACAAAACATTAATAAAACTGACTGTGTTTTTTTTTAATTTTTAATATTTGTGTTTCATATTTTGTAGCTAAAATCTTTATTTGTCAAATATGTAAAAGAAAGAAGCAGTGCATTAAAACGGCTCCATAAATTATTCATATCTGTGTCAGTAACTATTCATCACTTCAAGGAGGTGATGAATATATTTATAGCGCCTACTAAAAATGTTGGTGCGTGATTTGTACTTTTACTACTTTTTGCTAATGACCCCTAACATCCGCGGACACCACCCCATTGCTTCCACCCAGATGTTCTCATTGTGGCTGACAGACGAAGCAGTGTTGAAAGGATGGTAACACAGTAGTGGACTACTGTACCAGCTTATATTAACAGTGGGACTGACCTGCCCTTGTCACTCAAACCGCTACCCTAACATCCATAATCACAACCCATTCTACAATCTGACTGTCCTCTTTACACCAGAACATCTATTTAACCCGCTAATAGGACTTCTTTCTGTGTGTGGAGGCTGAGAAAGAGTGAAAGGGAGATAGAGAGAAATATCCAATTAGAGGACAGCCAATCACTGGATTAATTAGAGGGCAGGGATGACAGATTACTTCGCTAGTGAAGAATGTGGGGAAAAGAAATTAAGGAATGGAGCGCTGGGGGATGGCGTATGGTAAAAATGACAAGCGTAGTCATTGGAATGAAAATGACGAGAAAGGAGATGAAGAAAGAGAAGAAAGAAAACACAAAAGGCTGAATCCTCATTCGCTTTACAAATCCTCTTATAAAAGAATAGAGGTTGTAAGAGCAAAACACTATAACCCTGGAAGAAAAACAAACAAAGATGAAACAGGCACAGGAAGGAGGAAGGGAAGAAAAAAAATAGCATGGTAGGAAAAATGAAATGCAAAAAATGCAATGTGTGCAAGATGATTTCCACAATCCACAGCACTGCAGGAAAAAATGTGTGTTTGCCTTGGTGTTTGGCGAGCTTTCTTCCATAATGGGTGTATAAATTGACACAGACATGCAGCATATAGTGTGACCCTCACCATGATACCCAATGCCTGAAGCTGCCGCGGTGCTCCAGCGGTCCTGCCACATTGTAATTTATTTATAATTGATTATATTTAATTGTCGTGGCACTTATGCCACACGAGAAGAACGTGTCGCACATTATCAGAGTGTGGAGTTACAGAATACAGAATCAATCACATTTATATTCTATTTACAGATAAGCTCAATGAGACTCTAACCTTGTTTTTCCTGAATGGGTTTATTTGCGTGTGTGTCACGTCAGATCTATACTCCATAGGGTGCTAGAGAGCGTACCACTGTGAGTGTGCTGTTGGGGTGGGGGGTGGGGGGTGGGTGGTGCCCATTTTCCTTTTCCTTTTCCTTTTCCTTTTTTTTTTCTGTCTATTTTTTTTTTTTTTTTTTTTTTTTTTTACTTTACTTGATTTAGTTGTTACAGTCAATTTTTGTACTGTCTCTATTGTCATTAATGAGTCATGTTTCTTGGTTGTAACTTGTATTCTTGTTAAATAAAAATTTGATCAAAAAAAAAAATAATTATATTCTATTTACTTTGTGATGGGGAGATACTCAAGTTTGCACAGAAAAATATAAATGTTCTCATTTATATAAAAAAATAAGAAATAACACTGTGCTGGGCAATCATTATATAGACCAAGTAATCATGTTTGCTTTCTTTAATTCACTTTGTGATACAGAGGGATGATTGCAGTGAGGACATTGATTGTAATTCTTCAGTCTTGGTGAAAAGGTGGCGTTTCGTCTACTTTGTCTTTCCAATTCAATACAGATTCAAAAACATGAGCCACTTAAATGCTGTGTCGTACAAATATGAATGTGGCATCCTTATACAGCCACTCATATTTACATTAATTTGCTTTGTGATGGAGAGATACTCTAGTTTGAACAGAAACTTTCTCTTTTCTAACTAGATCAGAACATATAAATGTGTTCGCTGATAAAGAAAAGCATATTGAGCTGGGTAATCGTTATATAGACGAAGTAATCATGTTTGCTTGCTTTATTCACTTTGTGTTAGAGTGATGATTGCAGTGAGGACAAGGATTGTATTTCCTTGGCGTTAATGAACAGGAGATGTTGACAGAGTCTTTTGTCTACACTGTTTTCCTTACCAAATACAAGGTTGAAAAACCACCTTGCATATAAACACACTGACTGTACAATCTGTAGCACCATATTGGCTACCTTCTTTAAAAATCCGGTTTTAAAATGTCCATTCCCTTTCCCTAAAGACCACATTTTCTCCTCCAATATCAGTGCCTGACCTTCACCGTCCACTACCAGACACACTCCAGACGGGATCCTGCAACGTTCGGGCTCTTCATCCCCATGTCCGACATCTCCAATTTGAAGAGGTGTATTTTAAGGCTAAGAACAGCATGGGAGCAGCTGTATCGACCAACTCTGTTCTCAACCTCCTGTTGTGGGCACCCTTGCTTCTCTCCTTCTATCATGCCTTACCCTTGTCTGTATTTCTCCCTCGACTCTCTCTCCGAGTCTCCGGGTCCCAGGTTCCCAGAAACAGCAGGTGGCCTTTAGCTATCGACCAACTCCTGCAGCTTGAATAGCGTTCACCACCGCTGGGAATTTGGATTGTGCATGTGCACACTAGATGTTCTTCTAAACAATACCAATGATCCCGTCAGCTGTTCTGTATTCAATACTCCATGCATGGTAGCAGGACCACAACATGCCCTTCCAGCTTGGAAAACCACCGTGGGGTTAACAAAAAGCAAACCCAAGGAACTGAAGATGATAACTGATCAGGAAATTCTTTTATTTTATTTTTTTTTTAAATCTGTAGTAATTTGGTGCCAAATGAGAATAAATTTCTTATGTTAATTAACATTATTTTAGCCACAACACAGCATTAATAACAAATTTGATTTGTGGTAACAGAAAACAGTTCAGCAAGAGCCGACTTGCTTTTGAATATTCCCCTAGATTTGAGAGGAAATGCCAAAATATTGTTGTAACATGTTTTCCACATTTGAAAAGAAGTAATTTGCGCTCATCTCCTTCAGTGATTGCAGACACTCCGAAAGAGTCCTGTTTAACGGAACAATCAGGACAGGCAATGAGTGAAAATAAAGAAGTGCTTTTTAGCTGCCTGGCTTAACATGTAAAAAAATATAAATAGAACAAATATCTGTGAAAGCAACTAAGGATCAATTAGCGTGCAAGTAACTTAAATTCTCATATAGTCTGCAACAATGTCTGAAATTCATTCACTCACTTTCCTCTGTAAACCCTTCGGCGCTGAAGTCGACCCAGTGTTTGCACATGGGTGTGCTTTTGAGTGTTCATTAACTGCTTTCTATATTTGTGTGTATTGTAATTCCCAATTGTTCCTTCTAAACAGTTAGTGGAGGTCAGCGCCATAACTGGGCTAATAGACTCATTACTACAAAGGACACACACACACACACACGCAATTTAAAACAAAAAGCTCCCTTGGTTGCTTTTTTCAATATAAGCTAATTGGCATGCAAATTAAAAAAAGCTAAATTTGTAACATGATGTTGGGCAATAACAGTGAGACATAAAGGAATCTAACATAATGGGAAGAAATGGAAATTAAGTATTCCTAAAAATTCATTTGTTATTCTGTAATATCTTTTATAAGCCCAATTACATGCACAGCAATCCCCAAAGAGAGAAAAACAAATTCTCACTGGTTAACTGATTTGCACAAAACAGTCTTAATTGGATGCAATGACAAAGAGCATCCTAAATGTCCTTTATTCTGCTCTCTTGTTTCTCGTCTCCGTCCTTGCACACTCTCTCTGCAGATGGACTGAGAGCTGCGTTTAAAAGGGCACCTTCAACTCATTGTCTGTCTGATATTTAAAGAGTTATCATGATAATCTGGGCACTTAAAATGTGCACACACACACACAAACAAACAAACAAAACAGAACACACTACATTAGTAAATACTGACGCTCTCACGGTGCCAGCAAGGTCTATAATCCTCTGGAAGCTGCAGACAATGTACAGGGGTAACTAGGCTATTGCTGCCAACAAAACAGCAATGGCCTTCTGAGATTACGGCTGGTGGAAGATAAAGAGGAGTCAGAGAGGGAATGATATGCATATTATCTGTACTTCAGAGCTTTTGCAATATTATTTCTAACAGTCGCATTAATAATGAACAGTGAACAGAGAAAGAGTTTCACTGGTGGCGACATTTAGCCTTACGGACAGTATTACTTACATTTCAGCAATACCTTGTTGGAAAGATAATGTTAATGTTGAAGCAGTGATATGAAACTAAATGAATACTGTACTACAGTGTTCTCAGCATTCTGGGCAGATTTAGTTAGTAGTTTCTGTTCATCATCAGAATGATAGTAATTTAAAGCTACAACGTGCAACTTTTGATTTCTCCTTCTGGCAGTGATAGTAATTACACAAATTGTCTGCAGTGTACAGTTCCTTCTCCTCTTTCAGCACTCTCAAATAAGAAAAAGCCACACCAATGATATTCTTTCTTTTTAGACTCTTTTCCATTGGTAGTATCAAACTTTTCTTGGATGCCTTGTCCATACAACACTGTCTTGCTTATGGGAATATAACATATTGACAGCTTATATAACATATTGACAGCTTATACTGGCCATAGCTAGAACTTGCACCACAATGACCAGATCCAACAGTAAAATGCTGCCTATACATCACTGCATCAGCATGCATCACACATAGGCCCTGTTTTCCTCTGCAAATGTATTTTGCAACTTTATACTTAAAGTAAAATATAATAGGCTGCTTCTAAGACCAGGGCTAATTAGACTAAGCCTCAATCACTTGATGTTCACAATTGCACCCAATTCAGTTCATCTGTGAGGGTCCGACACTATTTATGCAAATACTGTATTGCCCTAATATATACCTCACCATTCCTAACTTAGATTACTGGCTACTGAGCATGTATGAATCATAATGTAGGTAAATGCTTGTGGCTGTGGGCCTTTGTGTGTAGAATATAAATAGACAGTCGGTCACAGGAGTGTGCCTTTTCTGTGACTTTCCACGGTGCTATTTTGGCGAGGTTTTGCCTCTGATAGGGGTTTTCACAGACTCTGTGTCTGTGTCCATTACACAGAGTGCTGCTATTTCGCTCCACATTCCATGTCATCAAAGGTACTGAGAGAGAGAGAGAGAGAGAGAGAGAGAGAGAGAGAGAGAGAGAGAGAGAGAGAGAGAGAGAGAGAGAGAGAGAGAGAGAGAGAGAGAGAGAAGAGAGAGAGAGAGAGAGAGAGAGAGAGAGAGAGAGAGAGGAGAGAGAGAGAGAGAGAGAGAGAGAGAGCTACGTGTGAATCTGCCTGTGCCCAGACATACACACCACTAACACCACTCCCCTCTCCCCTCTCCCCTCATAATTCAACACATTTATTCACTCCAGCTCTACCCTCATGATCAGTTTCTATAAAAATATGTGGTCAGAGCATGCAATGGTCCATCTAATCCCTTTCTCTCCTTTAGCCACACCAAAGGTTATTCTACTCCGGGGTGCCCAATGTGCGGGTAGTTTGCGTCTTCTTTTTTTTGTTTTACTTTTCCACAGCCATGCACAACATCAACAACTCAAGACTACTGTCTTTCTTAAAGGGAGGTGCTGTGCAACAATTTGTCTTCTTAGAATAATAAAAACAAAGATGGGTATAGCTTTAAACACTGTAGCATGACATTCATCTTCTATACTCGCTTGTCCTGTGAAGGGTCACGCTGGGGGCTGGAGCCTATCCCAGCTATCATCAGGCGAGAGGCGGGGTACACCCTGGACAGATCACCAGTCTATCGCAGGGCTAACACAGAGAGACAGACAACCATTCACACTCACATGCACACCTACGGACAATTTAGAATGACCAATTAACCTAACGAGCATGTCTTTGGACGGTGGGAGGAAGCCGGAGTACCTGGAGAGAACCCACGCAGACACAGTGAGAACATGCAAACTCCACACAGAAAGGAACCTTCTTGCTGAGAGGCATCAGTGCTAACGACCATGCCACGGTGCCGCCCGGTATATCTATCTATAGCCTATATATAGATATGTATTATATGTTGGTGGATCACTTTGACTTGTCATTGTCAAAGTAGCCCGCAAGCCAAAAAAGTGTGGGTACCCCTGTTTCTACACGGTGACATAAGAAAAATGATAAATGCCAATGGTTATGATATTGAGTAATCAGGAAGGGCTTTTGTTTCTGTGTCTGACCTGGTTCTCAGACATGACATAGAGGTAGTGGTGGTCAGAAGAGAAGGCCATGTCTCTGAGGATGGGTCCGTTATCCACAGCCTGAACAGTCTCATACTGAAGAGCACGTGAGGAGCCATCAACCCGGATCTGGAAAAAAACACAGAAGCACATTAAGAATTAATACACTTCATACATATTCCAATCATTTTAGCACCAATATTAGTATTAAATCGAATAGTGTATTAATTATTTGTTGGTGCTGCTATTTCGATCTCTTCCACCTCAGCCAACTGGTGGAGTAAAGTTGGCTGACAATATAACACGGAGACAAAAAAACAGCTGAGGTACAAGGAAGGTAAAGATAGCATCTTGGACAATGTGTGCAAATAGAAACTGAGCAATCATTAAAAAGTTATATCTTGGTGTTATTGGCAACTGCCCACTACATAGTGCTTCAAGATTTTCCCATGCATCATGGCTTTCAATGCTGTATCTGAGAAGTGCATATTTCTATCTATAGCACATATTTCTCAACATAGTTTAAGCCATTCAAAAGCGATTATGGTAATGAGACATCTGGGCAAGAGGTGTGGTGTATGGGCCCCTAGGTGAGTTTACTCAGCAGAAAGTGCATGGAATTGGCCCCGCGCACACTTGGTGATGTGATGGAAGCGGTCCGAGTTGTGCCAGAACATCTGCTTACATCGTCACACATACACACACTCGCACACACACACTGGGCGCGCTCCAAATGATCCTTTATAAATCTGCTCCTCTGGCTCTAATTTTCCAGCAACACACAGTTCTGACACATACCTAGCCAAGCAACTTTCAACACCCAGCAGAATACACGCTCGCACACACACAGGCCTTTGTGGGCTGGCGGACAGGTGTGAAGAGAGTCTTGTTAAAGTTGTGATGACTCTTGGTAGTTCTTTGTGCTCTTCAGCACTTAAGGGTTCACAGGTAACAGGCACAAACGGGAGATAATTGGACAGGAAGCAGATGGTCGAGCAGACAGGTGAGTCACTTCATGATTAATTATAATAAGCTTATGACAACACACTCTCTGTATTCTCTCTGTCAGCATTATCTTCAAAAAAAAAAAAAAACCTCACCCGGCCCACCTTAATCTAAGGACTCCTTAAGTTCAAGAAGTCTTTGTAGGTAAACTGAGCCATTTGGTGAAATGGTGCTGAAAACAATGCTGTTTGTCTTTGTTGGGGATTGAATATGAAAATGACTGGAGGGCCTTTACCTTACGAGAATTACCATAAAAGACTTTTGCACGCACCCTGGATAATGACGTTTTGTTCTGTATCTTTCAATGCTTTATTATTTCCACATTCAAACTAGTAGCATGAATATTAGTTTTAGGAAACACAATATGCATGTTCTTTATAATGAGTAACAGTGTCAGTTAATTCCACCTTCACTTAATCTGCAGCTCTTCTATAGGCCGGTGGAACTTTCCTTTGTCTTTGCTTTGACAATCAACTATTGTATATCAAAGAGAGAAACCCAAGTACGTCGGGTGCTGTTTAAGTACTGCCCTAACCGGCTGTTTCTCCTGATATCCAATTTCACAACATGACATTTCTTTAAACAGGCACCATCTTTCACCCTGATTTCACCCTGCTCTCCCTCCTCGTTTGTTCCTCAGTCATTCTTCCTGTCTCGTTCTGCCTCCTGCTTGGCTTGTGTAGTGACCTTGATCTCAAAGAACCTTGAGTTCTTTTTTTATCAAAGCCCCACACACTTCCACTGGGAACCATTGTATGCACTAGGGTCAGTCGCAAAGAAAAGAAACAGACGGCAAATAGGAGAGTGGGAAAGAAGAGAAGGAGGTAAGAAGAAAGAAGCTTGCACACGAGCCAAGGCCAGATTCAGCAGGTGGGGTTATCTAATCTTCCTGATAGAGGGAGTTCTTTTAGGGTGATGTCCATATGTGCACAGTGCACGTGCATGTGGGTACATGTGCAACTGCATGCATTGAAAGATGTGTGTATCAGCTTACCCTCACCATATGATAAAGTCTGGAGTCAATTGGTGTCTGGAGTTTAAGGGCTGATAGTCTATAACAGTGGCTGAATATAGAGTTTTATTGTGTTGGGACAGATCCATAGCCACCAGGGAGCAGAGAGGCTTCAAGGGGAAGCTCCTGTATATTATCCCTCAATCTGACCACCAACAAAACAAATGAGCCACCGGGGAGTGCACGGCATGTCCACAAGTATCCAACGCTGGCTGCTACAGTCGCACTGGGACTGGAGGAGGCAACACTGGGGAGAAGGGTTGATTTGAATGACATACAACTGGATTTTATACAATAATTGGCACCGATACAGTATTTACTAATAATTTTATCCCATGTTTTTTTCCAAATCAACAAAGGAGGGCCACCCTGGATTGTAGCTTTTAAAATAACAGTTGCAGCTATCTTCATCTGCACAGATACAGACCTCTACACTTTAAAGGAACAGTTACACAAAGCAAACTATCAATCTATTGATAGACTGAAACAAGAAATGCATTTATTTCCAATTCATCATCAGAAACCATAATTATTTATAAAATCTTAAAGCAATATATAATCCATCAGCCAAAAATCATTAAAGTAGCTACACTGGAGCTAGCCAATATTATCTGATTCCCTTTCAACAGTAATAAAGTGGATTAGCTGCTCTATGCTAAATGGATTACAATGCTAATCTCTGCTATCACATTAGCACTGCACAATAGACATCCACTGCCTGACAGTGAACGTCTCAGAGTAGTAAGAAGGTGAGAGATACACTGGGTCTGCACATAAATGAACACACGCAAATGCATGTGCATGTACAGGAACAGTGGCATTTCACTGTCTCTCTCTTTCACATGTATATACACACACATACCAGGCTGCCTGGCTGGAGATCCTCATATGGTAATGAGGGATACTCGTGGGAGAGTGTGGAGACTCGCTGGCACTTTTGAGTCAGAGCACACTTCCACAGCTCTGCAAAATGTGTGTAGTAAATATGTCTTCAAAAGCTACGTGTCTGTTGGGATCTTTATACAACCGTATCTGTGCAAGATATTCACACTATACCACACTTCAAGCAGAGAAAAGCGACCCCCTTGTCTATAAACGGCATCCCCCTAGTGGCTGTGGCCAGCAACTTCACCAGTACCACACGAGAGAATATCAAAGCACATAAAGTACCCTGACAAAAAAGTAAATAATTGGCACTAATAAAATGCTGTTTCAAAGATTAGGGGCTGTCATGGGTTTTCTCTGCAATAAGCGGTAGTTTATCTAATGACTTCAAATACATTAAATACTAAAAATGAAACATTTTCAGTGTTAAGAGTGCAGAAAAAAAAACAACTGTGTGCAGATGGTATCGCCTGCTTTGAATATGTCAATGAAAAATAATGTGCCCAAAGTGACTTTCTCCCTCTCTCCATGGGGCTAACAGCAAGCAGAAGGTGTGATACAGACAGGGAAGCCATTCCGGTGTGAAAACCACAGGATTACCCTCGCTCAGTTTGCTCGTATTGGCACTGTTCGCCACAAATGGAAAATACGACGCTGCCTCCGACTCTGCATGCAATCCAATTTGCGGCAGGTAATAACGTAATGCTAAAGTCTTTATTTTATTATACTCACTGCGTGCTATTCTTCAGATATAAAATAACTAAAACCTTAAACTCTTCACGGTGTGCCGTACAATAAAATCAATGAGGACGTATGCTGGGACATCCACAGAAACACATCTAGCAGAATAAGTGAAGAAATAATATAATATTAGATTATTGGATTGTTGGAAAACGGATGGTTTGTTTTGTCACAGGTTAAATCAAAAGACACCTTACTTAACCTCGGTCAATAATGTTGCTGCCCCTTTGGAACCCTCCTCTGATGAAAATTGCCTTTGAAATTCAGTAGCTCTGGTTGCACATTTGAGGACTTCTATTGATTTGGGATGATCCCTGAACTGTTGTGCCGCTATATGGAAAATACCGCAAATGGCCGGATAGAGTGTCCACATTGAAGGATAAGTCTAATCCTCAAGAGACATACTATATACTGCTGTAGTGGTGTCAGGGCAGAGGATGTATTGCGGTAATAGTGCTACTGTGCAGGATATACTACACACAATCACAACTGAACCCTCTGGATAGTTGGCACCTATCTCAGCTGACATTGGGCGACAGGTGCGGTACACCATGGAGAGGTCGCCAGTCAATTTTAAATTGAAGAGCCTGACAATAATTCACACTCACATTCTCACCTATGACTAATTTAAAATCATCAGACAACCTAACGTGCATGTCAGGAAGCTGGAGCACACAAAGAAAGACCCGTTTGGAAAAGTGTGGTTCCTAAACGTATAATAACCGGAGGCGAGCAACTTTGTTGTTCTGAGTAAAGATGGCGAAAAAGACAGCAGAACTGTGTCCTTGCCTGCTATGGCATGGATTTTGGAGTGGCAAAAGGAAGGCTTGTCACACAGAGCTGCAGTCTGTTAAGCATGGCACACACACTAACACACCATGGCTGGAAAACACACCATGACCAACATGCTGCTAGTGGAAGCCAGAATAAGCTGCTGACTAAAGTATCACTGTGGTCTGACATGGGCCATGCGACCACAGTGAGGTGAGTGGGCTCGAGCAGAATGTCATCCAAAGTCATACAGCATGCTGGGAAACGTAAATTTCCACAATACCTGTGTGAGGAACTCCACTAATCCTCTGAAACATGCACGTGGGCAAATACTAGGTCTGTGCCAGCTAATAAGGGTCCTGAACCTTTTTCTGTTGGATAACCATGTGATTAAATGAGCCAGGCTTCTAAAGCCGATTGTTATTTACCAATAGTACTCCAATAGTGTCACATTCCTCAATTACAATTAGTAAAATTTTGAGTTACATGCATTTCTAAAACTCGGCGCTGTGTCTTTTTTGCCAGTCGGGTTCATTTTTGTTTCTACTTCCTGCTTCACTTTCAACAATGGCGACTGAAATGAGTCATACGTTTGTAACTCTGAACCTCCTCAGTTGCGTAGGGGTCTGCGTTGTCGCCATAGCCTTTGCGTCAACTTAACTCAGAAGTATGAACAGCCTATAAGAATTCCTACAGCACTGATTTCTTTCCTTTAAATGTGCAACTGATTTAAGGCATTTGGAGACCACCTAATCCTAGCTGACGTGTAAGTTTAACAGACTAGTATAATATTTCTGTGACAGAGTAAAAGAAGAAAGTGCACATGGCGTTCTCCTGGGGTCTTCTCTTCACCGCCTTAGGTCTTTACCTTGTTCAAGATATCAATCAAAAGCATTTTGTACTGGAAACTGCTCAGCCACATTCCAAAATACACTGTAACCCGACCTGCCACACTTCCCTCAGGTTTCCACCCTCTTTGCAAAAGCCACAGCGGAGTGTTAGGTGTTCAAGCAGGCAAGGCAGGACATGCATTAAGAGCCTAGAAAGAGACGCAGTCAGACAGACGGAGACAACGGAGAGGAACATTCACTGTGAAAGAAAGAGACGGGAAGAAAAGAAGCAACGTATCGTCACTACATAATGGCAATGTGTCTCTCTGAGCGCGTTCTATTCATACCGACAGCAATACAATGGTGGCTGTCTGATTGCAGAAATCTGTCCAGCTCTCCAAAACATATAGCAGACACGGAGAAAAGCGGAGTGGTGGGGGAGGTGGGGGTAAAAAAAAGAGAGAAGGGGACTAAGAGGCAGACTGGTTACATCTCTCAGTGTCAATCAATGCCACCGCATACCCTCCAATTCTACATTCAGTGCCTCAATATATAGCTTTAGGCGAGATGGACTGGCGAAGACTAGTAGGAGGGGGAGTGTAGATGATCTGACATTAATCCGATGGTTTTAACAAGCCACACAAATGTGAGATGCCAGGCTGGTCATGCAGCACTGGCAGAGTAAAGAACCACACATGATTTTGCTAACCACTGCCAGAGAGAGTTATTGGGGACAATCAAAGACAGAGACGTGTTTTTATCCTGAGAGACAGAAGGCTGGCCAGGAAGGGACACACTAAATCTAAGCCATTTCTGAAACAAGGCCTCTAGGTGACACATGAATGACTAATGCCATTGTATTTCTACACCTACAATGTCTTTTGCTATGGCATTTTACATTTTATGACAAGCTATAATGGAGTCATCTTGCATTTGTACAAGAAGTACAACACTGACTCAGTGCTTTAGTGCCCTCCTATTATGGAAGTAAAATATTCATCCAGTTCATTAAAGACACTTTTAAAATCCTCCTTTTTCTCTTTCCCTCTGACTCAACTCCTCTCTCTATAGGAGGATGAGTGGGCAAAAAGAAAAAAAGAAAAACCCCGACAGAGCGGAACTGAACTCATTCTATGCTTTAATTCACTGTTCTCTGTTTTATGTTTGCAATTAGGCATATCTGCTACACAGCAGGATTTTAATTAATGTCTTTGCCTCGATGCCGGCGCTGTGAGGGAAGTTGCTTTGTGGGCGTACATCAAGGAAATGTCATTGTTAGCGGGGAAGTAACTAGAGAGATTTGCGTTGTCAGTGTCAAAACTGTGCAGAATTATGACCTCTACAATGGCCCTCCTCTTGAGCTGTGTTTTACTGAGGTTAATCCTCTGAAAGTATTTTATTTTGGATAGGTGGTTTATAGGAAAAGGAGATTAAGACTGACTGTGAGAAAAGTTACAAAGCTCAAAAATAAAACTTAGTAGGCTCCTTTAGTAGAGGATTTTTACTTACATACTGCAACCTCCATCTCTTTACTGGTGATAAAAATGGAATACTACGACAATAATGGGTAGATGATGAGAAGTTAAAAAGATCTATTTAATTTCACGAGTGACCGAGCGTTGCCATCGGTGCTACTCAAGTGTCCACCTGGGATCTGGCACTACAGCAGACAGGACTGCAGGGGGACCCCCGGCTCGCTGACTGACCGTTGTGGCATTAAAGGCGTGGTAACTTTTAGCCTGCAGGTCCACGCGGCCTACTAATCTAACCTTAAGCCCCTGCTGGGAGATAGACAGAAAAAGCAAGGAGAGAGGAGAAGAGGGGGACAAGAATGTTATTGTGAGGGATGATGGTGTTGGACGTGAAAGGGGACAAGTGTCTGGAGGCTTCCCAACTCATTTCTCCCCCTGCTCTCCTCTCCTCGCTCAATCTCCCCTATGGCTTCAAAGGGTGAGTGACAGGTCTCCCTGCTATCATTGCCTTCGCTGCTGAGCTGCCTCAGAGCGCTGTGACCAAGCGGGGGGCTCACAGCTCAGCTTTTGTTACTCATTTCCCTCCTCTGCTGTTGCTTTGGCTATTTTTCTCTTTCGCTCTTTCTCCCTCCGCCGCCGCCCCGCCGCAATCTTAAAGTCATGAGCTTGTCTGAAACACCTGCAGGCCGATGGCCGGTTCAATCTTGAGAACATCTGTGGCCTCTTGACTTTTAACGACTCACTCAGCTTCCCTCATTTACTTTTTCCCCTTCTGCTGTGACATTTTACACTCTTCTTCTTATGTCAGCTGCAGACTCTCTTCTGTGATTTTTAGTGTTATCTCCCTTTGATACACCTACTTTTTGATTGGGCTTAAACATTTACTTTTACCAGTGAAAGAAAATAAAAAGCCCTGCAGACGTGCGTTTTACTTACTGCAAAGCCCACTGGTATATGGTGACTCCAGAAAATACAGTTAAGCACTTTACCCTTCAATCTATATGGAAGTGGGAAGAAAGGGGAGTGAAAATAAATGCATTTCCTCTTCTGTGAGCTTTCTCGAACTTCTCCAGCTCTACTCCTTTCTGATGTAACGGCCTTTTTTTCCAATATTATCTCCACACATTTTGTCAGTTTTATTTGCAATATGCATCATCCCATCACTAAGTGTTACTGTCTTCTTACAGCCATATAGCAGGGTATTAGAGGGAATATCCTCCTGACAGAGCTCTTTTAATGCAAACCAATAACTGGCCTGGCTTAGAAAAACCCATACGCACATTTCTGTTTCAAACCAATTATTTCCTCTACTGTTTTTCCTTTGTTACTCCATTTTTCTGCAGTGATAAGAGCCTCTGGAAGAGCAGCTACTGCCTGGGCCTCAAGGACCCCACAGAGGCAACGGCATAATTTGAGGGCGCATCACCACCTGTGTCTATATTAGTGGCGCAGAGCCGGGTGGCAGCGCTACAGAGCGCTGTGTACGCCCATTATATTTTGTTACCGGAGGCCTCTGTGTGAAAGCTAAAAGGCTTTGGGAGTCATTAATGAGGTCAACATGCTCCTCAGAGGAGTGAGGGCACCAAATCAGCCTATTGTGTCCAATCAAACCTTTCAGGTGACACAGCAGTCCACAAACTCAGAGCTGAGGATGCAGTTCATTAGGGCGAGTGCGGCTGGCGAACCGTTTCAGTCGGCTGAATATACTGTATGACCGCAGCACACACAAGGGGCCTGTGACTTTTGTGGAAAGGATGTGTTATCCGCAAATTTGCGAATTGCAGGAGCCAGGAATTTGGACATATGGAAGAGCGAGAGGCGGCTAGCTTTGATGTTAGAGAAGCCGAAGAGGAGAATGGGGAGAAAATGGAGGATAATATCCATCATCATCAAGTAAAATGTATTTATTGTGTTGTTTTATCACGGTGTACACTGAGCCAAAATATGATGACCACTCCTGTCTAATGTGCTACCAAAACAGATTGGACTCTACGAGACATCTTAGGATCATTTAAGTGCTTAGTCCCTCCTCTCACTGCTGTGAATAGGTACTCACCACCGCTGGCTGGAAGCACCCTATTTCAAAAATAGCAGCAATTATTCTCAGTACACCTGTGCAGAGTTTTTCAAAGTAATTTTAGAGGAGGATATTCTGCTCCATGATGAGTTTAGTCAGCCTGAGTTGCTTCAGTCTCTTCATATAATGCCAGAATCAATCAATTATGGCAATGCAGGGTCACACCATCTGCCTTTTTATGACAACTTTTCAATGGACTTTTTTAACCGCACCTTGCCTCTTTAACTGCAAACCACCAAGTTACCGATACATTCAGGGATGAGTAAATATAAGATAATCCTAACATAAGAGAATCCTTTATTTATTTATTCCACAGTGGAGAAATTGAGTTAATTGTTGAGTAAAAAACCTTAGATCAACCTTACACCAAACAGGCTTAATGTTGTAGTTCAGGAAGCTAAGATGAATATGAGCCCTCTGCATGGAAGGACGCTGAGAGACTTTGATCAGCATCCACAGAATCATTCACAAACACCCCCATTGTGACCTTTTCTTGTGACCTATGCAAGGCCATAGCTGAAAACACAATAACACGGGTGTATTCTTTCACCTTAACAGGGAACGCTCTGTAGTCCATCTTTGATTGGACCATACTCTGTTTCCATAACTGTCAATCAGCAGCATATCCAAGGGATGTGGAGAAGTTCCAGGTCCCAATAAAGATGTCTAGGTCTGATAATGGCCCTAATGACAGGCTCTGATCAACTTTACCAAGGTGAAGGAGTGACTTTGAAAACTCTTTTGTCTCCATTTACTAGACACAGCTTTGTTTTTGTGGTTATCTATCGCTTTCTTTTACTGCTTATCAGTCTGTCCTCCTTTCTCTGGTCAATACTAATTTTCAGCTTGTTTACCAGGGCAAACAGAGCAGTTCATTGACTTGAAGAGTGTGATTGGTTTCCTGGGAGATAAGTCCAAATACATAAATGCACACAAGCTTAAACTCATACAAGCACAAAGAAAGCAGCGATGTAACTTTTACGAAACGTGGAAAAGAAAGTGTAGTAAAGACACCGTGTGTGTATGTGTGTGCAGGTGTGTGAATAATAGATGGGGGGCTGAGAGCCAGACGCTGTCTGAGAGCAGACATCACCCTGGATCCTGTTACCGCACACTGCCATCAGAATAACTCTGGAGACATAGGCATACTCTTTCCACACATACACACACACACACACACACACACACACACACACAGAGTTCAAGCCCTAAATACATGCACAATCCTGTGCACACACAATCACAAACACACCGTGACCTTTCAGCACTCTGATGCACTGTTTCTCAACACAACACTATCTCTGTGTTGAGTCTCTGGTCAGGTGTAATCACAGAGTCGCGTAATGTGATCTTGCAATGGGAATTTTAAATGTTCTCTAAAAAATAAGGTGGTGGTGATGCGGAAGACATTTTTCAAGCAATTCTCCAGAAAGATGTGGAGCTCTACTGGTGTGGCAATGGCCGACAAAAACCATACACACACGCACGCACAACTATATTAAATCTATATTAAATCTATAGACCAATGACTGCAGCTGGAGACCACACATACTCAGGAATTCATAAATTATCAATGGTTTTACCTTTCAGAACTGTGCCGATATGTGTGTGTGTGTGTGTGTGTGTGTGTGTGTGTGTGTGTGTGTGTGTGTGCATTAGCACGTGTACGGGAAGCATTCATTGCCTACCCTTCAGTTTTATGTTGTGGTGATTTATGAGGTTCCTTCCAAAGTTTCTAATTAAATACGGAAGCACCTCACAACCAATTCCTCAGAGATAAGCAGGTGCGAATTTCTGCGCCGCCTCCATATTGTCTGCACAAGTGTGTTTGTGTGCATTTTTCCTGTGTGTGTGTATTTGCTTGCTTTCAGCCCCCAAGGGTGGTTCCTTTTTCTTTCTCATCTCTCCTCTTTGCCTTTATTCCTTTATTAAAAAGACTGGCACACTCCCTCTATTATAGCCGTTTCCCCACTGAAGTGAAAAATTGCATCGCAGGTCTAGCACAGACACAGAGAGAGAGAGAGAGAGAGAGAAAGAGAGGGAGACAGAGAGGCATAGGGGGATAAAATGAAAAATAAGGAGAGCAAGGAGGACAGGGAGAGCGAGGAATAACACTGCACTCAACCCTTGAGGCATGTGTTGATTCACCAACTGCTATAATAATGGAAACATTGGAGGAAGGATGGTGAGAATGAGAAACAGCAAGGAGACTAAAGGCCAATGTCCACTGAAAATGACTACTTTCCATGAAGCCTGTCCGCGTCGTGACAAACACATAACTGGCAGATATAATAGTGTCCACCAGCCACAGAGGGCGTCCATGAGCAGACCTCTGTGGTGCCACATTTTCTACATCCAGTTCAGGCATTTTGTCAAATATATCTGAGAATCTAGACAAATGATTTCAACAAAAGATACTGTAAAGACGCTAGATTACTTTTTTTTTTACAACTAGTTAGCTATGCATATAGATGAGTATATAAACATAACACTTAAACCTCTAGTTTATATACGTGATTGTTGCTTCAAAATAAAGCTCAACTATGTGTTTGGTTGGCTTAACAACAAGCTGGCTTTGAGTTATTTATATGAAAGCCTCAATCTCACCTCAATCTAATAATTAATGCACTAAAGTGAACAGTGTTCCAGGGAGAGACGGGTCAGAAACCCAAAAGAAAGAGACTAGTTCATTTTTATTTTCTTACTCTCACTCCAAACAGCCACCAGAGGCAAACACATTTATCACAACACGTAACGCAATTTTGTTTCTGTGTCTCCCCATATGGGGTACAATACCTCAGCCTGACATATATACTAGAAATATATGGTAAGGCCATGACCTTATTTTAACACATTTTTTGGGGGAGCTGGTCGGAAATAAAAACACAGTGCAAATAACGTATTCTGTCCATTTTGCCTTAAAGAAGTCACTAAAATAATTCTTGACCTGGTCATGAACTCATTCTAAAACCCGTGTTCTCTGAATTATTTTCAAACATACTCCCTCTCTTGTAACCAATGAAGACTATCTGACTGTAACCCATCCCCTTTCACCAGCTCTGTGGGAGGTTTTTCTAAAATTAGCACTGATTTATCAAGGGAGCACATTAGAGTTTCACGCCCATGCATTATGCGATAGCATAAAAGCAGTGTATTGTGCATGATAATGGAGGCTTCACAGTGGGAGTCAAATAACTGCATCCAATAAATAAATGAGCGTGTTGTTTCAGGATGGCTGGTTATCTAATCACAAATACAACCGCACAGATAAAAAAAAAAAAGAAAAAACATGCAAGCAAATAAAAAACCAATATCTTTACAAGTATGTTTCCATGTATGAGCATGTGTACGTGTGATTTTGTCTGTAATTACAGACTCACGAAACAGAAACAAACTAATTAGGTAGTGTAGTGGGAAACATAATGACATGAACACTCAGTGGAGGGCCATGTAATGTAGGCCTGTCTCTTAGACATGATGTTCCTAAATAGTTTTCACAATTACATTTAAGTTCTGGCTGGATTAAGGCATTTTTTTCCCCCAATTTTTCTGTATAAAGCAAGCGCAACTTTAATGAACTGGATTGGAGTCGACAGCAGGCGCATGACTCTCAAACTAAAGGTTTAGGTTTAGGTCTACACAGTTAAAATAATTTGGTTAAGTTAGGAAAATACATGCATACACTGTGTGTCATGGGACTTTTTCCCAAATAAAAAAGAATTGTTAAACCAATACAAAACAAAACCTGTTCATGATTATGTTTTTTTCAAAGCATAATTGTTGTAGCAGTTTAGCCGCAATTCTTGGTAACACGGTTATGCAATTAAATCCTACAGAAAATTAAATTCTGTGTTTATGCTAATGCCAATCTGCCACAATATATACCCTTGACTTGAAAACTTTTATTCTTCAGACAGCTGAGAAAAAGTATGCACGTAATTTCTAAGAAGCTCCTCCATTCTGTGCTCTGCATGTCTTCCCTTGCCATCTCTTCCCTCTGTTCTTCACCCCTCAGTTTTATTATCCACGTTCATGTCGTACTTGTCTACTTATTCTGCACTTTCACGATGTGGCGTGACAAGAAAACAGGCAAACCATGAGCCACAGTCAGAGCAGAGCAAGACTAAAAGAGACGGGAAGTAGAGATTGAGAGGAACTGAGGCACATCACCTGCAGAATGTGAGATAAAGATGGGTGTAAGCTGCATTAAAACTTGAAGACAGATAAAAGTTATTTCTTTCTCAGGGACAGACAGAGTGAGAGAGGAGTCTAAGAGGATATTTGGTGAATGGGGCCTGTCAGCTTGCATTGCGCAGAAATCCTCTTATACCTCAAAATTTCAATTAGGTGGGGAAGCGTTTCGGTGTGGTGCGCTTCTCTCATTCTGCGCAGGAAGTACAAGGTGCATGAGGTGGGATTTGTCACAGCAGCGACAGGCCTTCTCCACCTACATTATGATTCAAAGAACACACACACACGCACACACACACACAGAAAGAGTGCTCCCCCTTTCCAAATGCCAAAGCCATTTCAAGTGACAACAGAGGTACACTTGATGCTACTTCAGTGTTCACTGAGCAGTGTTGCAATTGAGTTTGTTCCACTGAAGAGGATCTGAAATTTAAACTCCGCAGGTTTGTGTTGGGCTGCTGTCATCTGCACGACAGCTACAATTACACTACGTGTCAACCTCTTCAAATGATACTGACTTACAGTAATTACAATGCCAAATGTAGCAGCCCATTTTCATGGCCTGTTTTCATTTAATTCCCACCTTAGTGTTTCACTATTATCCTGCATTGTCTGTCAGCCTCCCCCTCAAAGTCAGTCACGGAGAGAAAAAGACCCACAGTATCGATTTATATGGTTCTATACAATGAAAATTAATTCAAAAGTGAATAAATAGTAAAATGTTGAGTAAAGAGTGTTTTGTTTTAACTTAATAAACTTGTCACACGCTATTCTGACCAAGTTTTTACAAAACACCATGGATGTCCAAGAGGACTGGGTTTCAGGAATGGTGTTCAATTCAAAGGAAATAAGTAATAATTCAAGGTTCATAAGAACTTTAGTCAGGGTTCATCAAAGTCTGACATGGAAGGGAACATGAGAGGCCAGAAAATGAGCAATCAAAACACTGGACAAACTGCTCTCCATCATGGACAATCCATCTCATCCATTACACCAGCCTATAGAGGGACAGCGGAGCTCATTCTCCAACAGACTGATTCAGCTCTGCTCCCTCATCCATGCTTTAGGACTTCATTCATACCTTACTCAATCCAACTTTACAACAACTCACCTTTTCTGCAACAGATAACTCCACGTTATTCATGTCAATGCACACTATTGCACCTTGTTATCATTCCTATGTATATAATATTTTAGTTTCTTTTTAGTTGTGGTTCTTAATAATGTTTTTTATATGCAACTGAGCTACTGTGACCAAGCAATTTCCCTTGTTGATGATCAAAGTCTATCTAAGTCTAATTAGGAAACTAATTACTGACTTAATTTTAAGGGTAGACACCCCCCAAAAAAGTGTCACCACAACCCTACACAGGAAAACTCTGACTAAAGCAACTGGTAGTAGAAGTCTACCACCTTACTGCTGGGTCCTGACACTATATAAAGAAATGTAAATTAAAGAGAATTGGAAATTTGATTAATAAATTGGCATGCTGTGTGTGATGTTAGCACAATTGTTAAGAAATAGGAGCAAACCCGTAATGGATAACCTAAAGGATAACTGGTTCAATATGAACAATTAAACACTTGTCCTCCTTTAGTTGGCTGTCTGACAATCCAAACACCTACTCCCTCGCATTAACATGACACTAATAATTGCTTTCCTATATTTTTCCTTCTGCAGTTTGCTCTACTTCCAGGCAGGTTTACCTGAGCCATTTTCTCCAATTATCTCAGTAGTCCAACTCTCTCCTCCAGCAGTTTACCCGTTTTGCTATCTAACCCGTCAGCATTCTTTCCAAACTATCCATCTTGTTACCTCTGTGTCCTTTCTTTCCACAAACCCCTCTTTCTCTCAAGCCCCTTCTGCTCTTTTCTTTCCCTAAACTCTACGCTGTCGTTCTGTTCTCTCACCTTTTCCCCCCTCTCTCTATTCCCAGCTTCCCAGCTGGCTTTCATCTTCCCCAGGTTAGATTACTGTAAAGCACTGCCTGTCTGCCAGCATTCCTGAAAGCTTTTCATCTCTGCTCTGATTCATCTGGGGAGACAGAGAGGGAAGGGAGGATAGGGCGAGGGAAATAGACAAGGAGAGAATTGCAGAGGATGCTAGCAGAGAGAGGGACAGAGAGGAGGCTGTGTTGTGGATTTCAGAGCCTTCACTGGTTAACCTGCACTGCACACTGCACCACGGGCTGATGGGAAATTTCCCTGCTGGTCTCTTGGCTGTCTGTGAAACGCCTACTCAGAGCTGAGAGCACACCTCACTGGGGACACACAAATATGCTCACACATACAGGCACACACAAGAAATAACAAAAAAAAAGTGTATACACAAAACACTGTAATCTGAATGCACATACGTAAGTAAGATAACAAAAGCATTACATTAGAGGAAAAATGAGAAAATTCTTCAAACACAACAGGTAGAAGACAAAAAAAAAAAAAAGATGACTCTGAGATACATGTGTATTCATGAACAAAAGCTCACTTTACCACCAAGCTATCTGCGACCTACGAATTGAAACCTTGCTATGTTTTGTTGCATTGGATTTGAATATAGAGCAGCTTTAGCAGCATGATAATACACCTGCAGGTGTGTTTATGGTGTAACTGAGTCAGACAGGCACCACTCATCTCAACACGGCACTCTGAAATTTACTCAGCCTTGAGAGAAAGAATGCATGAGATGCAAATGCAACAGAAAATCTGCCCAAAATGTGTGTATGTGTGTGTTTCTGCCCACATACATGCACTGACAGCTCACAAACAGGAGTACAGGCTTAATTACAGAAGGACCTCCGTTTATCGCTCTGCTCCAGTGTGTGTGTATTTGTGTATTTACTATATATGTTGCAGTGTGAATGGGGGGGGCTATGTCAGTGTGTGATTATTCAGCCTTAACTACACTAGAGTATATATTTACATCCTACAACTGCAAGATTTGATTACTGAGAAAACAGTATTTACACTGGTGTATTTCAATTTGTTCAATTGCATATGCTTCTGAAAGTACGTGCCTGTCCGTGTAAATAATAGCAGATGTGAAGGTATCAAAATGAAAGAGCGAATTCTAAACCGTCTCTAGCAATCGTTCACTTACCAGCGAACATTTCTGCAAATTGTCATGACAAGCAAGTTTTAAAACATCCCTGGAAATGGATGCAAACAGCAGTTACGATAAAAGAAAAACACTATCCTATTACACTATTATACTCCTCCTCACTGATTGTTCTGACGGATCAACAGCATAAAACCCGAAGGTATTAAATTGTCTGAAAATTGGTGAATGTTTGAAATTTACATGAAGATTTCTGCTTTCTCTTGGGTAGTTTTCTAAATGGTCCCCAGTATTATGCAGCATTTGAAAGAATTTCTACCAGCCTAAGCCTTCGACCTAACTTTGCATTCTCCTTCAGACACACAGTCTCATTGTAGCAGGTCTGTCCCCTGTGATGGGGCTGTATGACGATATGGTACTCTGAACTATTAGGGGCATCCCTGCATGTGATATTTATGGACCTGCCAGTCTTCTGGCCCGACTCACGACTCCCACACCCTTTAATCTTACTGTCTACTGTCACTGCCTTATGTCTGAGGCCTTGGCTAACTGCCAGCTAACACATAGCTGTGTGTGTGCGCGCTTATTTGAGAATATGAGGCTGTTTAAGTACTCTGCTGTAACTATACAGTACAATGGGGTTGTATTTTACATCAGCTAAATGTAGGGCAGAAGGGAAAGGAACATAATGCGTGCTTTATAATGATACTAGTTATAATAAAAACTCAACTTCAAAAAATGTTTTGTGTGACAAAACATGTTGTGTAGACAAAAATCCCATTTTTACCTTCACTCCAGTCCCAGTATAAAACGGGCAACACAACAATTTAGCAAGAAAATGGGGAGATTACCAAGCAGCAATTCCTAGAAAAATACTTTTGTCTCTTTATTCTTTGCCAGAAACTACCAAATCCCACACAGAAAGAAATGGATTTTACACGCAAGGAATACATTAACACCTATGTCATGATAATTCTTAGAACAGTTTGCAGCGCTTATTGAACCAAATTATCTACAGTTTTCTCAGTCCTCACCTTCTGTGAGCAGATACAGAGATCACCTGAGGCAGAGGAGTAGGCTCAATTAATGAATGAATGAAATGATCAACAGTCTGCCAAATGGGCTTTTACAGCATTCGATAAAGAAGGCAGAGTCCTGCATTCACACACGGACAGCGCAGACACACATACAAAGACGAGAGCCGAGCCCTTACCCTGTTATGAGGAGCATTTATCACTAAAGCCTTCTGCAAAACAGCTAATTCGTCAGGCTCTGTGGGAAGCTTATTGTTCCCGAAGAGTTGATGTGAAATTGCTGTGATCAGCCATGTAAGTAATTATGAAATGAAATTCACTATGTTGTGCAAAGTTGGAAAGCAGAGCTCAGCAAATTCTCATTAATACATTAAAATGAAGAGTTACTACAATATAATGAGTATACCTGTTGTGCACCTCTAACAACTAGTGTTAGTGAGTGATTTATACATAACAAAAAAAACAAAGGCAGATACAGAGAGAATAAACTAATATACACAAAGCTTGGAGCACAAGCTGTTTGTATTGCTTCATGTAATAAGATTTGCAGATAATGGTGCATGAATGTTATTAATCTAAAGGACTGTCTTGGGCAGAGGGTGTGGGCTACCGGAAAACTAACCTCAGTGTATTCCTGTAGAATACTACATGTATAAACCTCCATTTCAATGCCAGTATATGTTTGAATTCACATGGTGTTAAATAACTTTTTTCTTCCACTAACATATGCATAAAATATGCCTCCTCTGCATAACACATTAACATAATCCAAACAGGCCATTGTCAGGGTCTGCTCAGAAAAGCAGCCAAAGGGAAGAACGCACCTCCCTCCAACACTCCAGAGCAGGTTAATTGCTCAGTCTGGAGGGGAGAGCTGCCTCAGTGCTTTAACTTTGGACACAGACAGATGGGTCCGCTCCTTCCTCCTTCCTCCTTCCTCCCTCTCTTTCTCTCTCTCTCTTTCTCGCTCTCTGAGATGGGAGCAGAACATCATTATGTGCCGGGAAGTCTTCAGGTGGACCTGATGAATAAGCACACGGACCAGCCTCATCCATTTTTCCTACATGTCTTTTCCCTTTTTTTCTGGATGTGTAGAGCTATTGGAACTAATAGTGGCCAAATGATAGAGCAAGTACATGTAACACCAACTGTGTATTCAATCGACTGCGTTATAAGTTGTTGGAATTGCAAAAACAGATCAATGAACGCAGTTAATACCACAAAATACAATACGCCGCAGCATTCTTCCTAGGTGTAATTGCGTGGTAAAGGGGATTATTATTGTTACTACTCAGCTAGTCTTTGTAAGATCAGTCTTTGGGGAAATTAACGTTTCCTGATTTTCCTGTTTTGCAAGCACTGCAGCTGAAATGCTGTGAGGCTGGATGACTGATGCAAATTTTGCTTTTTTTGGATTTTTTTTTTTTTGCTTGAAAATTATTTTGCTGCTCTGCTGCTTTGCCCAGTAACATAGTATTAATAATTACACCGATCAACCACAACATTAAAACCACTGACAGGAGACGTAAATAACATTGATCATCTTGTGACGATACAACGTTCTGCTGGGAAACCTTTGGACCTGGCATTCGTGTGGATGTTACTTAGACATGTAGCACCCACCAGTTTAGGAACAACTAAAAAAACTGATCCAGGTATCTGTGGGATGATCCACAGAGGCCCCTCCCCTCAACCCATAGGACCCAAAGGCTCCCCCACTAACAACATCCTGTTGCCAGACACCGCAGGACACCCTCAGAAGGCCCATGTCCATTCTCTGATGAGTCCCAACTGATTTGAAGGCACAAGGGAGACCTACACAATATTAGGAAGGTGGTCATAATGTTATGCCTGGTCGATGTATGTCCTCTACTAAAGCACCTCCATCCCCACACACAGAGACAGTCCAAATAGATTTCCTTCATTCCAAGACCTTAAACTGTGCCATTTGAGCCCTATCGTTTCCATCTCCCAAGGGGCTATGTAGTTTAGCAAGCCCAGCCATAGCCCTTTAGCTTCTCATGATCTTTAGGCATGTGTGTGCGCGTATGTGTCTAGGGGTCTTAGGCCAGGAGAAGAGTGCTCTAGGAGGGGACTGGTAGAGGGATTAGCTCTTTACCATTTTAATGAGGCAGGGCCAGAGGGTCTTTCTTCTGCCCCAGCCAACTGTGTCATAGCCTGGGCCCGGAGACAGAGCATGGCTGCAGGGGTTCAGGGATGATTCTGATACAACATGGCCATTGTGTGGGGAAATGAAGTGAGATATGGCACTGATGAGAGGGGAATAAGTAGAGGTGCACGAGAAAGAAACAGACTGAGACGGAGTATGTGGGTGTCATATATGAGTGTGTACGCACAATCCTCTATGTGGGTCTTCCTCCAGAATAAAAGAGTAATTTAGGGCTTTCTATGGGGCTACCTCCAAAGCTCCCTCGGTATGCACACCGATAACACAGAGAGGGCACATGTGGATTAACTCACAATTGAAGGGACTGTAATTACCTGCTGATGTGAATATTATTACTACTACCAGGCAAAAACCAGACAATTTTCTTTTCAAAAATCCATAAATGCATAAAGGTTAACCAAGCAAGGAAAAAATATGAGGTAAAGCTTCACGAACGTCAGGCTAAGTCAGTGAAAAAGTATCTGTCTGAGACTCTATTGTCCAAGGATTAAACACACAAATGTTTCCAGGCTACTTTTAATCTACTTTACAGTTTGTGTCTATGCATTATGTACTATATACATTTAACTAACGTCAAAATTAAAGTCGTTGACAAGAAAAGGTTAGATTTAGGGCATTGCAATCAACAAGACATGCATGTGCTACTGCATTCAATATTACTAGACTGGCTCTGACATGCACTTCCAAAGCCACCTGGGGTTATGCAAGTCACGTGTCTACTGGGTGCTTTAAAGTAAGACAAAGCTACTGTCATTGGAGGGAGAGAGAATGGGGGGAAAGAAAAAAAAAAGCAATAGGCCTGCCACAGGGCTTGACAGGAAGGGACAGTGGGAAAAGCAAAGGGGCTGAGGGCTCTAGTGGTGTGTGTAAAGATCAAAGGTGTGTTCGTGTCTGTGTCTCTAGCGTGCACAAGCGCATGTGCTCGTCGCGTTTTTATTCGATAGGACCTCAAAAGAATCCAAAGTGGGGAAAAAGAAACGCAAAACAAAACTGGAGGCTCAGCAGGGAGTCTGCGCGAGTCCTCACTATTGGACAAAGGACCTGACAATCATCACAGGGGGTCAGGAGGGTGGTCAAAACTCAACAAGGGTACAATGGCTCTTTGGGCTTCCAGACTGACACACACACAGACACGCAGAGATCGAGAGAGAGAGAGAAGGAATGCATGCCTAATCAACCTTGGGGGAAAACACAAATGACCTTGAACTGATGATCTGTGTGTGTCAGTGATAAAGGGTTTCATAAAAAGAAGGAACTAGACCAGCCAAAGAATGCTACTGAAGTGAATGCATGCAGCCGTGGCTGTTGAAATGGTTATAATTGAGAAGCCCATGAAGAGGAGTCATTGATACGGGCTGAAGTCCACTTCACTGAGGTTTCTGACATTGAGAGGGAGAGACTGAGAACCATTTCACAGCCAAAGACACTTGGCCTTGGGGCAGAAATGCCTCGGCTAGGCTCAATGCTGTGACCTAAGTGTCATAGGACAGAACACAATCATTACTGTGAATAGAGCTTGACTTAGGCTTTGTCTATCTGTCTCAATCTTTCTCACGCACACATTGAAGGACTTTGGTTAAGCACTCATGCCAGTCGACCAAGCCTCTCTGTAGTCATATCCTAACTCTTTTCATTTCCTGTCATCTGAATATCCTTCTTTAACGACGTTACTCGCTTCACACTGTCCACCTATGTCAGACCTTCACCTCCATTCTGCTGTCTTTTTCCCCCTCTTCTCTTCTTTTCAACAAAGCTGTTTCCTTCGTTCACAATTTCAGGGGTGGCTAAATCACAGGCAGCCACAGGCGCTAGAAAAGAACAAACGCCTCTGCTTTACCTATACAGCCTCCCCGAGGGGACACTCAAGAGACAACAAGGCAGCTTGCATTCTCCCTTCCTCTCTGTACAACACCTCCCCAGCTCTCCTCACTCTCTGCGTTACATGGAATAGAGAAAACACAAGGCCCAACGGCCTCGACTTTCTCAAGTGTGGAAATAGGGCATACGGAGAGGAAGAGAATGGGAGGATGTGGGGGAGGACACAAAGAAAGTGTGATGCAGAGGAATGGGAGAAGTGATTTAATTGGACAATGAGGCAGTCACTAAGAGTGTCGTGTACCTGGGTACTACAATCTGTATTCACACAATGGAGGACTGTTTTCAAGAGCGCAGAGGGCAGCAGGTGAGAAAATAAACAGAGTGGGAGGAAAAACATCATATGAATGTGCAATTCTAAGGATATCAAGAGGATATAGTTGCATAACACTACTGAGCATTTCTCATGAGAATAGGGAACTATGGAGAAATTCACAACTGATGTGTGATTTTCTGGTTAGTTCTGGGATTAGAAGTCAGAGTCTTAGCTGTGAAGCAAGCCTTTACACTGAAACTAATTTGAACAACCAAGACATGGACTCTTCATGTCATGTGACTGTCTCCTATCATCAGTTAGGAGCAGATCCTTGACGTCCTCTAAGATGCAAGTCGAAGCCAAAGGATCAGACTTGGTCAAGCACATTCCCCAGGTCACACGATGTAACTGGTCCATTTGTTTCTCCATTATCCAGCTTGTCGACTACCACAACTGTCAGTCAAACGCTTGCCCGATCGAAGCGGTAAACGATTGCCAGTCTGCGCAAGATGTTTTATTCAGAAAATCAACCAAATGAACCAAAATGCGTTCCCGTGTGCGATTTCATGTTCGGTCTTCTATCTGCTTTGTGCAGCTTGACGCGCCTTCCCTCATAAATAGACAAGGCACGTAGTAATAACTGAGAACCACTTCTGGGATGCTTCTGAAAAGCCCCGCAGCATGTCAGGTGAAATCACAAACATTATCTGGAGTGGCTGTGATCAGGTCTGGCGGCTCTTCTGTGTTGCATCAGGATCGGATCACAGGCGCCCGTGTATTTTAGGGGTTAGGAAATTAAAGGCTGAAATGTTACTCGACAAGATTTATCAACAAAGTTTGATGTCCAACTTTTTTTTTTTTTTAAAAAGGCTGGACAAAATTAGATTAAAGAGAAGATGTGCAGGGGCTGCTTAAATAAATGATACTCCTGCTAAGTTGTTTGATTTCAAACAGCAGGTGTGAATTAATCCCCCTACAGATAGGACAGAAGCTATGGGGTTCTCTCATCACTCTATTTACACATTCAGCCACACCCACATTCAAGATCAAATGAACATCCAGCTATCTATTCCACAGTGCGCGCAGAGGGGCATACTTAACATGATGCACAAATCCCAGTGCAACTTTTAGTCAGTACTCAAGCCATCAGTCGAATCACAAATGGCTAACATGTTTGTCTTAAGCAGGCGCTCCAAGGCTCAGATGTGCATGTGCATGTGCATACATATTCCAGTGTGTGACTAATAATATATTTTTTTTCTTTGTGTATTAGTGTGTGTCACCGCTCTGAATTCTCATCTCTTCCTCTCACGTTGTGCACACAGATGAAAAGTGGGACTTGTGTGTAATTAATTGGATATGTTCGTAATTAGGGGGCGAGAGAGGGAGAGAGATTCACGCAAGCCTCCTTTTGTTTTGTCTGTTGCGCCTAACAACAGCACAGGAAAATAAAAACTGATTACACAGAACACTAATTACCATGGAATTATCCCCCTCACTTCACAGGGTTAATTCTCATTTTGTGTGTTTGCTTGTACGCTCGTGCTCACGTAAAATTTGTCTGCCCTCCTACCGCACGGATATGGACACATACTTCTACAATCGGTATGACCATTAGCCTGATCACAGGGAGGCATGAGCTAGGGATGGAAGTTAATGAAGTATTTGCCTAACAAGAAAGTGACTTGCTTGTTTGTTGGTGAAACACAGTGTGACATGTTGTACGGCTCATGATCCGCTTTTAGAGAGAGCGCTCACTAATGAGCTCCAAGGTCTGTGGACTCGAATAATAACTCTCAACTCAACTTTTATTTGATCTTGTTACAACTCAAATGTTTATGGTATGATTTAAAATATCTGACAGCTACGATATTTAACTTTCCCAACAGTAAATCACACTGAACAGTGGAGAGAACAGAAATAGATATAGATAGATATAATAGAAAGAGGAAGAGGAAGAAACACTTTCTGTAATTGACTTCCAGCCACACAACTTTCTTCAGAACACTCCAGTGAATGAGTAAGGGGCCATAGAGTCAGGATCTATTCATAAACAAGGCCAAGCAGCTATTCAAAGTGGTTCAATAAAGAGCTCTAATCGTACTTATGTTGAGTCTGTAAAGTCAAGCTCCGCCGCTGAATAAGCACAGCAGGGCTTTCACTGTGCAGGCTGTGCTGTTATCTTTGCCTTTTGGTAAAGCACAGAGAGTTGGTAATGAGTTTGGTTGGTTGTTCTGTGTATGCCTGCCTGTCTGTCTGTCTGTCTCAAACTACATCCACACATCCACAAAAACATGTGCACACACATCAGTTCCAACTGTGCCTAAAATGCCATCTGATTAACACCCCCATTTTTAATTTTTCGGAGGTGTTAATAAGCTTATCCCAAGGCAGCTTTTATACAAACAAACACAGACATGCGACCGACACAGAGAGACTAACAATGGCAGCATTTTAAGGCTTTTAGAAGCAGCTTCTATTGGCACGAGGTGGTAAACAGGTCTACGAACACATGAGCATGCATCACACATGATACCAAACCACCGTTAGCAAGAACTGATGACTAAAATATAACATCTGAAACTTTGCGCACATCCAAACTACAGCAGAGGAGACGGACCATCTGGTGCCGGTGATGCACGCTGCATATTCCTAAAACTCATGAACATGAACACAGCTAAGCAAAGTTGTGGTGACAGCTCGATGACACAATGGTCGTGGCAGTCAAACGCAACACTCTACACTCTTGATCATCTTCAAACCGTTTCATGGGACATCTCTCCTCACATTTATGTGTTTTTATCTGTACCCTCCCCATTCCTTTGATGCATGCGTGCAAAAACCAAAACAGTACAACTGTTCAAATCAAACACGGGATAAAAAGGGAAAAGCCAAGCCAAGAAGAAAGATGACAGCGAGTGCATTTAAAGCTCCCACAACTCCTGAATCTATTTTTCCACTGTGAACCTGAGGAGGGACACCCTCTTCCCCGTAGATCACAGAAATGGAAGAGCGGATCCCTCCGGACCCGTCTTTCCTTTTCTTTTCTCTCTCTCTCTCTCTCTCCCTACATCCCTCCGTTACATGGCTCGACTCGCCCCTTGTTACCATGGCAACAAGGACTGCTGCGACATAGTGAGGACTGTGGAGGGAGAGAAGAGAGGCGGAGTGGGAGAGAAGAGTCCACCTGCAGTCCAATACCGGCAGCAGAAACCCTGAGGGAATCTAGTTGGAGACACGGATAGGGAAGAATTCATCCCCAACTTCATTGCTCACAGCATATTTGTCCTTCAGCATAAACACTGACTTGTCCTTCCTGTCCTCTTCCTCCCTATCTGCTGCGTTATCTTGCTACTTTCTTTACTACCCCCTCTCAATCTCTCTTGCCTTTATCTATTATCCTCACACGTTTCACCCATCCTTCCTTTCTTTCCTCACCTCCCTCCTGTTCCACCCCATGAAACGCACTGGTAATGACAGTGGTTTGGTCCACGGTGGCGAGGGAAAACTGTAATTAGAAAAACGTCACTCCTGGTTATTCCAAGAGAATGAGGAGCCGTTACTGTCTCGTGGCATCTGCACTTTGCAAGAGATGTGCCAGAATTAACTGATTCTGCTTCGTTTTATTTACACGGTCACATCAGTCATAACTAAGAGAGCTCAGAAAAAGAGAGAGACAAACTTTAATTCCATGCTGTAACAACTCTTTATGTATTTGTGAGTGTCAAATCATTTCTAAGAGTAATATTTGATAGGCATATGATTGACTGTTAGACCTTTCATGTGTCAGTTTATTCCCCCAAGCAGCGTAGTTATATATTGAGATATTCATAACATTTTCAACAGTTCTGTTTTTCCTCTGGACTCCCACTGTTTTTTTAGCACCGCTCCAATACAGCAAGTGGCATTTAGAATAGTATGTGCACTGGAAATTGATGGCGCTTTCCACGTGAATGACAGAATGACATGCTTAACGGAAATAAATAAAATGAATTGGGCGTCTTGGCGTGCCCTCGAGTGCTGTGAAGTGAAAATGCTACGGCAGAGATAGTTTTTTTCGTCCATCTCATAATGATAGTGAGCTTAACAACACCTTTCTCTAGTACCGGAACAGCCATGTGTGAAGATAGGAGTCAGCAAGGAAACATCCATTACTTTCACACCCTTGCCAAACATGTCCACACAATGCTGATTAAGCTAATAAGCGCCATGTAAATCTCTATGTATTTTACAGTATACGGACGTCCTGAATGTGGTGTAGCACTGGAAGCACTTATGTCAAGAGTCAGAACTGAGTAGCAGAGTCTATGGCAAGGAAACCAGAGTTAGGAAAGTAACTTGGAGGTCAGAATGAATGAAACTGAATCTAGGAAGTGTCCACGGAAGGTTTCTGATGGTCTGTTTAAAACAGAAACCTAGAAAAGAATACTTTTCATCATTAGAAAATGCTGCAAGAGGAGGGGCTGTAAACTGTGTGTACTTATGTGGGAACAAAGTTCGCTTAACTTCTCCTACTGCCAGAAGAGGGAGACAAAATTACTGCACTATAGCTTTAAGTTTCTTATATTCTCACATATTCTTGCAAAATACAAATTCGTGTTTTTATGGTGCTACAACACGCAGCCCTGTCATTATAATCCCCAGCATGCGGTTATGATATGGGAAATTTGTGTGGCTTCAGAGGCAGTGGGGAGTAATAAGGTCTATCTATATCTTTGACTGTTGGGAGTCACCGCTAAAGAAAGAGCTGTCACACTGATGTACCAATCTGACCCGAGCAGGGCCAGGGTGCCGAGACTCCCATCGGACTGATAAAGATGTTCATAAAAGGATTTATATTGACTGTCAGAGTGTATAGATCCTTATCCGGCACATATAGATGAAACAGTCTTGCACCTTCACAACTACACACACACATGGACGGATAGACACATCACACACACACCGACGCATTCATCTTTGTATTTATGGGACCAAATGATTATGAGGCGAGTGATCTCTGCAGCTGATTCTGGTTCAGATTCAAAGTATTGGATGACAAGAGGAAATCACACAGATGTGATCAGATTCGGGGACATCCTCTAATGCTTTGCGCTGACACACAACTTCTGACACATAACCCAGGCGGCTCGCTTATCCCATCGTTACAGCAGCTCACATTCCCTTCGAAAGACAACACAACCTAATTACAAGGGTGTGCGAGAGTGTGTTTTTGGTGCGTACACATTTTTCTGTGTGTCAAACATCATGATGTTTCCTGATAGGTATTATTGCACTGGCATGGATCCCACTGAAGGTCACACATTTATATCCTGCCCTACAACATATCCCTACTGCTTTGAGGATTTATTGACTATCTGATGCCGTGTTTAATAAAAATCTGCCATCAATCACAGATTTTTAGTTTGAGCAGATTAGGGCAATATTGCACGTACAGAAATAGACTGAACTGACCCTTAGCCATTAGCTCTGCCTCTACCTACAGTAGCTTTTGCTGCCACACAATTAAACAGTCATGAAACACTGTGATAACACCAACATTGGCACCTCTTCTCAAGTGTCATGATGTGGCTGCCAAAGTCAGTTGGCAGCTGACATTGTATGGCTCATAAATCACATCGTAGAAGATCTTACGTCACGTTTTATTTAAGATATTCGATACTTATACATTTTACAGTTAAGATAATAAAAAGATGACTGTGCGAGTCTTACACCCAGGGCTGTAGCGGTAAAATAAAGTGCGTGTAAACCCGCTACTAAACTACGCTATCGAGGCTTGTGATGATGGGAAAAATGGCCTGCAGGTCTTCATCTAATCTTTTTCATCAGCTCTCCGTGTTATTACAGAGAAATGTTTGATTAATGCCATCGAAAATTACAACACTGGCTAAAGTGGGATTAAAGAATCATTTGATATATTTGTTACGTAATGTAAAACTGACTTTATTACAATCCAGCTGATTATTTTATAGCAGCTTTCAATCTTCATTTTGGTAGTGATTGAATTTAGAATATGTCACTACAAAAAATTTATTTTTTTATTTTTTATTTCTTTAAAGCCTCAAATGACTCCAAGGTTGGTCCCGAGTCAGTTAGCTCTCTTTTCAGACATCTTTTTCTTTAAACCTTGACTCATTTGCACCTTCTATATTTTGAATGTTTCAGTCTCTCCTGAGTGTCACCTTCTGCTTTGACTTCTTCTCACCTCTTCTTTCATTATGGAAATTTAAAAAGCTTATTTTTTGATACACTCCATTGAGCAGAAGGCGCATTGCATAGTGTCAATTACAGTAGTTGAAGATTCGCAGCTTAATCTTAACAGCATTTAGACTCAAAGAGTGCTATTGCCAGGAGCATGCTGGGGAATTGTGCACGTCCAAATCAGAAAATGTTTCTTAATCTTAAAATTTAGACTCAAAGATGGGGAAACAGGCCTGGAAAACAAATATTCAACATTGCTGAAATCCTCTGGCTGTCCACTTCAATGCTGAGTTATATAATAAAATTAAATTATGAGCTAGCTGATTAGAATAAATGTGCTGGAGGAGCTTTTTACGACGGATGTTGCCTCTGTGTAAACATAATAAAGAGAGCTTGGATGGAAAGATGGAGGCAGAGGTGGAATGATGGAGGGGTGCTGTGGTGCAAGACCCATTCATTAACAAAATCCATTAGTGCATAAATGATCAGTGGAAGTAAAACAAACAGGAAAGACTAATTACAACGTGCTGAGTTGATACAGCACATGTGGGTTTGCTTGTCTGTCAAGTGTTTACGTGTGAATTAATATGCATGCAAGACCGCTGCCATGTGTGTTCCAGAGGCTTACAGAAGTCATAAACATGACATTGCTGAGTGTTATCAGGACTCTCTCAAGGTTGCAATGTGCTACTTTAATTAACACACTGCCAGAGGGAGGCTCCACTGATACAACAGCAGCACTCCCAAATTCTCTATCAGTGTTTCTACAATTCTGCTCCAGGCCAGCAGTACTTCTTCTTACCACCGAGATGCACCAGCAATAAATCAGACAGAAAGGAAATCCAGGCACTCTTGCACTCCATGCACAGGCAAGCTGATCATACAAACATAGATTTAACATGAGTGTATTCTTCGTCAAGAAAGAATGTCAGAGTGTAATCATCATGTCACAAAACTTTGCCAAGGTCAATGTGCGTGCACAGGGTGTGTTCCCACTGATGTCTGAAACATGTCCTTGAGCGAAGGACTGTGTAAGGATCAGGAGATAAGACCTGTCTGGCAGTGCACACACTTAAAAAATGTATTTTCACACTCTGACACACATCACAAGACTCTCGCATAGACACACAAAGACGCATATCTGTGCAAAATCATCTTGATATGGAATCTTCACCATGTGTAGTGCTGCCCTGCAAAGCCTCAGACTACAGCTGCAGCCCTGTTCATAAACACAGACCTGCTGTGTTCCTGTGACATAAACTACCAGTGTTTCTGATGGATGAACACTGAAATGCAAAGACGCAAACAATTGTAATCTCCGAGAATTCACACAAAAATATCCTTCATATCACCTTCTGTTTGTCTCTGTAGTATATAGTCCCCATACACATGAAAAAGCACAGACGCAATGCAAAGTGTAAACATTTTTAAATATAGATTCATGGCATTTAAAACTGACGCTTCACACACTGCCATCCTACGCAAAACCAAATCTCTCCTCAATTAATCTTCCTTTAAAGTTTGTATCTGACCCAATGCTGCCTCCTCTCTCTTCTTTCTCCCGCTCTCCCCATCAAACCCCCTTCTCCCTGATGGCCACTCTCTTTTGTGTTCTCCGACATGCGAGCAGGAAGGAGAGAAAGGCGGCAGAACATAAAAACAGCGAAGGAAAAAGAAAACGGAAAGACAACGCCAGGGAGTGAGAGTGAGCCACCATTAAAAGGGTCAGAAAACAGTGAAGAAAAAAGGGAAGAGTGAAGTGGAAAGCACACGGGATATCAGAAACACAGCCTACAACTAAAGCACAAACAACATCTATTAAACTACATCAAAAAACTACTGTACTTAATACCAGGGAACCAAATCATTAATTTACAAGAAACCCTTATCAAAAGCCTTTGCAGGCATGTCAATAAAGCATACTGAGTTGGATGAGAGAAACTGGCAATGAGAAAAATAAAAACTAATGAAAACCTTGATAAAAAGTTACAGCAAGCAACAAAGCTATGTGAAGAAAAAAAAAAGAATTAACATGAAGACAGAATAGATTGAAAGGCAAATCATGGGAAAATAAAAGTGATATATATGCAGAGTGAATCTGGCAAACCACGACTGCAATGCAACATACGATTCTCTGAAGCGCTTCATAAATAGAAAAAAAAAACGGAAGGAACAAAGGATGGAGAGAGAGAGTAGAAAAGAAGTCCCCATGTGTCTGACAGTGCAATGGATGATTTATGGCGAGCATTGTCTGGCGATGTAATTGGCCGCCATGTTGGTTTTTAGGTGAGAACGAGAGCGAGAGAAAAGAGGAGGCGTCTCAGGACTTGTGTGGACTACATCCCAAATGTAAGAGCAAGGTAAAGGTGTAGAGAGGATGACAGAGAGAAATAAAAGGGGGATGAGGGCAGTGGAGCAGAATATATTTTATATACCGTGTGTATAAAATCAAACTTCAACCTTGCAAGTCTTTCGCTTCTTGTTTATTTAGCGGGTTGCCCCTGAGAGCAAATGTCCGCTGATGATCTCGTATTGAGTAAATAGGTGAGTAAGACTTAATTAACATTCCATCAGTGCCCAGTGACACGGCTGCAGCTCCGTCTCGGTTTAGGAGTTTATCGACACGTGTGTGCTCAACAATGAGATCACCGCAGCCGTGTCAAAATGAGGTCATACTACTGTTGGGACGGGATCTCCCAAGGGACAGCTTTATCGGCATGGAGGCCAAATTTGAAATAAGTTTGGTTTGAGAACAGGCTTCGGACAGTTTTAGCTTTTCTTAGACAGGTTACAGTAACACTAGCACAGATCATGTTTCTTGGATATAGAGAGTCTAAACCCAATCATGAGGCCCTCCAAGATGCTATGTTGGTTTCATGTATTGAAGTCATACAGGCTTAGAAAGACAGGATGGGCCAGAAAGCCAATACCTTGCTCCCATTAAAATGAATGGACCTAGTTGGGATCAACTTGAAGGACTCGACAGCATTAATTCTATTTCAATTTCAATATATTTTCAATATATTTACATACATTTGACTCCACTGGGCAATCATTTCCTAAAAGATCTCTCCCATTTGATGCAATTTTTGTAACAGAACTCCTCATATGCATGTAAATTATTGAGGATATTCAATCATCTACTTGCCCGAGTGGACAGCCATGTTTGAAGTCAGTGTTGCTCTGATGTGAAAACGGCATTGTTAAAAAGTGCTATTTGGTTTGGTGTTTAACTGATATGGTGTTTGAGGAAGACATCAAAGGGGTGTTCCGGGGTCTTTTATCTTCCCATTTTGAAACAGGTTTAATGCATGCACACACAAGAACACACCCACCTCTGCACATGCACACACGGAAAGAGAAAAAAAAAAAAAAAAAAAAGGGGAGAGAAAGACCAGAGTGCTGTCATCCAAAGAGCCAAACAAGATAAACTTCTGTCTCTTATATTCTTCCTTTGATGCACCTCCAACGCTCCTTCCTCAATTGTTCCCTCCTTCCTTGTTTGTCTCCACATTTCCCCCCGGTGCTGGCACTCAGTAGAGAGAAGTTGCTCTCACTATTTTCAGTGTGAGAGGAAGAGGCCAATAACTTCTCTCATTAATGAGCATGCCGTGTTCCCCTGCTCTGCTCATTGCCCAACGCTGGCAGCTAGGGGATAGGTGTGTGTGTGTGTGTAGGGTGTTTAGATGTGAGGGAGAGAAATAGGAAGTAAAGATGGAGAAATTGTTGCTGTGTGACTGGACCCGACCAGTAACTCCCCTCTTTAATGAGAGAGCGTCATGTTCTTTTGTTCACTCAACTCTCCTAACACCGCCTCGGAAACACAGGGGGATGGAGAGAAAAAGGATTACAAGGAATATACAGGACAGGATGATATGAACGGAGTGAAGGATGAAGAAAAAAAAGGGTGGAAAAATATGGCAAGAAAAGCTAAAGGGAGTAAAAACAAAAAAAAGAAGACAGACAGGCGGAACTAAACCAAACACCTTCAAATAAGCTGTAAACTAAAGCTGTGAATGGTTTGGCACAACAGTCTCAGGCACAGACTCCGTGCATAAATGCCAGCATCCATGCACACATACCCCAACAGCCTGGGGCGCCGCTGTCAATCCGCAAAACCCTTCTCAGCAAACTGTAATCCCCTCAACCTTCCTCGCCTTCCTAGCCTATAGCGATTTCCAAACCCTCCACTGATGTTGCATCACTGCCGTCGTCCGTTTGATGACATCACAGACTTTCCTTGAGGTATAGATCAGTGAGCATTGTACAGCAGACGCCACATATAACACCAAAGCTTCTTACCGCCCAGAGCTAGTGAGAAAAAGGCTTGATTTGCATAATGGTTGCGCTGTTAGCAGGTAAAACAAATCGGCGTGTCACTATTCGGTAACCTTTGCTATTTTGTAGGCAAAAGAAATATGATATGGAAGCTCCCACCAGCAGAATAAAAGCATAATTTCACCACAAGGTCAGAAGATCAACCAATTACAGTTGATACATTTCTAAGTGGATATTACTTCAGTTGTCTGCACATGTAGAGTATTGGTGCACGTGCAAAATGATACTAAAGGAAATAAAGAGTGCCGTAGCCTATTACACGAATTGGACAACAGCTGAAAAGACAAAAAAGACAAAAGAGTCCATACAGCCGCCTAAGCAGCAATAGAACCTGCTTAAAAGTTTCTGCCGGAACCAGGTGTGGATGAATATTCATGAATGGAGCGAGTATCAGGTTGCCTTTCCAACGACCATTGTGTGAGTGAGTGAAGTGAGACAGCGCCTCTGTGTGTGTGCGTGGTAAGTGTGCTTCTGTATGTCTGTGTCTTTGTGTAGGTGGGAGAAAAAAAAACGGCCAGTGCTCAGGGAGGGACAACTAAATAAAGACAGAGGGTGAAAACAAAAGCAGAACAACTGCAGTGCTGAATATTCATGAGGAGCAGAGTGACTCACAGCAAATCAAACGGAAGGAACAGGAGGTGGGTAAAGTTCTGCCGGTTCCTGTTCGTTCAAGTGTTGTATTGACACAATAACGTACGACATACTTTTCAGGCAAATTACAGATCTCTGTGGCAGCTGCTGTGCATTTAACTCATTACCATTTTAAGCAGGATAATCAGAAAGTTTCTGTAGGCTAGAAAAAATAAAATAAAACAAAAAAAACATGACCAGATGAAGGTTCAGACAGTTTTTGTAGTTTTTTCAAGCAAGTCTATATTTATATATTCTTAGGGTGAGAAATTAAGACAAATTCTTATTAATCTCATTTATTTAAAACTTAAGGATGTGGCAGGTGTCTTTCTCCCTCTCTCTACATGTATGCGCCACCTCTTTGCCCATTTGTGAATAAGCCAGGAATTAAGGCTCTTAACTCGTACTGCGGGACATAGACGCCGTAACCTACACACGTATCCTACACCGTTGTGAGCCATTTGTACTTGTGCTCTCGTCAGTCTGGCTCGCTCTGTAAAAACACTAGTTGTTGCTGTGACTTTTTTGCCAGTCGGGTTCATTTTTGTCTCTACTTCCTGCTTCCCTTTCAACAGTGGCAAATGAAACTTTCGCCGAAGACGAGTCGTACAAATGTTTGGATCTCTGAACCTCCTCAGTTAACCTTTCCTCGATGCGTTTCATCTGTATTGATCCAAAACAATCAATTCGAAAATTGCAGAGACGGAGAAGCAGCCGGAAACATTAAGGCAGAAACACACTACTACCAAGCGGACCAATCAGAGTTACATTTCTGGGGAGGTGTGCAGAAGTCTAAACCGTCTACTAGGCCGAGTCTGGCACTGCAAAGATGAATGACCGGAGCCACAACACTTGGCTTCAGGTATCACCAGGTCAGGTATATACAATCTCTATCTACAAAAGCAGTTGCATTGATTTGGGTATGTGGCAACATTGCATCATCCCTTATTCAATGGAAAAATGTGGACAGTTATCACAGACAGTTATCACATAACATATCACAGACATTAGGCTGTGTTACTCATCTTACATATACATGCTTTCAAAGCCTTTTTCTTCCGAAGAAGAACCTTTATCAAAACCTGCCTTCTTAAAATGATAGCGAAACGTAGCCAACGGCCAAACGCACATCCTCATGCACGTGATCACACCACAGCAAAAAGAGGAAAAGCACATCTTCTCAGGTTGTCGTACATTACCATGGAAACACTGTTTAATAGCTGGTTTGCATGCCAGAAGTACGCATGCTGGGATTCACCCTACATAATTTAAGCACCATTTAGATTAGCTTTGTCCACTCAGTGATCTAGTGGGAGCAATGGCTGCTATACATATTTTAGAGGAAGGATGGAGAAATGGACTGAGAGTTTAACCATTACAGCGAAATTCACGGTCGACAAGTAAATTGGGACATCAGTGAGAAGGTTCAAATTTCCTAGTAGCATGAGGTGTGAAGAGGTAACACTGTGGATAAGTAAATGTAAATGTGGAGGAAGCAAAAGTAGAGAATGTGTGCCCGGTACTCAAGAGACAAAGAGAGTAGAGGAGACAACGTGAACTGTGAGGAGAAAAATCGTCATGAGTCCACAGAGAAAAAAAAAAAATACATTATTTATGGGTTTCTCTGTTTTCCCCCCCAATCAGTTAGGATTGTACACTTGTTCCAGGGAGTTGGGAGAAAGAAAGAGAAATAGAAAGACGGACAAAGGAAGAACATAGAGAATGAGATGAAAATCAGAAAAATGAGAAGCAATGTGACTGCTGAGTACTTGGCGTGATTAGCATTTTAATGTGTTATACAAGTAGCTGTGAGACCAGCAGCTCGCTATGGTTTCAATAATAATGATAGTAGTAATAATGGCTTCGCGGTTAAGACCCCCACGGCTAGAGCAGAGCACCGTGGTGGAATCTGCTAAAGCTATTTATTTATGTCTTTACTTCATTATGTTGGGGCCAAAGTGGTCGCCAAGGTGATCGCTAACCTGACAGCTGTTCTATTAATACAAAACTCATACCTCGGCATAATTTCACTGACCACTGCAGTGTATTCATATTTGCATTCATGTTATAGGTGCCAGTGACAATAAGTCGATATATCTATGCAGGCAGAGTTATGTCAAGGTGTGCCTGTAAGTGTGTGACCTTGCCGTGTGATGTCTTGTCACTCAGAGTAATATGACAGTGCAGGGAGAGATAAACAGTGAGTCAGCAAACACTCCCGATGAATTACAATCAGGCCAGATAGGCTGCTGATGCTGTGTCATGAGAAATACACCATGTGACAGCCGTACAGTAAATGCAGACAGAATGGAAAAGTTGTGGGTGCAAATCACGGGGTACCTTTAAACGTTAAATGTTGGATAAATACAGTAGGTAATACAGACAATCATACTAAAGAACAACCTAGAGTAATCGAGGACAACTCCAAATTTCATAGATGTTTTTGTTCCTATTTTTATCTCTACCTTTAATCACCCATATTCCATTTTCAACCCCTCCTCCAGCTGCCCAGCCTGCTGTTCCACTACATCTCCTCCTAGTAAGGAGTGATCACACCAGCCAATGACACCATGCTGGGGCATGTGGCATTTCCACTGCTACACATCTCATCTGCCTAAATTAGCATGCATTACATTATCACATGAGCAATTAAATTGTGTAGGAGGATGACAGTGTACGCTAGGTGGGAGACAGACAGACAGAGTGCATTCAGGTGCGGTGAGAGGGTGGGCAGGTGTTGCCAGGTTGGATTGGGAGGGCTTTTTAGGAGAGCGCAGCAGGGGTGAGAACCGTTAGTGAGGGTAAGTCACGCAGAAAGTACAGAAAAGTATTTTAGAAAAGGATGTGTGACTTAAACTGCAGGAAGGGGGGGATACAGGAAACAAGAATATCCAGGCCAGGTTAACTACAGGCCAAGAAAAATAAATAAATAAATCACAAATCACAGGCTGTCCTGCTCACGCATTTTCTCTCTCTTGACACCGCCGCCGCCCTCTGACACCACCTGACGGATTAAGTGCTTTTCATCTTGTGGCAGGGTTTTTTCACCCATAGACAGCAACTGAATATCTAGGTAAGAAGTGATGTTAAGAGCTTAACAGCCTCCTTTGTGGTGGGGGAGGAAAAGCGCTGGATAAAAGGTCAATAGGCTTCCACTTAAAATCTTCATGATAACAGCACACATTGGCATGATAATTCCTATGGTGAGGCACATGTACTTTCCTCAAAAGCAGCTGAAGTTGAACTCAGGCGGCTGACATACGAACAGCAGATTACAATTATGTCTATGAGTATGGTGGATGGGAACGTTGGTGAGATATCCATTAGAAGTGTTGATAAATAACTGGACTAGAGCAATGTTTCAAGATGAGTCTATCGTCTTCAAGTAGTGCCTTCTAATTCGTCACTAGGCCTATTTCTTTGACCTTTGACTGCAGACCACAGTGAACATGAACAAGAAAAAGACAAGATGACAGTTGTCTGAGGTTGATCAGGAAGACAAGGCCATCTCTTAGCAGACTGACAATCTGTGACAACACCTGCTATTCGGACATTTAAGGTCTCAGGGACAGTCGCCATGGAAGCATAGTTCAAACGGTGGAAAGAGAACCAAGGAAAAGTGCACCATACTGTATATCGCTTTCTGAATGAGAGCTGCCTCCATGGGTACATTTGAAAGAGAAACATAAAAACACCCCAACTAGACTTTGCTAAAATGCATGTTGACAAGCAACACCGCCTCTGGGAGCGTGTACTTTGGACAGATGAACAAAATATGAGTTTGGTAAGCCGCTTCAAGTGCATGTTCACAGAAGGAAAAAAAGTTTTCAAAGCAAAAAAACAACATCCCCGCCGTGAAACATGGAAGCGGCTTATGTCAAATAGCTGCACAGCAGTATGGAGAGCCATAGCTCATCTTTATATTGGATGAATGGGGACAACAACAGGGAAGCTGAAAATATATAGGACCAAATAGATGATGATTAAGTTATTAAACATATCCACTAGGGAGGAGGAGCGAGCAGATGGCATCACTGTTTGATACGTGAGACTGGGTGACAATAGTTGGGGAGAATCATTGAAAGCCAATAGTTATATGACACTAACTTTAGACAAAACATTACTCATCATGATGGAGGCTGTAGTAGTAGGAGTATTTTGAGAAACACCTGACTTAGGAAGTGGAGGAAATAAGGAAGTGGAAATGAGCACAGTTGTACAGTCGGCTTGATATGGATTTTTTTCTTGGTGCAGCACTCTTCCCACACAAAAACTGACAAACTTAACACCAGCACACAACCAGTAATTTGCTGTCTAACACGCAGAAACATGATATACATGCAGATTTTATGAAAGCCACCACTCTCAAAAACATAAAAGATTAAACATTTCCATGTGCACACGCAGACACAGCAGAGATTCCACTCAATGCACCACAGTCATTACGGGATTCTCTGTGGGCCCAATGTGTGGTGGTAAACAGTGCTGACAATGCACAGTAATATTTGCCTCAAGCCATACTATTAATATGTGTGTGTGTGTGTAGGTGTGTGTATTTTTGTGTGTGGCTAAGGGAAGTACAGCCTGACATAGTGGCATCATTGGGGTCAAAGCCCCACTGGATCATTCCAAATCTAACATCTTCCTATACTAATGTTTTTTCTGGTGTTGCAGCATTCACCTACTGCACATACAGGCCAGTGGATACACCGGCCTTCTTTTGGCTAAAATAAATAAGTCAGAGTCCCTGTGTCATGTGCAACTAATGAGAAACAGACACAAACAAGGGGAGACAAGAAAAGCAGCACAGAGCGGAGGGAGGACAGAAGCTCCCTACACGCACCAGATGCTAAGCTAGCGGTGTGGCGACTGCTGTGCCAGCTGCAAATTGATTAAGACAGCCTCTGGCCAGGGGCAATGGCCTGAACAGGATGGGCACGCAGGTCACATAGAGTAGACACACACAAATCTATTTGCAATGGTTACTCGGTGCTCAAAGAAGAGGCTGGCAAAAACGTGAAGCAGGTGGAAAAATTTTAACTCCAAAGTGTTTTGAACATGGACAAAAGCTGCTAGATTAACTAATTCAAACAGGGGGAAAGAAAACAGCATACAGCCAGGAATGATATATCAAAAAAGATACCTATAGTTAAATATAAAGTAAAATATTTGCTGTTATAACTTTATCATGATCCATTTCAAATTTGGCTTGATAATTTGACACTTTTTAAGTATATTCATAAACGTTAAAAACTATTTTTCTAGATTGCTAAGATCCATTGTCGTAACAGCACTGTGTGAGTGTCTGTCCATGCAGCAGCAGAGTGCTTGTGTCTTAAGTGTGTTTACATACCTGATATTGGAAGAAGAAGGCCAGGTGTACAGAGAAGAGGCATCAGGGAAATATGGAAAACAGAGAGAAAAAGAACACACATTAAGTAGTAGTATCATCTGGGCCTAAAAGCAAGAATCCACAATCATCCATTTAAGACTGGCACAACAAAACAACTGAAATGCACAATTTACAACCATGTACGTCAAACTAATTCAACAATATTCCACGGGGGGTTGTCTGTATGAAAAGAAAAACACCCTGAGGCTGAAATGATCAAATTTGTCAGCCGGTTTCTGCTTATACCCAGAATCTAATTTCCTTCCCCCTCCGTGTTTACTCTCAGCCCCTGTTAGCAGTGACAGCACCCACATCCGGTGCCCATGTTGTGCCAGTGAAGCGGGCTGGCACAGGGCTGACTGGCGCTCTGAAGTGCTGTGAAAGTGCAGCGGCACAGTAGCAGCCTTAGGTTAGAAAGATGTGATTCATTAATCAACACTCCCCGTGGGGAATAACGCTGCCTGCTGGCACAGCCTTTCTTTCCATTCTCCTTCGCTCCCTTCTGACTAGCCACTGGACAAACAGCACAATAGTATGCTATACACACACACACACTGTATGTACAAACACACCGGTATGCATCCCACTCGTAATTAAACAACTTACACACACACACACACACACACATCAGTATAAATATTCATACTTGTTTCGCGGTAGCTTTGTCTCCTGAGGCTTATCTGTAATAGAATGGTTTGGTGTGGGGACTGACAAGGCTAGGAGGATAATTTGTTGAAGGCAGAGAGGGAATTTTTATCTGAAAGCTCCAGATTTTTCTTTCTGTCGTGGTCTCTTTGGTCAATCGTTTACATTCACCTCCCATTTTCATTTATGTAGGAACAGTAGTTGTATTAATCACTGTCAGCTATAATAGGGCCTGAAGTGGCTACTAACTGCTGCGTGTGCTTTACACCGGTTTATACTGTAAAGGTGAGGAGATCTTTAGGGAATTTATGCGTTTTTTATGTGCTCTGATAATACACAGGATACAAAACCCATGTTTCGACGATAATAATAAAAGAAAACAATTTTGTCGTCTTCACCTAATTTCGGTTAGCCGGTTCCTTTGAGAGAACTCCAAATTGAGTGCCATCAAAGCCTAACCACTATGGTGCAGCGCTTCCTATCAATTCACAGAGGATGAGTGGCTCTAAAAACACACACATGCCATTAAATGTTCTTAGGTTCCCAGGCTCTGGTTAAGTGCCGATTTAGCATCATGAGTAACCGTGCAGTCTGCCCCACTGAGCCCTCAGACAGGCATTTTAAGGAGACGGCACGGATGGGATTAGAGTTAAAAAGGTGTAACCGTGCAGCCAAAACACAGCTTTACAAAGTGTGTCGCTCACATTGGCCTATAGTAAACAGTCCTAATGGATAAGTTTTAAAGATAAGACTTTAAAAAAAGGGAATAATATTCAATCGGCAGTTTGAAGAAGACTCACTGGTGATATGCAACTTCAGAGTTTTTTGAAGTTCAGGTAGAAAGACAGAACACAAGAAGAACTCACTGAAAATGGCCACACTGTTTCTGAAACACAGAACGGAAAAGCCGAACAGAGGTGAAATGTAAATAACGATCAGGCCCTGTCCAAACAGCCCTTTGTCTCTAGCTGACAGGAAGCAGTAACTCTTCCCTGTTTCTAGCTGGGTTCATGGCCTGAATGTAATTTGTGAGGCGGCTGGCTTATATTTAGGTCTCATCAGGCCGAAGAAAGATGTCTCAAACCATCTGGTCTCGTCTTGCCTCACTGTACCGGCTATTGATGTGGAGATGTAGTCTTCACAAAAGCACAGGTATTATCCACTGTCCACGTGGCTGTGGCCAAATAAAGGGGGGCAGGCTAATTGTGCTAAAACAAACACATCAATTGCATGTCCCGTCAAGCACTAAAGGGTGTTCCTAGATGTCAACAGATTACTAAAACCCACCACTTACTTCAGATTAGACCTGCTTTGAAGGCAAAGGAAAATCCATATTGAACCCCCAAAGGACGTAGTGCAAGACGTAAGTGCAAAGCTACTGGACACACTGAGGAAGATCCCTCCACCCCTCTCTGCATGCCCTCTATCCATCATAACTGTACAACAGTGGGTCGAGACCCTGTTCACAGTGGAAGCAGGTCTGATCTACTGGGAGCCACTTATTTCATTATCCTGCTCCAAATTCACATTGTCAAAACATATGTGGCCACCCTGAGAATACCTTCTATTTTACAAATTAGCATTTAAAGTCTGCAAACAAGATAGGTGACAGACAGGGGAGAGATGAAGGAAGGGAGGGGAGTGAAGAAACACAACAGTGCTTGAAGAAAATATGGAAATTTTGATTAAGGCTCAACAGATGGGCGTCACTAAGATGAGCCACAGCTGACATTTCTGTCATTCTGGAAATCAGCACTGAGACGGGTCCTTGTAAAAATGAAGCCGCTCTAAGTAAATACTTTGAAATAAAGGAGGACCATAGTGTGCGCACATGCACATGAGCATACCTGAAAAGGAGCATGTTCCTGTACTTCAAATACTCCAGGGAGCAGCAGAGGGGGCTTAAGCGCTTCTTGTTTTTGTCTGCACTCTGCCTCTGCACACTTGACTGTGGCTCAAACTAATTACCTGTAGAATTCACAGCATTATTTCACAGCAGCTAATGGCGGCTCTTAATATGCTTGTAATTACCTGTCAATAGGATATAATTGACAGTAACAGCAGCAGGCCTGAGCCTGAGGAGAAAGGGGGCGATGCAGGGAAATTAGTGGCCACAACATCATGAGTTTTACCACTGGCACACACAGAAAATATTGAAAGCATTAATCTTTGGGCAGTGTGGTTTTATTTTGACTGGAGTTTTATGTCTCTATATGCCTCGGTGTTATTGCCTTTGCCGATGTTTCAACATTAGCGGACTAATTTGCAGTAATTTTGAAGTGTCCCAGTTTTGGGGGAAGCAGTGCTATCTTGCATCATCCACTCTAATCTCTTATACTACAATTTCATCTCTCTATTATATACAGTATGTAATGCTGGCAGTCTTTTTCTGGTATTTCTTTCCCTTTATATATATTTTCTTTTCACTTTTCTTTCTCTTCGCACTTCTTTTCTGAGCCATTGTTGATCTCTTCCTCAGCCTCTCAGCCTCTCATCCTCTCCCTCGTCTCTCTGTCCCTCTAGCCGCTGACAGCTCCCACAGCATCGCTTTGCAATGCAGCAAGCACTCTCCTTTCCTCACTCCTTGATTTTTTCCCCCCCTCCTTTCTCACAATCTGTTAGCTGCACACTCTAACCACCTCGGCCCATTATTTATTGATTATGGAACAGGGGGCCAAAACCAGGGGCTGGGTGAGGGGTCTGAAAGGAGACCAAGCAGTATTTCCATAAAGGATATTTAAGGCCACTGCCTCTCAGTTTCCTATCCACCATGCCCGGAAGACATAGTGTAGGGTCATGGGACATGATGAAAGGACAACCCAGTCTTCATGAAATACAGACAGCTTATGAGGGGCATTAAGAGGACAGGCGGGTGATGGGGGATATAAGTGGCTTTACAGTGGATTTTAAGGGTGGTTTTTGGTGGTTATGCTGTAAATTCAACAGTAAGAAAGACATAAAATCTTCATTCACATCTAAGAAATGGAAGCACTCCCTCACTCTGCCTTTCATTCCCTCACCCTCCTGCAATCAGCTGGTTTAAGGGATACTTGAGTCCCCCTTTCTCCTTTGAATAAAGGACAAATGGTGCACCTGGCAGCCTGGCCGCGGAGCGCTAAAAATTGAAGCGACATTGTGTGTCATTAAATTCCTCCACACCACCGCAGACTCTGCTGATTCAAAGGCACTGCCAGTAATAGGAATGATGTGTGTGAGTGTGCTCTGAGAGCCCTGTAAAAGGTCAGAGATGGTACTGGAGTCTCTTGTCAGCATTTATGGTGAGTGGTGTGGCGGCGGTGAGAAAAGGTAGGTAGTATCTTTTCATTTCGGTTTCCCTGGGAAATAACTGGGGAAATGAGACTGTGTTTCACGGCTGTCTTCACAGCACTCCACACAGGAGACGGGGAAAGACAGGAATAGGATAGAAAAAGTGGAAGTGCAAAGGGATGCTAAGAGATGTGGAAGAGATAGCTGACGACCAATAGAACGGACCCAAGGTGAGCTCTGTTTGGTGCGGGGCGTGTGTGTCCGTGTGTGTTGGCAAGGCCAATGCACTGCCTCAGCAACCAGCACTGCAACATGACACAGATGCCAGGAAGCACTCAGATGTGCTGAACGGGGGAATCCAGAGGTTCTGGATCATGAACAGAGGGCATCTAAGGTTGACTATTACACAGGAACACTACAGAGATGCTTCAGTCAGCCGGAAGGAATCATTAATCTCCCTGTGAGTACAGAGAGGACAAGGACTAAAACACTCATGGGCTAATGAGGTGATGCGCTGGAGCTGAGATGGCTTAGAAAACTGCATACAGTGAAAACAATGCGGACATATCCAGGAAATCACTGGAAGTAGGAAGAGAAACTAATGCAGGGAGTGAAATAGGAGACACAGCCACACATTTACCCACTATCCCCAATGGTTTCTGTTAGGTCTTCCTCCGTAGTTATGGTATAAATGATCTATTGGCCATCATTTAGCAAGGCTGTGTGTTAATCATTTATCACAGTAAGCATTCAGTGTGTTGGAGGCTGTTAGATAGCCAGCCAACCTATGTGAGACGGAGAGCAGAAGACTCCCTATAGGATTCACTGGAATGGAGAATAGCAATGGATCATCCTGTGGACATTAATCATACTAGCCTAGTTCTTAATGCAAAGTGCACATATGGAGGGGTAGTGTTAAAGTGGAGTTCATATTCATATGCGTGAGAGTCTAAAATAAAGAGCATGTAAGGGTAGAGAGATATGTTATGCTAATTATAATTCAACTGCCTGAGCACTGAATCCCACCCACACACCACTGACCTTAAAACAAACACAATGCAGAAAGTTAACAACAAGCAACAATACACAGAAGCTGCTTTTAACAAAGCATGCAGCAACAAAATAATGCTGCATATGTTATTAATGATTGTGCTGTATTACTGGCAAACTAATGCGTGTCATTAGTAATGACCTTAACATGATTGTGTGTCAAGATAGTGATGAATGCAATGTATTTTGGAAACTAACAACTTTTAAGAGCTTTCTTTCGACAACTTTAGATTAGCATCCAACGCTCAAAAGATATGTTTTTGCTTTGGGATTACTGCTCGTGATGGTAATGCAAAATGATTGAAAAACATAGAGTTGTCCCTGCTGCAAATATCAGTCTGTCTGAATCTGTAGAAAGCTGAGCAGCATCTCAATCGTGCATCTGTGCGTGTTGCAGAGCGCCGACGCTGACAGAGAGCAAACAGAGAACACGACAGCATTAACAGCAAGCAGGGGTGCTGTCACCTGAAGGCAAGGGATAGATAGGAGGGGAAAGAGAGGATACAAGGAACACGGGAAAAATAAGAGGATGGCAGACGAGGGGTGAATAAAAAGATGGAGAAATTCAGATGCCAGCACATGTGTGCTACTGGAAATTCAAAAAGGGGGGAAAAAAATACAGATATGGAAAAATTACTGAGGAAAGAGGGGCCATCTGCCTCCCGCATGAATGTGCATTTGAGTGCGTGCTTATGCATGCTGGCTGCACAGGCTCTGAGTTTGTCAGATGTATGGATACAGCAACTGTGGTCTCCCACTCACACAGCCTCTACTGAGAAAAATAGAGAAAGCCATTATCATACAGCAGGCGGTGGACATGGCCTCTTTCACAACCCCGCACAGAGGAGGAGGACGGTGTATGTGGGTTTTGGGATACGCAAACACGCATACACCGTTCAGACAAATACACAATGTTGATGTTCCCCTGGGAAGCCACCTCAAACAAATGGTTGACCCGTGTGTGTTTCAGACGTTTATCTCCACAGAGTCTAGGTAATAAACAGTAGCAGCTGCAGTCAGTCCTAATTAAATACCTGTGCATCTGCTCCTGGGTCTGTCTCGCTTCTTGTGTGCCATGTTGTGCTTGATGGGTGGGTGGCTGTTATGTTCCTTTTTGTGCATGCATTAGTGCAAAGTTTTACTTCGTTCTTACCAAATATGTCTTTACAATTCATGACTTGCTTTGTCAATGTGTATTTGGCTTAAACTTGACCTGACTGCATACTAGTAATGCAGCATCAAGAAAAGATACAACCCACAAAAGGTCTGACCTTGTTTTTTCCAACCAAAGTGGAGCCATTATTATCATCATTACGATCTATAACAGAGTGTGAAAGAGAAAAGGGTGGATATAAAGACATGAAGAGGAAGCAGACGAGAGGAGAAGAAGGCCGAGGGTCAGAACATTAGTCACTTTTGGAACTAGATGAAAGAAAAGCGGATGTTCAGTTGTGATGATGATGAGGAAGATGAAAGATGGAGCGGACAGATAGACCTCTTTGTGTGTCATCAATAGAGGCCAATGTCCAGTTTCTAACCATATGAGTCTGTCCGTCTCTATTCAACTCACCACCTCGCCTCAGGCTACCTCAGTCTCAAGATTGAGGGCAGATGTCATCCGTGTGTGTGTGCGTGTGTATGTGTGTGTGTGTCTGCACTACGCACGAGAAGAGGCGTCGAAATTATAAGCTCGAGTCACCGTATCCTACACAAACACGCAAAAATACCACATGAGAAGAGGCGCACCATATTCCCAAGCCCATCATGCCTGAGGGCGACAGCAGCACTTGACCCTCTTAAATATTTACTGGCACTGCTGTCATCAAGAGTCTCACACAGTTAAACGCTGTCCATAATAACGTGACTGTCTATCCTCTGTCTGGCTCGGTAATGCTGTACGTCTACCTCTTTGTCTTTACGTGTTTTAATCTAATGGTTTCTATATTTTTCAACATAGTTCACCTTCACCTTTGTCACCAAGCCTGTTTACTTACTCCAAAGAAAGACATATATATGACAGAGAGTCATATATGTCCATGGTATACAAGGGGACCGGTACAATCACTCAATTACTCAGTTGACACACTTCATTGTTTAGATAATGGTAGCGACAAGTCATGCATGCATAAAGGCAAAGGTCCTTTCTATATATATATATGTGTGTGTGTGTGTGTGTGTGTGTGAGGGTGCGTGAGCCCCAGGGGTGATACTCGGGGCAATTATTCTCTCCTCTGCATTGTGTTTAACCCCTGACCTTGCAGGGCGATACAGTGTCGTAGAGCTGAATATGTCTAGACCACTTACTGATCACTGGGGTCGCATGAAAGAAGCCAGCCTCAGGACCTCATTGACTTGAGATTTATGGATGAAAACGGCGAAACCGAAAAGGACGTTTTGGAAATTTTAGAGAAGGGTATCTTTACAAGAAGTAGGGGACATGCTGAAATGTCATTTTGTGACTTAATAAATCTATTAATTCCAAGTTAAAAAGCATTAAATTAAACCTTGCCTATCAGCTTTCAGCCAAATCAGTTCAATGGCATTTTAAAAACCTACCCCGCCCAGTCGCTCAGTGACTAAGGAGAAAATTGAGTTAATGATGAAACACTGATCAAATACAAATTTGGGGAAAAAAGCAAATCTGCATTGGCTTTAAATTCTGGCTGCAAACGAGGTGGACTAATTCCAAAAATATCTATCAAACTCTGGCAAACTCAAGAAGTGAAACAGAAAATAATAAAACTTTCATAGATGGATAATAAGCCAGGCGGCGGCACAGCTGTGGTGTATTTGCTTCATTTTCATGATGGAGGATGGGCTGTAAGGCAGCAATGTACATAATGTAATGAAAGCTGACACGAGGGCTGCTAAAATGTGATACCCGATCTTCGATAATCTCCCTCTTGTGTGTAGGTCATCTGTATTGTGTCAACACAAGCTTAAGTGTGTGCATTTGTGTGGTGAGCGAGGGGAGGGCAGGGCAGGGGGTTTTGGGAATCAATAGTGTCACATGCTTGGACATATGCTAGGCTAGCTGGGATCATCAGTCAGAGTGGGCTTGACTCTAATAGACGCCGTCAGACGCTAAATTGGGGGCACTGTCCCCAAGACTTCAGGCCTCTGAACACTGGAAACAGGTGATTCTTTGGTATTTCACATCAGTTTCTTGGGGGTCTTGAAAGCTCATCGGAGGTGGAGAAGGGAATTAGGGAGTATGAAATATGACAGGTGCGAGTTAGGCAGTTTGCCTTAGGGATGCTCTCTAGGGCTCTTATTCCATGCTCCACTCCATTGTGGGATGTTGTGTATCCTAGACCGGTCAATACCCCACCCCCCTTCCCTGGAGGTGAGCCCTTCTAAAACATGCATGAGTTTATGAGCTGGGAACGCGCCACTGAAGGCCTTCGGGGCTTTTCTAGGTGGTAGCATGTCTAAAAGCTAAGTGAGACCATCTTTCCAGGATTAGGTCTAAGGGCTTTCCACCTCCCCTCTAATACTCTTTTACTGTTCCTGCTCTCATCTTCTCCTTCCTTTGCTTTCATCCCAGACTGACATATGACTCTATACATATAAATCAGCCCATAAGCCCAGAGGCACATGGAGCAGGTATGTCCAAAGATCCAGTCTGTTTAGTGTAATGACAGAAATTCCCATGCCCACTGTAAAAAGCTTAAATTTAAGTCACTCCATCAGAAGCTGTGCAACCATACCATATTCTATAAAATAAAATATATCTTAATAAAAAGATGTGGGTCTTAGACCTCTTGAGCTCAATTTTTTAGATACTTTATGGATTTAAATGTAAAATATTTGGTAATCTGGGAAGGCTATTTGAAAAGAAAAATGAGGCAATGGGGGGTGGTAGGAGAAGCAGGGAGATTTGGGTCAATGAATGTTTGATGAGCCCAAATGGCCCGTTGTAAGGCCCAGCTGTTGAGGGTCAGGTGGGGTTTTATTGAAAAGTGTAGCTGAACTAGGAGCAATGAGAGGCTACGTGGACGCACAAGAAATGAAATATATATAGACAATATACAACACTGGGGAAAAGTCTGCAGAAGCAGAATATAAAATCTAACTTTTTACAAAGTTAGGTTAAATTTATTCTGTTTTGTATCTAAATTCACTTTGAGGAGTGCTTTGCTTACTTCCTGTGACATACTCATCTCCCTACCACTCTCAGAAAAAGCTGTGGATCAATGCCTTGTCATACCTAATGTGCACTGTCTGCAATCCTTCACATTCAAAACTGGGTCTCGGTATCAGAGCATAGCTGACACAAATCACCACTCAACAGCAAATGTGGAACAGAAAAAAAAAAAAAATGGGAAGAGGGAGGGATAGACGGATGGATGGATGGATGGATAGAGAGGAGGACAGCCACAGCTGATGAAAGAGAGGACCCCTGCTTACCAACACATTAATCATTAACATACACAAAAAGCAGGAACAAAGACGATAACGCTAAAACCACTTTACATGCGGTTTCTGTTCATAAATAAAATCCACACCACAGAAGCGCAGCAAGGGTTGTTCCTTAAAAAAGAAATGTATAGACGTCTAAAGGACTGCAGACAGGTAACTTGTGAAAAACTTCATTTCGTCAAACCCAACACACCTGCTTCTTATCTATGATGGCTTCAAATCTGACTTCCGCCCACGTTTGTTTCACACATTTTCCCCTCACACTTTTGGTTGAGTTACTTTAACTCCCCCTTCTCTGCATTCCCCTACCCACCTCTCCCTTTCTTTTCCCTCCTCCATCCCAGACAATGATACTTAGTGTATATTACACTCATCCATTCTTCTTTTAAGTGCCACCATTACGGTTACCAGATGCACTTATGGCGTTTTAGGTCCATTGATTGGCACAATCAATACGTCATCTTAGCAAAGTTTGGAGACACTACATTATGGCTGCCAGACGCGCTTAAAGCTTTAAGCAGTCATTTGTATGGAGATGGGTGCTAGTTCATTATGTTAATGGTCAACAGCAGATGGGTTGGGGTGGGATCTAAAGCTTTATGTTTGCTTCCGGTATTTTTAGTCTTTTTTTTTTTTTATTATTCCCTGCAGGTTTACTACAGTCAGAATGGTACTTTTCTTTACAGGTCGTGTCAGCATCATTAGTGTCATAAGTGCTTTTACAATTATCCTAACTACCACCAACACAATAATCATAGTCATAATGAGAAACCAAGGTAGCAGAGACATCTGATTGGGAATATTCATCTTGTGTGGAACTCTTGCCGAATTCAGAGACAGAACAGATAACAAAAGACATGTCTTTTTTTTTTCTTTTTTAAATAAATCAAAAACCTAAAACTAAAGTACAAATTTCATTCTAGGATACATCTTGGATTTAAATCCCCATGCGCTCCTTGTTTAGCAGTTTAGTAGCTTCTGGCAGTTTTCCTAAATCACTTAGTGGAGCTACTGGAAGCCTCAAACTGCCAACTAAAAAGAATACGCCAGACATCACTGTGCAAGGAACGGGATCAGGGAATGGGTTTACAACTGAAGCTTTGGGGAATAAAAACTGATTGAGTTGTTTCAGCTTAGTGGCTCACTTAAATTTTGGGGTTATTTTTTATACATAAGTGGATTAGTGAGCTTGACTCTCAACCCCTTGGGTAAACTACATAGACATGGGAGAAAAGCATCGCCAGTCCTGAGTGATTAAAAATATTCGGGGGTTGAATTTAGGAACAAGGATGACTAGTGTCTTGTTCCACAGATTAAGAGACACATGTGCACATGAAAGCCAACATGTCAGCATTTAAGAAAGGAAAGAGTTTTCAATGACTCCCACCTTTCAGGTAAAATGAAAACCTTCATGGGTTTGAATCCATCGGCCGACTGGGGCCTTTCTGTGTGGAGTTTGCATGTTCTCCCTGTGTCTGCGTGGGTTCTCTCTGGGTACTCTGGCTTCCGCCCACCGTCCAAAGACATGCTCTTTAGGTTCACTGGTGATTCTAAATTGGCTGTAGGTGTGAGCGTGGTTGTCTGTCTCTCTGAATTAGCCCTGCAGACTGGCGACCTGTGCAGGGTGTACCCCGCCTCTTGCCCAATGACAGCTGGGATAAGCTTCAGCCCCCTCCGTGACCCTCCAGAGGACAAGCAGTTACAGAAAATGAATGAATGAATGAATGAAAACCTCCATCCTTTAATGTTTAATGGATCACAGCTCTCAACTCATTTGAATGTATCACATTACATTGCTTTAAAAAAATGTTGACTTTGTTTTTAATATGCTGAAACCCTACTTGTACTATACTACACAACAGATAAGCTCCGATTGCTGAGCTATCTCCCCACTGGTCACCAAGCTAATCTGGCATGTCAGGCTTGCAATCAGACTGAAGCAGGTGACATGTGACTGAATGGCTGAACAATGGGATGGAGCTTGGTTCTCAGATAAGAGAATTAATATTGATTGCACATGCATGTTAGACAGATTGTGTCCATTAGGAGTGGCTCTGTTCATTTTCATTGGTAACACGCCTAGGCTGAGGGCTGAACACAAAGGAGGGAAGAGCCTTCATTCAATCAGTCACTCACGTTTTCATTGTATATTATGAAGTAGTTTCTCATATGTTGATTTGCACTGCACATTTTTTAGTTTCTCCAAGGTGAATATGAGCATTTTCATATATTTTTCTAATTTCCTATGTGCTGCTGCCTATGGAAGCTAAAAAAAATCGACTGCTAAAGTATTGTATCATTTGCTGACTCATTTGTTTCACAGTGAAGGAGGAGCACAAAAATGTTGCATCCATTTTTTCCCAGCAGCCAGGTTTGCACAGTCCAAATAAAGTAGCTGATGTTTCCACACTGTCTCCTATTCACAGATAAGGCATAAATAAAAGCACTTTCACTCAGTCTGGAGAGTGTAAGTAACACCCAAATATAGATTTGTGTGAATGAGTGTGCATGTTTGCTTGAGTGTGTGTGTGTGCGAGTAACAGACAGACAGACAGAGAGCGCTAAGAGCTATAACTGTGGGAGTGTTTTACAAGCTCAAAGCCCTGTGCCTGCTCCTCTAATTCAGCACACACATTGCACTTTCAGCAGATCAATGATCCCCTTGTGCCTCACACACACAATCTCTCTCTCCTCACACCCAACCATACGCACATATACCCTCCAAGGTGCACAAACTCGCGCGCACACACCGAAACACACATGCATTCAATCCTCCTGACTTCACCTTCCTTTCACTCCTGCCCTGCTTCTTGTATATATATGTGCTCTCAAACACCCCCCCCCCCCCTCCTCCTTTTCTTTCCATCCCTCCTTCTCTCTGAAGCCCTGAGCAATTACTCATCGAGGCTCTAGAGAAGACCATAAGTGAGAGGGAAGGGAGCGACTGAAGAGAGAGATGGAAGGACAGAAGGATGGAAAGAGCTGAGGAAGAAGTAGAGAGTGGGTGAAGGAAATCAGCCTGTCACTGACCACAACACAGCACCTCAAAACATCTGCTCTTCAGTGACCAAGGTCACGGTGTCAAACAAGAGTGTGTTGTGCACGCGTCGGTGTGTACGTCTGTGTTCCTGTGGTGGTGTCTGCAGTGCGGGTTTAAGGGGAGTGCGTTTGCGAGAGAGGGGTCACAGCAGTATGACACAACATTATTTATTCATTGGGGAGGGTAATGTGTATGTTGCAGCTGGGATGCACATGCTCTCAACACAAAAAAAACAAAAAAAACACTGGGCACTTCTGGAAGTGAAGTCCTGTGGACCAGCTGTAACTCCTTTGCTGCAAGATAACACACACACAAACACACAATAGTGGTGAAATAGCTACAATATACCAGAGCACAGTTATAACAAGTAACTGTGCGAGTGTGTGTGTCTCTCCTTGCAATGTCCCCAGCCTTCACTAAGCTCTCAGGTTGATCCATTTAAAACACAATGGAGGATTACATTCTCATCTGGCCACTGGCTTCAGCCTGCACAGAAAAACACTGCAACTCTAATACTAACCTGGCACGCAGTGTGTCTTCCTCAGTGTGTGTTTTCATATTTTATGCAAGCACCGCAGGTTACAGCAAACACCTGTCTGTCTATCACGTATGTCTATCATATGTGTGTGTCTGTGCGAGCAGGAGGCTCAGACCTGTCATCTCAGAGGGCAGGTTGGGGGGGATAAGACCCCTCTCCAGTGTGGAGTGGTTGTGAATTGGTTTTGGCTCTGGGCTAAATCTCCACAAAGACACCTTTCGTTTTCTCCGCACGAAAAAAAAAAAAAAAGCTCTCATTCAAGCTGCACACAACACATTCAATTCACCGTGATTGGAGCCAGCCCTTGGCCAAAATGAAGGTGTGAATATGTGCATACACACAATGCTTCTCTGTCATTCTGCATTTCTCTCCTTGCTATCTCATTTCCACAACCACCAAATTATTTTCAAAACAATAATGAACCGCCCGCACAATGACCCATTCCCCGCCCATTAAAAGGCTGCATCATTCAGTCTTCCACAACCAACTAACTTAACCATAAACCTGTGCTCTCTCTCTCACGCGCAAACAAACACGGTTACCATTCCTACATACCCAAACCCCCCACAAAGAAGGCGACAGTTGCAATCTGTCTACCCGGCAGTATTCAGGCCCCTGATTAAACCAGTGCTTATTGGTAATTAAACACAACGCTTTGTGGCAGTATCCAGAAAGCTGTAAAGCACTCCACCTCCCCACCGCACACACACCCTCCCCACCTCCACTGGCACGGTGCCGTCCCCTCCTCTCCTCTTTTTCTGCCTTTCAGGGGGCCGCAGGTGGCACAATTGGCAGTAATGTGTTCTAATTGTTGGCAGCACTGCCCGGGTAAAGATACGTAGTGGGGAGCAGGAGCTTGGCTGGAGTTCAGCAGGAAACAGAAGGGGAGGGAGAAGATGAGGGGTGTAAGGGAGAGGTAAAGGAGAGAGAAGGAGGGGAGGAAAGAATTGAGGGTATATGGAGAAGGATGGGTGGAAGGAGGGGATTAAAAAGAAACAAACAGAAGAAGTGGCATGGCAAACAGAGAATGCTGGGGGAAAAGGCAGAATTGTGACATGAATTATGTAGGGAAAAAAGGAAGGGTAGAACTGTGAATTAGTGGCAGAGAGAGGGAGGAAATCTAAACCAACAGAGGATGCTGTTCCTGCCATGTCCAAATGTTTCCTTCACTGTTGTTTTTCAGGTAGCTCAGAGAGAGGCTCCCAAGGGCTGCGGCTTAGCTATAACTGCAGCAGAGATAGACACAGCGTGAGCTGCTGGCTTCATGTAGAGAGTGGTTAGACACAGGCCTAAGTTGCAGAGCTCAAGACCACATAAACCCCAGAGGTTTCCCATTACAGAAATGGAAAACCTCAAGGGAAAACCTCTGGAGATGTTGTTTCTCACCGTTACCAATCCACAAAACGCCACAGTATTTCTACCTACAGTATAAACCCTTCATTTAATTAACATTTAGTCTTTAATAACAATTATGAGTTGCTAAGTTGGTGGCAGATACTCAGTATTAACAGAACATATGGTGTGGGACACACTTTTTATAATCCAGAGATCTCTGTGAAAGTACAAGCACACGTTCTTCAATAATACAACAAAATACGTAGTGAGGATGAAGGTTACCACAGAACTGATGGCTGTTTCATCATGTGTGATAGAGAACATGAAATCCAAGTCAAAAAGCTCAAATCTGATTTTCAGTCAAAATCAAAATTGCGTCCTAATGCATCAGTGCCATAACATAAATCCAGTTATGGTTGATGTTTCTAATGAGGCAAAATAATAACCTTATGTTATATAAATGTGTGTACTAAGCAAACTTAAAAGTACGTGTACATATACACAATGTATATGTGGCTGAATCATATCTTATCTTGGAAGACAGATAGGGAAGTAAGATGTCCTTATACGCAGACCCAATTATGGATATTTTTTAGGTGATATACACATATATACAGAGACATTAACACTCCCTGTTACCTGCCATATATTATTATATTGTATCCGAACCCATTTAAGCTTCGTCTCTCCCTTTCTGCAGAGCTGGGTCGTCTTTGTGCAGAAGGAAACTTTCAGAGAAAACAAAAACCAATGGAATGAAAACTGCACCGAGCTTTTGAGAAAACACTCATAACCAGTGCAAGGCGCTGCTGCAGCATTGCCATGGCAACGGTGAAGAGAGCATGAAGTGTTGGAGTCAGAGTCTCAAGGTTACTCAATCTATTCATGTTTTAATAATACCACTCCCTTATGAAAGGAATATTACATCCCTTGTAAGTATGATGAAAATACATATCAGATCTTTCCAGCCAGTGGACTTGTCCGACGTGCACAAAGAAGTTGGCATCAAGGTTAAGACAAGGAAATGAACTGCATATCTTATGATTAACCAAAACTCAAGCTGACGAGGTCTCGTTTCAGACTATTACGTGGGCACAGCAGTTCTGACTTGGTCTATTAAAAGACTAGTCAAAATCCCTGATGATTTTCCTCCTTGGACGAGATAGAGGGAAAAGAATAAGAGAAACAGAGCGAGGCGGAGTATGTTAAACCACTGGAAGCAGGTTAGGAAAGCATGTGGAGCCTGCAATCAGGGATGGCTGTGTTTTCACAAGACAAGGGAAATGAAGAAGCCAAATTTATCACAGCAGTAACAGCTGCCCACGGTCCAAGTGCGGCATCTTTTTTTCCCAGGTGTTTGTGTCAGAGGTGAAGCAGCAGGTGAGCAACTGGCACTGCACCATTGTCTGTAGAAGAGGGGTCAGGGAAGCCTCCTGGGATTTGAGTTTACTTCCTGATCCGTCCCTGGACACGCGTGGCCTGCTTAAGCCGATAACAGTGGTGCTGAAAAATAGCATTCGGTATGGAGCTAATGAGGGGAAAAGCAGGTGAATGCTGCCTCTCTGGAGATGTTCTGTGTGCAACTGCATGTGCCTCAGACACAATTAATTGTGCTGTAATATATACATGCTCACAGCATGCTGTAACAAATGAGATAATTAATATTTGACACAAAAAAAAAATCACACTAATGTTTTTTTGCAAGTAGTGGATATATATGTATATATGAACCCTCACAACTCATATTCTAGTGTCATCCTAGCTGTCATCACCACACAGAAAGGCATGTCAACGCAATGTCATGCTAAGGTGTTTTACACAGACAGATACAGATGTGGATCTCCTTTTCACAAGAGAGTCTCTGGCTTGCGCTCACACATCAACACTCACTTGCAGACACTTTGCATGTACTAAATTATGTAAAGTACTGCGCACTGAGAAGTTTAGCCTCTAATCAATCATGCAAAACCAAAAATTTTTCCCAGATTGGTTCAGCGGCATGAGACAATGACCGCAAACATACATCCAGAAAGGCCAAATAACAACTTATATTTAGTGACAAGATGTGTGTTTTTGCACAGTCCCCAATGCATTGCACAGGAAAGTAGACATACATCATGTGCACCTTAAAGCAGACAAGATAATGATGGTATAAAGAAATCTGCAATAACATAAGCTGCACTATATTTCCCCCATGTTAAATAATTGATGTTCTACATCCTGGAGACTACAAACAGTGCTAAAGAAGAATTTGTTAAAGAGTGTTACAATAAAAAAAAGATGTATTTGTTGCGGTGGAGGAGAGGATGTGCAGAATAAAGTAAGACAGAGAGAACTGAATCTTTTCTTTGCTATTTCACTTATTATAACTGTGTTGTTTTTTTTTTTACTGACGTGCTGTCAGCATTCTTCGGTTCACCTACCTATGTGGTTTTTAAACCTCTTTCTCTCATCTCGGGTGCAGATGATTTCAAACTAGATGAACTGCATGTTTATTTCTGTCCCCTGTGGTCTGCAGTTGGCTCTACAGTGTGCCCTACAGCAGCCACTGCCTCTGCAGTGCCACAGCAATTCACTGATCCTTGACAGGAACGTTGCAGCGCAAGCAAAACCCTTTCTGCAATAAACTCACGACTTTAAAGAGATTATGGTAACCCATGAGGAATAAAACAAGAGTTCACAGTCACTGCTGTAACAAGTTTAAACCTTTTGACCAAATAATTCTGGCAAATTCAATTACGTTCTCAGAACTACAGGGGTTGTGAGCATTTGGTCTACTTTGACGGAGATTAAAGTTGAGTTGCAGCTGTGTCCTTAAACTAGGCACCATTATAGGCACTATTATTGCAATGTCTCCACCAATTGACAGATCCATTGTACTTTGGAACAATGTGACCCCACATCCTGCAGTGTGTTAACTGCTGGTAGAGGTACCGCTGATGCCAGTCTCAGGGGCTTCCACAATCTCTGTCCATGGTGCTGAGCTGAATCAGAGGGGAAATTTACAACACTTGGTTTCAATAAATAATTATTAACACATAACTTATAACTTATAACTCCCACTGTCCAAAGACATGCTCTGCGATAGCCTTCCGACCCGTCCAGGGTGTACCCCACCTCTCGCCCGATGACAGCTGGGATAGGCTCCAGCCCCCCGCGACGCTCCAGAGGACAATCAGTTACAGAAGATGAATGAATGAATAAATTAATGAACTTATATCATCTGCGTTCAGTCTGAACACAACCTCTACCTACACAGTAGACAACCAAATTCTCTTTTTTAGTCTCATATTGCTATGGAAATGTGGAAATTAGTTTCAGAGTTGAACTAAATCTTATGCAATACACGGTGTTATCACGCCACACTGGCCACTGGACACCAGTATGTTACCCTAGCTTTCAAATCAATCCAAATGGTGATGGAGCCACAATTACAGTGCTGAAAATGTCACTTTGCAATTATTTTTAAAAGTCACTAGCATGAAATTGGCTCTAAGAGTAACAGCGTTAACTAAAATTGTTCTCTGAACCACTAACACCATCAGCTGTTACCATGTCCAGTTGTACTATGCAGTTAAAATGTGCTGAACTACAGGAGCATTATTTTTGTCTTGACTTCGTGTTCAAAAAAAAAAGTCTCTTTATTGAATTTATTTAGTAAAGCGTATCTTCAGACAGAAGCTCAGTCACTCTCTTACAAAGCCACATAAACATTAAAAGCTCAACTTTGAACCGGAAAAAAACAAAAATGTTTTTAGTAGTGAAATCTTTAAAGATATTTTTGGCTTAATTAAGCAAATGTTGGTGGTGGCACATCAGAGCATGAAGCACCGAGACAGGCAATTGCACGGCTCTCTCCTCTCTTCTATAAACTATTAATTGATCTCCGGGGAGCCTCACGGTTTAAACTATTCTGAAAGAGAGAAGACTGCAACATAACCTTTGAATGAGAGCGCGAAACACCCTCAAGGGTAAAGAGCCGGTAACGTGGATGGGGTCTGAGAAATCTCAACTTTGTCTCAAAGACTGTCTGATCAGAATTTCTGAGGACACATGGGTAAGCTAGAAAAAACTGTCATAATTTAGAAAGTTTAAAATTTAGTAACCAAAAAAAAAGCCTATTACAGCTATGTCTAATTTTCAAATACACTTATGAATGATGCATGAGAAGTGGGAGGCTATCATCAGTGCTGTTCGGGTCCTTGTAAGTCCATGAATTTGTGCGTTACATTATTAATGATGTTACCATCTTTTAAATGTAGAAAGCAACATTTTAATAGTAATCCCAGATGTGTTCAAACTAAGGTTTTATACATCTAGTTGTGTCTATGGGGCCTCAAGCACCTAGAGCAATTCGAAAATGTGCGTGACTGTCTAACCCCTCAGCGGCAGCATCAGCAGCAAATGTGGGAGGTAAGCCAATTCCATCCGCTAAGCGATGCTCATGACGCGTGACGGTGGTGTGGCCTTGAGGTCCGCACAGCAGCCAAACACTATTACTTGCCAGTCACAAGCAAGAAAGCCGACACGCCGACACGTCGCAAACAAAAAAATTCGAAAGAGAATACTCTTATTTCCTCTCTTCGACAAACACGCATGTGAACACAAAAATGTAAACCGGCTCTATCGCTCGCTCTCACTTTCTGAGGCTTTGTCAACAGCGCAGCGGCAAAAACAGGCAAATCAGTTTTAATAACAGGGGAAAGCGGTGAAAGGTGCCATGATGTAACAAACTGTAAACAAACACAGTGGAACAAATCACTGTTTCCCTCCATGCGACGGAAAGCAGACAGCGCTTGAGACCACAGGAGAGGGTGCAACTTTCCATCTGACAGAGAGGGACACAGTGTGTGGTTTGAGGGAGGGAGAAAGAGAAAGGGCTTCGTCACACCTGCATGCAGCAGGCAGGTGTGTGTATTATTAGTGTTTTGTCTGATTTTGCTGCTGTGTTGAAAATTAAGCGGCAGGAAGTGAATTCATACGTGTGGCTCATGTGCGTCTTTTAGCGAGCCGGAGGTCACTGACACACGAAACACAAGCTCGTCAGTTACAATCATGGAGCACTGGATGTTGTCTTCGCTAAAGAGGTGCTCCTCCTAAACAGTACATGATCAGGCAAGTCTATGATTCATCGTGTTCCACCATGGGAGACATGCAACACGCAGCACTGCGATAAACAACGGAAGAAGAATCCCCACGGATCACAAAGGGGAATCCCGCCTGAGTGTTTGTGTGTGCGCATGAGCATGTGTTACTATCCCTTATCATCATGGACATCCATCACAACAAGCCGCTGAATAATTAAAAACTACAAAATAAAGGCGCATCCTTGTGCATGCAGAAGATCAAAGGCTTCATAAATGATGAATGAGAGGACGACGGCAAACCAAAAAGGACTACTATGGCACAGGCAGCTCTAATTCATTTAAACACAATGTCCACATGCACATATGTTTCCAAGCAAGCACACGACTGTGTCATATGTCATCATGTATGGAGAAGACCTACAAACGTTCACGTAAGTAGATATTATACAAAGCTTTTCTCTCCCCCTGCCCCCAGGGGTGAGCTGCAGCACAAAGCAGCTGGGAGTTGGGCCAAACAATTTTCTTTCACACAACAGCAGCACTGGTCTCGATACTTAAATGTAGGGAGGCAATGATTATTTAGAAAATGCTCACAGATAGGGAGGAGAGAGTTATGACACAACCAGAGAGTCAACAGTGCAAGGGAACAGGAAAGAGGCAAAGCAGCCGAGAGAACAGTGGAAATGAAAAGACAATAAAGCTAAAGCAAACACTGGTGATTATTGAGAGTGTGGTGGTGCACACACACACACACACACACACACACACACACACACACACACAGGATGGAGATGTAGCATATGTCTCCAGCAGTGCCAGCTGGAGACATCTGGTGCCAAAACTCCACAGGTCAGACCAAGTGACATGCTCCCTGAAGCATGGATGGAAGTGCATGTGCGTCTGCGTGCCAAATGATTAAAACCGTCATTACGGTTAGTATACAGTTTTCACAATCGCACAATTAAGAATGCACGCAGAGAGGCAGACATAAAGCAGACACTGTCGTCCAAAGAGTCCAAATCGCATGTGAATTAAACGTATAAACACGGAGAAAGAATAAGAGTGTTTAATTGTTTATGCTGCCGCACGATAGAACCCAGATGTCCACCAGAACACAGAAGAGGGGTGAGAAGAGACACGGGGACGATGGAAGAACTGAGGCAAACTATAAAAGTCTCCACTTGCTGGCTGGATGCCTGGCAGCTGTAAAGCAAAGTCCCCAATAAGACAAGGCTGCAAGTGACGTGGCCTGAAATAAATAAATGGAAAACAAAACAACATTGGGCAATTTTACAGCCCATCTTGATTAGTAGTGAGATCATTAGAGACAGCTAGCTTCAATATACACAGTGATATATTAGTAAAACATATCTACTCCGACTCACAGCTATTGTTAAGCAAGAAATGTATGAGACGAAACATGTTGGCAGTACTTACTATGATATATAATACCCTATAAACAAGTATTAGAAAACGTTATTTCATCTTGTAAGAGATAAATCCTTAACAGGCAGCAGGAAATAAAAACTGTTGAGCAAACAGACATGATATGTCGTTGCATAATCTTCTAATATCTGACTTAATAATAGTTATTGTCAGCATAAATAATACAAGAATTGTTTATCCATGAGAAATATGCTGTTACAAAATCCAGATGCGAAGCCTGCATCAAGACAATGGCCAGTCTGTTGAAGTTAATTTAATTCACACGCTGAAACGCATAATTGCAGCCATCATTTCATTTGTCCTGCGCTGCGTCTTTGCGTTTAAATATAACTTGAGCTGAGACGTTGATTATGCAAGAAAAAATGATGCGTGATTAGGGAAGATTTCTGAGACTCTTTCCCTTGACACGTCACTAAGAGTGATGTGCGTGCATGATAAAGAAGAAGAGCTGATCGGACGACAAGTTTAAACTAACAACAGAAGATTTGCTGCCTTTCAGTCTGGATCCGGCTGTTTTTCTAAATCGCACGAAAATCTGGAGACAAGACATAAACTCAAAGCAGGGCCACTTAGGGACACAGTTCTTTTGCAATTACGATATCCCGCCAAGAAAAAACACACGCAGACTCTCCTATAAAAGTTACCCAATGTCCAAAGAAATCTGGATTTCATCATCGAGTTCTAAACAAATGGGGAAGACTATTATTCTTCACTTTTCCCAACAACTAAACACACAACCACAGCTGTTTTCATAACACTGAGCCACTCCGTTCACGTCCCATCCCAGCCTCCTCGCCACTGTTTCTTTTCACATTTAAGCGGCCCCTTATTTTGCCAACAGACCACAAAGCTCCGAGATACATTACTCTTCAGAGCGGCTGTGCTGCTGAGGGGTGCTGAAGTAAAACAGTGCTCATCAAGCCGTGCAGCGTTTACTGTAGAATTAGCACCGGCTCGCAGCTTCCAGTGCAAACAGACAAACAGAAACAGAGATATGATTGTTATACTTGGTGTCCAGCATTGCCCATTAGGCTGAAGAGAGAGATTCTGGCAGGGTCCAATCAAGCTGTGCGTGTGTGTGTGTGTGTGTGAGAGAGAGAGAGAGAGAGTGTGTGTGTGTCTACCAGCAGTCAGTCGTATTTGCTACACTAAAGTCTGCATGCTCATTAGACTGCTTGTAGAGAGAACAAGAGCCAGGGGCCAGAATCAGACTCACATACAAAGTAATAAGCTGAATACTGTTCAGGCTGCTATTAGACTAAAATACTTAAAAAAAAAAAAAAAAAAAAAAAAAGTGACATAGTTAAACTAGTCTCAACAACGTGATCAAGGATACAAATTAGGAGGAGGACAGCAGATGACTGACATGTAACAACACCCAATAAATACCAAACATAGACGCAGACATGCAGCGGGATACTAAATCTGATCAGGCAAGGCGACCTAGACCGTCAGCGGGCCACAACTCTTCTCAGACATCTACCCCACACGCACACACACGCAGACACACGTCGTATTCAGTTTATCGTTCGCCACCACTGGCCGCGTCCTTTGGCTGACTGCACACACAAACACGCAGCCAAACAAACAGGGTAGAGGAAAGGGCAACGTCCATCTCTTGTCCAGACCATCAAAGCAGAATGTCTATTTGGGAAAAGCCATTTAAGAAACGCTCATGCATTTCAATACAACGTTTGACAGTCGCTGGGAAATTACCATGCATATTTGCAGTATTTCCTGCTTTAGAGTAACGTCCTCTTACTACAAATTGACAAAGAGTGAATCAAGTAAAAACGTTGTCTGCGTAGTACTGTAGGACATCCTGAGGTGAAGCAAACCACAGAGCTACGTTTGGAGTTTAAATATTGCACATACTTCCAATTAAGGATATTAAAATGTCATTCACTTCCAAGGATTAAATGCTGCATGCATGAAAACATCCGAGTAAATATGGTTTTAATTGCAATGCACAAGTTCATTATTATTATTATTTTTTTTTTCTGAGCTCAATCGTCTTAAACAAAACAAATGTAGTCAGGAAGCATTAGAATAATGTATGCAATGAATTTTCAATTACGTGTTTTAAACCTTCCTCGAACAAGTGTTTTCAAGTTACCTTCCATAATGAAGAGAAAAATGCAATCATTTTAGCTGAGAGCCGTGTTGACACGTAAGGCACACACGTCCTTAAAAGATGCATATTCGTATCTGTAATAACAGTTTAAACCCAGTGTTGTCAACATGCATAAAACATGAATGCTTAGAAAAAGCCTAAAAAAAAAATAATTAAGTTAATTTATATGATTTTGAGATAATGTAAAGTGTCTGTCCACGTTCGAGCAGTTGCAACTCTTCTTTCTTCTGAAGAGTGGATAACGCAGTTTATTGGTTTTAGTGTTGGGCTTATAAATGTATGACGATTAGATTGAAATAATCTTTAATTATGTGCCCAAGAGCATAAGTACAGTGGGGGACATGTTAATGATATGGTGAACAGACGGCACTATTGTCATTCCTGTCACTGAAACAGAGAGAGACGGAGGGAAGGAAAAAGAATGTGTGTATGCACCCACACCCATGTGGGTTAGCGCCAGTAAGCACATTTGCTGAACCCATCATTAAGTTCTCTCCCCTTGTGGTTGTTGTCAGGGTCTAGACAGGGGGACAAAGCCTGGGCCCTTCCTCCACATGGTACCCAGGGGAGAGGGCAGAGGCCTAGGGGAGAGAGCTGAGGTGGGACACCCCGTCCTGGGTGACAGACAGGAAGTAGGAGGGGAGGGAGGCCAACAGAGGGAAGTAGGGAAGGATGGATTGATGTACGGAGACAAAGATGAAACTACAGTATATTGCTTCTTATTAAGGAGCATAAAAGGAGGAAGGGGTGAGCACTTGGCAAGCTGGTTTTAGGGGGGGTAATTAGCGAGGGAAACACACGTGTCCCTCATTGAGTGGGGTCCCCCGGGTGGAGAGCAGCTCAATCAGCAACCAGCTGCAGGTAGAGGGGTCATGTGTGCTTGCATGGGTGTGTGAGGAGAGTGCAGGTGCCAGTGTTCAGCTGCACTTTTATCCTTTGTACTTCAACTCATTAATTCTTATGCTACATTAAAGGGTTCAATAACACACATACAAACAGAAGACACACATCTCAATTGAATAACGGCCGCCCTAATAGTGTCACTTGCTGTTTGAACATCAGGGTGAGACTAGATGAACCGTGTCTGCACAGTCACCCTCTCACTTTTTGCCCAGTTTATGATTTTATATATATAAAACATGCATTTGTTTCGACACAAGCCTACACCAAATAGACAATCATAACAATGTTAAATGTGTCAAATACAGATCAAATAGAGGCCCTTGAAACAACAGTGAACAATGAGCAAAAGGATATCATCCATTAGAATCGTGAATGTGAGTTGCAGAAACATTTAGTTCAACACTTTGCATTAACAGTTTACAATCCGTTTTAATTTATTTCCAGCATTCCACTTCCAGTCACACAAATTGGCTGATATAAATGTGTTTTATATGTTTACTAAACGGACTAAATGCCTGATACGAAAGAAGGAAAAGAAAGAACGCAGAAAGGGGAATTGGGGGAAGGGGAATTTCTAGGCGGAGGAACAGCTGTTGGAATTACTGTTTAATAAAAGTCGTCATATGCATGCACTCCCTTATCCTCCCCTACAAAGCAGACCGAAAAGCATTGCTGTGCAGAGCCCAACAACCCGACATCACAGTCAACCCATCGCCCTTGGGGACCCGACGCCAGGCACCTCATGCCACAATGCCAGGCCCCCGGATCTCCCACCAGGCCTGCCATGCCTCCAGGCACACCGTATGCGTCTGTGTGGGTGTTTTACTTATTATCCATCACTGCATATGTTTATACGTTGCATATGTACAATGTGCAGAATGGGACAGTTCCACAGCTGTGTGTATTGCTCCGTGTGTATGTGTGTGCGTCTCTCCCCCTGTCTGAAGAGGGAGGGGGGGGGATTCATCAGATAAGCTACCTCATTTGGGCCGCTTCAGGAAGGAGTGAAAGGAGCCGTGGGGAGGCTTTCATCTCTGAGACGGAAAAAAAAAAAGAGACAGAATCAAGATGGAGTGAGTGTGAAAGAAGATGAGAAGGCGGGTGAGAGGGTGAAGAAAGGGGGGGTGAAAGGAGGAAGAGAGTGAGATAAAGAATGAAAGAGATAATCCAAGAAGGATGTTTACCTTGGTCATGCTGGCAGAGGACAAAAGAGGCCACTAATATGTGCTGCCCCCTATAGGGCTACAGGATATTGAGTGGTGAGAGGAAAAAGTTTATTGAAGAAAAGCCCATCACACTCTCTCACAGACAAATCGCTTAATTAAACATGAGCTATGTAAGTGCCGTCTGTCTGCCTCTGTATGTCTGGATACACAAATGTGTGTGTGTGAGTCTTCTGTGAGCTCCTCTCGTCTTCATAGACAGCACAAGGAGGCCATTTGCAAGTCAAATTCAGCATTTAATGACACGGGAAATCATCTGAATTTATTGAAAGCCAGCATGGAGAGGAAAGGAGCTTGTTCAAGTTTCAGATCAAAAATGCATAAAATTGCCTGCAAATAGAGCTTTGAGTGGTTCTGATTTTAAATGATGGGATGTGTCAAGGTGAATGTGTGCCGGACTGATAGCTCGAGGCGCCCGGGGTACTAAAGCAGCCTCTATAATTGATACAGATTACAGAATTGAGATAAGTCGGCTCTATAAATGTTGTTGGAACCAAACAACTGCGTGTACCAAAACGCGTCTGTTTATCCGAGCACGAATCTAGTGGAACCTGCAGCATCCTAATAGTGAGGATGTGTTTCTTGTGCATGCTCTGGACACCAAAACCCTCAAATATTTTCCGTAGGATTAAGGCAGATATACATGCTCTGACACTATATGTCACACCATCAAAAAAAATGCGGAACAATACAAATTAAACGGCTTCTGGAGACATAACAGCAGAGTAAATCTCACTAGGCAACAAAGCAGGGCCAAGCTCCGTCCTCAAAGAGGTGAACATCCAATTAATAAGTAATACAGGGCAGCTACAACCACGGTGGTTAAAATGCTCTCCCATGGCAACACTTCTGCCAAAGCGTGCTGTTGCCATGAAAGAGCCATCCATGAAAACGGAGTTTAAATGAAAGAAAGGCGGGGAGAAAATATATATATGAAGTGGGAGAGAGGAGCAAATGAGAGGAAAGCTGTAGGTTTGTTATGGTCGGCATCCATCATGCTAATTGGAAATAAATAGGAGCTTGTTGTTTGGCGAGCGTTAAATCAACCTCTAATCAAGTCGAGGCGTACGAAGGTAAAGCTTCGCCACTGAGGACTTTTTCCCGAGAAATAACTTCAGCTTCAGTGTGTGCGGTTGCATTGACTTGTTGTTGATAACCCTTTGTATAAGCACAAACAGGGCTAATTGCGAATGATCTCGCGGCTGAGTAATCGGAGAGCCCTTTTATGGATGCACATATATACATTTAAGTTCACATTCACTTGTTGTTCGCCTTACTTAAATCCGGAGACGCTCACTGCGGTGAGTCCAATTAGCGAGCGACAAGCCTGCTGCTAAAGGAAACAGGCAAAACTGAGAGTAAAAAAGGACAACAGGAGAGGAATCGGTTTGAACACAGGATGTATAATTTTTATTTTTGACTTAATACATTTGTATTTATTAGGTTATTTTCTGGCATCATTTCCTCACTGTGTATTTAATCGTGATTGTGTAATCCTCATCATTTGTGGCACTTAGACTATAAACCACAGGCAACCATTAAAAAGACAAAACAGGCCCTAAAATAGGAAGACAGAGAGTCTGGCAGCTAGACAAAAACTGATGCTTACAGACAGATGCTTCAGACGAGAGAGAGAGAGAAACAGGGAGAGGGATTCTGAGTTGTTGATCTCATCAAGATTAATGCAGTCAGACAGGAAAGCAACTACAGAGGAAAAGAAACAGAGGTATAGCTTTAATGGGATCAATAGATTGGGCATCAGTGCAGGGTCAGTGGCTGTGTCCATGGTGACCCATCTTTCACGGGCTGGATGACTCACACCAGGAGCCCTCTGTAGATTCCTATCTCGCTCACTCATTCGCACATCCTTTATTCCTTCCTTTCTCATCGCTCTCTCCTCTCAGCTCGTGCAGCCTTTTGACGCTTTTCTTGATTACACCCCCCCCCCCCACCGTAATTCACCTCGAATCCCTATTTAGTCTAAATTCTCCCTCCACTCTCTTCCTGCCGTCCATCCTGCGTCCCACTGAGTCATCTCCTCTCCCTACACATGCTCGTCTTCCCACCATCCGCCACGTCCATACCGACTAAACAGACAGCGTTTTTGTACCCATGTGCTTAAAACAGCACATATGGCAACCCACAGTTTGGCAGCGTTTTAAGCGAAGCGCTGCACTGGCACGAGGCAACGAATTCAGATGCATTAAATTATCGGCTGTTAAGATGTCACACAAAAGCACACTATGATCTTAGAAGAGAAAGGGGAGAATGTAGTATTTTCTTTTTTGTTTTTTTAACAAAGCTAAATCTACAGGCACCTGAGTCTCTCACTTCAGCTTCTTTATCAGCACATGCTGCTAAGCCGATACCTCACTTTCTCCTTTGTCAAGTAATTTGTAATTCGGGCTGACGTAAGAGCGTAGCCCCATGTCCTGTTGACTGAATTATTCACCGTGGCTCAGTAGGAAGCACTGCCTACTGTTACCTAACCAAGCCAGAGTCACTGTCACAGCAGAGAAGGAGAACAACAACATGCATGAGGGTAGACTGGAGGGGCAGGGACATCAAGTGGCACACAGAGTGAGATGAAGTGTGCCTGAAGATGAATGGGTCATAGAGGAAATACAAATGAATGAAAAATGAGAATAGCATGGAAGGGAAATGGGCTGCAGAGGAGAAATAGATGAATGAGAAATGAGGGAACCGTAAAATAAAAAGTGTGAGATGAACTGTTGTGGAGGAGTGGCAAATAAATAAAAGAGAAAAATATATAGCAGAAGCGGTACAGTAGAAGAGAGGCTCAACTAAATTGTAATGATGCCGGCAGGTCTGAAGTAAAAAAAGTAAAAATTATGTCACAGCATTAACAGAAGAAAGAGAGGGAGAGAGGAGGAGATGGAGTGAGAGAGAGGTCCCTTTGCTTTCATCTCAATAATAATAGTCCCTCACTTGTGTATTGCACTCTATACTGAAGCTGCCAGTTTCCCTTTCCAAAACAAAGCCCCAAAAATATCACTGCCAGCACATGGCACATGGATTTACTGAGCTGTGTGTGTGTGTGTGTACGAGTGTGTGCATGTGTGTGTGTGTGTTCTATCTTCCATAGCTGTGGGGAGTGGGGAGTTCAGCATAAATAATTGAAGATGGGGGGAGAAGCCTGCAATCCAAAAAGCAAAATGCCAACTGCTAGGCTCATTTTAGTTTGTAAAAAGAGGAAGTCAAAGGTGGGGAAGGGAGATGAAGAAGGGAAGGAATAAATAAAAGACCAAGGAATATTTGAAATACACCAGCTCACGCTAGTTAAGTCTGCAAGGCCCGTATAAACCATCCATCAGCAACAGCTGCACTTTTTTGCCATGCTCATCGGGCAAACAAAGATGTTATAGGCAACCACGGGGCCACAGGTCAGGGGCCAAGGTTTGGAAAGGTTAAGGTGAGGGTTAAGGTCAGAAACATTTTGAAAGGCTCAACAATAGACTGATACTATGACCTTGGCTGGATAAACACATGCTCATCATAATTGCGCTTAGCACAAAAGGGAAGCCGCAGCCAATGAATAAAGATAATGTTATTACAGGAGAGTAGAGTCACCGGTCCTTGTCTTTTTATGCTTCCAGTCATGATCTATAGCCAGTAAATTGTTGAGTAAAAGGGTGACCGAATGATTCCAAACAACAAATAACTTAATTCTTTCAGGTTTTAGGAAGAAATTGCTTAAATAGAAAGGATCTGAAATTAAGTTACACAAGAATAGAGAAGGACGGTAGCAAATAAAGCCATTAGGGATAGGGTAAAGTGCAACGGAGTTGGCAAGCCAGATTCTTTGGAATGATAATCCTTATACACTCCTGCTGGGAGATCACAGTTGCCCTACTAATATATCGCCATGATCAATCTGTTGTATTTCCAAAGAGGCACCAACCAGCCATGCACAGTCCATACTGGCAGATGTCTCTCTCTCTCTCTCTACCTTGGCTTTGGTGGTGGTCAGCTTCAAACTCATTAGTCCGTCTGATAGATAAGAGGCTTGCAGCTGGAAAGCCACAGCACCAGTGGGTTTTGCGGGTTATAAAAGCGATGTAATCGGGTTTTGGCAATAAAAATCTAAGGAGTTTAGGGAGGGAAAGACTAATTTGTGGATTTGAATTGGATTGAGACTCATTTAGGAGCAGATCTAATGTGACAAATGGTTGTAATCTGAGGAGGGGATGTGTATGTCAGAATACAGCAGAGAATTGAGACATCTATGAGTGACACGTGATATAATACTAGGAAAATATGTTTCGAACCATTTTTGCTGGTCTCTTTCGCCTTCTTTGCCTGGTTTCTGTCACTGAATGCAAATTTTGTTCCTTTTCTGTCTTCTGAGCCCTGCCATCATGTTTTAGCCTTTTTATTCTATGTTTCCCCCCCGCGATTTCTTTCTCCAACCTCTTTTTTTTCCTTACAGTAATCCTCTACTCATGCTGTCAGATCTCTCCATCCACTCCAGGCAAATTACATTTTTTAGATTACACCCCAATTAAAGGCCCTCCTCTTGCATGCTGCAGCTCATCTCTGGGAACTGTCTGTGTCTGCATATGTGCGGCAGTGTGCACAGCTAAAAGAGCTTTTTAAAATACTAGCGGCTGAAAGAAGCATATGTGCATGTTTGCCTATGTCTAATCGCAGACGGCAACCCCCTGCTAAATCCCTATTAATGATCCTATTTACACTTGTTGCCAGATTGATCAAAGTTTAGCAGTTGTGTGATCTACTGCCTTTTCATCTCAGCTGGTTTTTGGGGGGCGGCGGCAGTTGACTGCTCCGTGCGTTAGTGTGTGCGCATGGAGGGAGGTTGTTAGTTGGCACAGTATGGGGTAGCTGGCACAAACAAGGGCAAGACGCCATGATATAAAGGCTGGGAGCTGGGCGGCATTTATGTAGTGTCTGTGTAGTGTATGTGTGGGTTGCTGGCTGAGATCTGAGAGTAAAAAGAAAAACACCCTTAATGGTCAAAGCTAGCAGGTGCTGCAAAACAAATCAAGTATCATAGGGTGCAAAGTGGATGGTGCAGGTATTTTTCCTCACTGTGATTTTTAATGTGAAGGTTTTTCAAGATCCTCAAAGTTCACTGTTTGAATTGCCCTATAACTTATCTGGTATGTGTATTACTGTATTTATGGTATGACCTTAGGGTTATTATGTCTCAATGGGCATATCTGACATTGCTATGCGAAAAAAGCCAGTGAGAAGAATGATTAAGAGCAGCAGCATGCTGCATGTAAAAGCTCCCTCGTGATTAATATTTAACTTTTCTTTTTTGTCTCAAAACAACTTAATTATTTATCATTTATACCCAATAATGATGTTCCTACACAAGCTCTAATTGCAAGTCACTTAACATCGTTTATGCAGGAAAACCCATTTTACTGCATCTCTTGTCTACTGTCTGCACAGTACTTCCAAACATTGTCCCTTTAGGTCTTCCACCTTGTCAAGGGGAAACACTGAAGTTGCTGTCAGTCATTTTTAGCTTGCAGACCTTTGGCTTGAAGCAGACTAGATATACAGAAGAAGAGAGATGGGAGAGAGAGAGAGAAAGCAACAGGGATTCTAGATGAAGAAAAAGTGGTGAAGATGAAAAGCATGGAGAATAGTGGAAAAGGGGGGGGGGGGGGGGGGGGGGGGGAGTGGCTGTGGTGTTTTATAGACACTCTCCTCTCAGCCGCATGGATCATTCATCAACCGGACAGATGCCCGCACTTTAGCACACAAACACATATCCACTCACAGAACATCACTTCCATTGTCTTTATGGGTGTTCATTTCCCGTAGAAGCACTTTCCTTACCATGTTTGATTCATCCCACATCCACAAGCAAGCATGAGCTCCTTTAAGCTCACCCATAAATATATGCAATGACTCAGTTTCACAAGATTTCTGGCATACCACTTTCACTGCAACTAGTTAACACTTGCGTCCTGAGAAAATCTTTAACCTTGGCCAGCACTCTTCAGGAGCTGGTCTTTGCTCGTTTCTAATTTATCAATTTATAGATGATTTATAGGGTGAAGTTTGTACTTTCAAGAAGTACTTGATGCAAAGGAAAAAATCTATCTTAGTAAAGTGGACCGTGCAGAAGCTTGAAAACATTCAAAGTTATTCCATTGATTTAGGGATACATTTCTCATTACCATTAAAATAATAAAACATTAAAACTTTCAAGTCATAAAATTACTCTAATTTGGAAAATTAAAATATGGAGGCCAATATGGAGGAAAAATTTTACACAGTCGGTGTCTTTTACCCGACAGGAAGAGAAGAGATTTTCTTAAGTCTGCAAGGAAATGAGCCCATCACACATCAGCGCCTATTCACACTCCTATTGACATGCAAATCTGTCGCTGACTGGTATCCATCATCTCTCTTTCTGTCCAACACTGAGCCCACACTGCAGGAGTTGACATTGAGCGTGCCCACCTTGATGATATAGTGTTGGGGTGTGTGTGTGTGTGTGTGTTTATGGCCTCTGTGTGCAGTTAGTCGTGTAGAGTGGGTTAGATTAGATTGGAGAGCAATGCTCTTAATGGATGGGTTGAGAAGGTCAAAGACTCACCTATGAAGGGACTGAGAATGAAGGAATCAATCGACTGACATGTAGAGCAAAAGGAAGTGTCTGTGTCTGTTTGAGAGATACAGTAAAGTATAGTAAGAGTCAGTCTTGTTTAAGAGCTCTCAATTTGCACTTGCTGTTGACATTGTGCTGTTGTGAAGGTTACTAAGGGTTAAGGTTTTTCTATGAGAACAAGTATCCTGTTTTTTCTTTTTTTGGTATTGAACTGTATGCATAACTATGCTTGGCACATCAGCTGACTTGCAGCTGTTGTTTACCTCCACTACAGCAGAATCTGCACAAACAAGTGGAATATGCATAATACGACACCAAATGGTGTACAAAACAGAAGGCCAAATTGTCCGTGTTAACTTCCCCATCGAGCCCCGCCGAATCCCATAATAGTAGATAAACTGTTGCCAGGCAACAAAGCCTAGCAACAGCAGCAGTCTAGATATGCTATCGCTGCACAGGAAACTCGAGGGGGGAGACATGCCTCCACTTTCAGAAAGCAGCCGTTTATTAACAGAGGGCCCGGGGAAAACATCAAACTCTACTGAAACGGATCTGCCGTATCAATTGTAATGTAGACACAGATCCTTTCCCTACTGTACGCTACCACAATGAATCAGCTTTGATGAGTTAGTGTTCAGGGCTGGCTCACATATCTGTTGACACACAAACACACACTCACTCATTCTGCTACAAGGGGAAATAACCAGCTGAGATGGGGAAAATGGTGATCACAGCTTGTGTGGGTATGAGGCAGGGCTGTTTCATGGCTTGGGGTCAATATTTTCACGAACAACACCAAGTTGAGGAACAAAAATAGAGTTTTATATATACTCAGTGTATGTATACACCATATTCTGTCTGCTTAGCCAAGGGCCTGCTTGCCAACAACCACAAAGACACAAACACTTTTTTCCTTCTAAACATGCTGAACAATGAAGCAAACAACTGTTGGCGGCAGTTCTTTGATTGTGCCATGTGTCATAGTTTTGAACGCACAGTATTTACTGAATTGAACTGCATTACCACGGGCTGCACAGATAGCCTGCAGCACATGCACATCTCCTGCATTAACTCAGAATACAGTTTGGCATGCTCCAGCCTCAAGACAAAATGCTTTTTTTCCTCTCAACTGATGAGTAATTTCACTCCTCATCCATAAATCAATTATGCATAATCCCCCGATACAGAGAATTAGTGGCCATTTAACATGAGGAAGTTAAGTGTGCCGACAGTGTGCACATGGACACATCCAAGTGTTTATGCAGGAGCAGTGTGAGTGATCATTCCCCTCAACAGTGAAGTTATGGTGATGTGAACCAGCTTTTTTCCTGACTATGACTAGGTAAAAGTCTCCAAAGAGAGCATGGACATCATATAAAGGGCTAGAGTACTGTGTAATCCTTTCCACACTTATTTGCCATGGTGTTGCGACTACAACTCCTTTTTTTTTGTTCATGGCTTCCAGCAATTTGACAAAACTATTCTCAGCATCTATACTTAATATAGAGAGGTGGCAAATATATTATTAGGAGCATTTAAATATAATGGTTCACACCTTAGCTGTGATTTTCCATTAAACACCATTTTTGTTACAGACTTCACTTCTCAGCACTTTCACTAGCACTCTTCTGGGATAAATGAAGCCTAAATAACGTTTTTCTCAAAAGATGAGAATGCACCCCTTCATTCCTCCTCCTCATTTGCTTGTTTTGTTCTTTTTGCATATCGTCCAACATGCACTCCCCCCCTCAATCCGCCATCTCTCCACCCACAAAAACTACACTGTTCGAAAAATTGGCATCAAAAGCTCATTATTCAACTACCGATAGACACGTTTTCCCCGTGTGAAGATCTGAATCGCATGGTTTATCCAGTATCTAACGATGCCCTGGTGATCTAGAGCAATGTTGGAACGTGGAATTAGAAATCTAGAAAAGTGCATTTGATGAATGTGAGACTGTGAGACTCGTTGGGGAACAGCTGGGAGACCCGAAACAAAGTGGGAGCTCATTCTCCATACTCTGGCTACCTCCCTATTGTCCTGTTTCTGCATCCGTCTGGATAGAAGTAAGCAGGACTGATGTTGCTATTTCCGAACGTGTCTCCCTTGGCGCGTGTTCGTCGGCCAAGTCTGTAGCCCACGCTGTGTGAAACAGGGAGCCTGCCAACACGTTCTAACATACACAGTTACATCTGTAGTGTGCTAAGCCGACAGTGAATTAGAACCTAAACTGTAGGGCACTGTATGACAACACAAGGTACTTGTGAGTATAAATAGAGCTAATCCACCATTCACCTCTTAAGGCTTACTTAAAATGTGCTGATGGTGCAATATGTTGCATTTCTAGATTTCATTGAAATTTCACACTTTAAAAAATTACCTTCAGAGAAAGCGAAAACGATTGTACAGCAGGGCTTTCTCTTCTTATTTATTTCCTTCCAAGAATGGACGCACTCTTTGGTTTTTTACTTTTCAAAGACAGACGGCACTCTTTACGCGGCCGCAAAGCTTACTGGAGTGGCCTCGGAGCTGACAGTTAAGCTGCTACTGCGGACAAGGGCCAAGCAGTGACGGTGGCAGCAGAAGGAGACGAGGACAGTGGTTTGGTTGGCTTGCCAGCTGTAGGAGCGGGCAGCTGAGACTAAACTGCAATAATGGCCTAACGAGGAGAGATCTGTGGAGCCAAACCAGATGGACCAGCCACAGCCACGTGCCTGTCTGGCTGTCGCATGCCTTTGTTAGCCAAAAACAGACACAGATTTACTCAAAAATGGCAAAAAAATGATGGGTGGGATGTTGAAATGAGACTTTATTTAGTCCTTTCTCCCTATTTTTGTTGTTTTACACATTTTCTCCAATCTAGACTTCTTTCGATTTCTCCTTCTTGCATCCTCTGACTCCACCCAAACTCTTCTCACACTGAAATTGAGCACATTTGGTGAGTAAGGTTTTTCTCCTTCCTCTCTGCACTAAGGGCTTAACTTTAATGAAACGAGAGAGGTTGATTACATACGGGGTGCAAAAACTAGGCCTCTATCTCCAGGGAGGAATGTAGTAGATGAAATGCTGCGTTGAGCTTTAGCCAACAGTGAAAACAGTCAGAGTATTGGGGAATTGGGGGTTGAGGGCTGTGCACATCAGAGTGTCCTTGGAAGTCAAATTTCCCAGGGTGCTTGAGTGTCAGGAATCAAGGACATGGAGAAAGGGATAAAAAATATCCGCGGTGCTCTTTTTTAGCGGATTCTGGCAGGTAAACCGGACACACTACAAGCACACACACCACTCTCAGCATGCACAGCTCCAGTTTGTGGGGTTGCAGAACTACCATGATGGCTAACCCAAGTCTTTGACTAGTACATCAGTGAGAAGTGAGTGAACTGATGTTGGCAGACAATATTTCGACAGATAGGGGAGGAACACATGGTATTCCCAATGCTTTTTTTATCCGTTCACTCACAGAAGAGCACTGACTTCTCCCTCTGGGTCATTTAGCTATGATACATTAGAGAGAGGAAATAGCACGCAGATATTCTAATACCATCCCTATCTAATCTTATGTTTGTCTGGACATTTTTAGGGCGGGGGGGACTACACAGTAGGCTACAACTAGGCTAGTATGTCCTCACAGATACACCTGCATGAAATGTGTGTACAGTCTATTGCATTGAATGTTCCTTCTGGACGGATCCTATTTTTTATCAATCTATTTTTTAGTAGCAATGTGTGGGGCAAGCATGTCAACATCCTTCATCCTTGTCTGAATTTCGGTTTCATCTCATCCTGCATGAAAGTGCAGACACACACACACGTCCCACAATTCACACAAAACCATTACATGAATTCCAGAAACTCCTGTGTGATAACATTATAGCAAAACATGGGTCAGGTACGAAGAACGTTTGGAAGCACCGGGTCTTTTCTTACAGTTGCTTGTTTGGCCAAATTGAACAACAACCAGGGGCTGCAAGGTCAGAGCTTTAGAAATCCTCTGCAGAGATGGAACATTCATCTAGAAGGATGCACATCTTCACAGCAATTCATCACTCTAGTGCCGGTTTCCCTTGAGGAAAAGGGATATGACAGTCTACTTGTAGTTGGGCGCCTAGTTGTTCGTGTGCACTTTTCATCAACTGGTCAATTCTATTTCTGGTGAAGCATAATTGCGGCCAATCATGCTATGGTCGTGCTTCTCAATGGTGGAGACAGACAGGCTAGTTGGAACCGAGGGAAGAATTAATGCAGCCAAGACAACATTGGAGTGTCTTCCGGACGAGTCTCTGGCAGTATTAGAGTAGCCCAGTCAAAGCCTTTTCTGTGGAGACCTGAAGACGGCACTTCACAGAAGCTTCCCGTCCAATCTGACAGAGCCTGAGAGGATCAGTCAAGAAGAGTCGCATAACCTGCCCAAATCCAGCATGCAGAGACTAACCAAGGACTATTTGTTGCCAAAAGGGCATCCGCACGTAAAAGATTGAGATTACAGTTGACTGAATGTCGACTGATGGTTTGTCCACTTAAAAATAAATAGGCAACACAATAAAGAACACACAAAGTATATATGTACTTCCTGAGTACAATGCATATGATCACACACACACACACCAGATCACATTAGTTTTATACAATTCTGCCTTATTCCTTAAAAACAAGGAGTGTCTCTAACTGCATAGTGGCAATTACCATTCTGTGTGTGCAGCCGGGGGAAAATGGCCATAAGACTTTGGGAAAGCTGGCGCAGCTGAGATAAAAATCCACTCATTAAGGTCTGTTTTCAGGATGGGAAAAGTAAGGGTGGGGAGAGGAGGTGACAGAAAAAAGAGAACACTGGGGATATGTGTGCAAAAATTACAGATGCTAATTTGTCTCTTTGTTTTTGTGCTCCAGCCATCTTTTCCATATCTCTCAGTCTGCCTCCCTCCTTCCATCTCATTTATATATACCCCTTACTTTCCGACTCTCTTGCCATTGTGTGAATGAAACGGCTTCGGCAGCTGAGGTGCACTTCAACATCCTGATGTACGACAAAACAAAACTCAGGGACCCTTTTAAAGCTGTTTACACTGGCATCTGCTTAATGGACGAGTCAGGGTAATTTAAAATCGCGACTCACTAACGCCACAGTCACATTAGAGGGTGCCTGCATGCCCGTTTGCTTGTGTGTGTCTGTGAGATGAGTAGGAGGGAGAAGCTGAGCAATATAAGAACGTGCAAATAAACCTAAACAAACAAACAGGTGCTGCGAGAGGAACCTGATGTTTGCAAGAGGCTTATATACGTGGGTTATAGAAGCTTACCAACTCATAACAAGAGAATCTACCTGCAAACACATGGAATAGAAATGCCTTATTCATATATTCGTCTGTCATTCAAACACTTTTTACACTTCAGTTTACCTGCAGTCTCAAGAGGTCTAAACATACCCACGTACGTCCAACACAACCCCCTCGACAGTACACTCTTGTACTGCAGTCTCAGAAGTCTCCAATGCAGTTGAGCTAGGCTATGAAGTGCAACCTAGCCTAGCCTTTCCTGTCTGCTAGCATTTACTGCAGGGAGGAGAGAGAATGACCCAGTTGTGGCAAACTATCCTCTGCAGAGAGAGAGAGAGAGGGGAATAAAAAGGAAGAGAGACAGAGAAAGAGGAGAGGTAGAGGAAAGGGAAAGGTGTGTTGGGGCACTCGTCACCCATGAGACCTGTGGTGTGAAATGATTGGCTACAGGCGTGCAGGGATGGAAGGAGGAGAGGCAGAGGGCTCACCTGCAGTGGCGTTGTTGTCCTATGTGGCTGCACAAACTCAGCCATAAATCACACAGAGAAGGAAAGACGCCGAAAAGAAAAGGACGGAGATTTAGAAGCGAGTAAAAGGTGAACAACAAGAGGGATTTGTAGCTTCTGGAAATCAAAAGATGTGGGCGCTATATGTCATCTGAGACAAAATGGATCTGTTTCAAGTACTCATATATCAATAATTGTGAAGCAATTCATTACAAAGAAGTCTGTTTGAAGTGGAATAAAAGAGAAACGCATACTCAACAAGGAGGATTTCTCTACTTCTCATAAACCTGGCATTGAGAACATTAATATTTGCTTTACTTTACTTTATGTCTGGTTTTGACAGGAAAACTGAATAATACAAGGCGGCACACAGTGCAATTTATTTCTACCTGTACTCTTTGTATGGTTTAAAAGCTCTTCTTGCAACAGTATAAATTTGTGGTGTGGTAAGCACTGATGGGAAATTACAGCCTTGCAGGATTACTGCTAGCCATCCATCCGCTGAGCTATACAGGAACACACTGTGTGATTAGTTGCTAGACATTGTATTGATTTTCCACTGCTGGAGCATAAATTAACTATAGCCTTGCAATGATTTGGCACGCAGGCAAATGCCAATGCGAGAAACAAAATTGAAATGATAATTAAAAGAATTTAATTTTGTTAGGGTGCAGCTACTGTGAACTTTTTCCAATGCTATTTAAAAATATATAAACCACTTTTAGGAATCGTTAATTGCCTGTTGGAGAGGCCGTGCTTTCACAGTCTGGCACATAAAAGTAATTAATGTCAAGTCAAGTGCTTCTTCCAGTGCAATGAAACAAAATCATCTTCTTACATGAGCAGCCACTGAAGGTGATTCTCAAGTGTTCAGGCGCCACTGACCTAAGTCTGTACTCGTACAGGTGAGTTTGTTTGTATATCAGAGCTGTGTTTGGAGGGTTTCTTTGTGGCTACATACTCCACGATCCATCCAGTAGAAGTGAGTGGTGAAGAGAGAGAAAGCATGGACATAATTACATACCCATATAGGCTTTCACAAAGAGATAAAGAAAATGATATGCTGCATGAGCGAACATTAGCAGTTGTTATGTCGTGTTTTTTCAGAAACAAAAGTTTTTAATTATCTGCGTGACGTTTGTCACACACACACACACACACTTTGGATGTTTAATTGCTTTTCGTAACTTCGTCCTCTGCACGGTGCATTTAACAGAAATGTGTGCGAGTGTGTCTACACCACATGTCTGGAGCTAATATCACCAAGTCCGATTAATAAATAAGGCTAATTCTGAGCATACTCTAGCCTTTCCGTGTCAGCTGGAAGCTGGATCACTTTTAAAATGACTAAATCCTTACATATTGCACATGGCTAACTGGGGCAGGATTAGTTCAGTAATAAGCCCAGATCAAAATGCTATCAGCCTCCCAATTAATTAAATACTAAATATTGAGTTATGATTTTTAGAGGATCGATACACAGGCAAAACAACTGCAAAGCACAGTGTCAAGTAATATTGAGCACAGCGACATCCTTAAAGATTAGTAGAATAAGTTTGATTTTCTAGATGTTGCAAGTGATTACAAACTGGTTAATCCGCGGTTAACGGAGTCAACTGGTAGAAAGCTCTGCGATATTTTTTAATCCCTGAGCACAAGTATTAGTCATGACTAGGAACTCAAAGACAGTTTGACAAAGTCTAAATTGCTTCATGATACAAGTCCCATGCCTGCCTCTGGGAAAGCCGTCCAAAGTGAGCAGCTTGGATGGCTCACAAGCTGCCAGATTTTCTCACTGGACAGTCACACGACAACATGTTAATTAGAATAGAAGGAGGAGGGAAAGTGGAGGAATGAAGGACAGAATAATAGACAAAGTGAACCACAGGGACCATATATTCTGGAGGTTTGTTGTTTGTTTTAATCCACCTGCCACTAGAGTTTATTTCAGGTTAGGGTCTTCGCTGAGTTAGCATCCCCCTCTATTCGAGACAATAATGGACGAGCTGCATGGACATTTAATTAAATGAGCAACAAATTGAGCATTCCTCAGCTTTACAGAGCCAGCTCATAATTTTCACTTTGCTCACTGTGGTCTGGTAATGTTCACTTGCTATTTGCAAGTATTAGAGGCTTTTTCAGTGCGCACAGACCAAAAAAAATACTGGAAATGGATTGCTCGACAGATTCAACATTGTAATCTCCTCAAAAGGTAGCAAGATGATTGCACATGATTGTTTGTGTCCACACTTAAAATAAAGATTGCTGTAATCTCTTCTGCAGACTGGTGGAATTCGTACCCATATACAGAAAAAGCATATAAAGTGACAAAATAAAGTTGAGAAAGCCTTTTCTGCTCAGGTGCTAGATGAACAACCGACTGAACAAAGTTAAGAAAACGACAGGAGCGAAACAGCACTCGTGATCAAAGCAGATATTCCAGATTCCGTGGCAGCCCTTTGATTTGTTTATGTCCCCAGACTTTAACTGATCTTTCTTAGCAGCGAACCTCGTCCCAACCCTGAGCCAGCAACACCCAAGTGTCAAGTGAAGTTCAACCTGCCAGGAAGCAGAAAGATCAGACTCAAGCTTGTCCTTTTCACTCCCCAACTTCTCTGCTGGTTTCTCAAGCCTTTCAGATTCACGTATACACAGCGCGGCGAATAGCCACTCGAATCACTCACAGTTCAATATGCTGCCACATACTGGCACTCTTCTCAGTAGGTGCAAACTCACAAGAGTGAAATGAACATCAAACTCTATTCCACCACTCTCACTTTACCCTTTCTCGACATTCTCTCCATCTCTGTAGCTTTCATCCTTTATCCCTGTTGCCAATTTTGACCTCTACACTCTATCAGTTTCTCACTGCTGAGTTTTCCTTACTGTGGCTATTCACCCGCTCTCTTCCTGATTCCCATTTCAGAGAAGAACCATGTAGTTCTGCCACTGCAAATTTCTGCCACCCCTGTGTCTGAATATTTATAAAATTCAAGCGTTAAAAATATCCCAGCAGTGTGAGATCAGGCTGATATTCCAAGCTAGTGCAATGACTAGGAGCTGTTGTGGCTAATTATCAAGTTACAGCAGGATAAACAACAGTCTGCAACACTGCATGGACCATTCATAGCCAGAGGCTCACCTCGTGACAAGCACTGCAGCAATGCAGGTGCTTAAAGCCACCGAGTGGCTGTGACTTAGTGTGTACATGTGTGTGCAAACATGGCAACCTGCAGTTGAGCAGCTGGTTGGTTTTTGTGTTTGTGTGTCTGCGTGTGTGCTCAGCCATGCTCAGCCACTGACAGCTCATCAATTATGAAGAAACCTTGAAAACGAGGGATAAGGCCAAGACGCAACAATGGCGTCTATAAATACACACCTGAATGACACAACGTAACGTGAACAGCTATTTTCGCATTGGATCACGTACACACTCGTGTGAAGGCTGACAGCCGAGCGCGCAGAACGCACAAGCAATGTCATTCACCGTATCAGGGCACTTTGTGTATCTGTTGAGTCAGGCTGCTGACTGCTCTTTGCTAACCTGAGTAACTAGGTGATCCTCTGTTTAAATCAGAGTAGATAATGGTTCCATCATGTCTTTCATCTACTTAACACCTATGCTGGCACTTGTTTTTTTGTCTTGGATCATTTGTACTTGAGTTTAGCTGCTTTGAATCTCTCCATCTCTCGATCTGTCTTTTCCGTTTCACCATCATATAAATCATCTTATCATCTGTTACCTCAGCCAGCAAAGGCTTATTTCAATTTTAACAAATCATTCACAATACCAAGGAAACTACTATACTCCTGATTAAATAAACCGAGCTAAATTTGATTGAAATAAAGACAAAGGGTTATAATATGACCACATAAATCAAAATTATGACTGTTTAGTCTACTGGGTATTCTTTTCTCTGGTCAATTTCATCCCGCCCCCGCACCCCTGTTTTATTCTTACTCCCAAGGAAGGCTAGTCTCACAGCACCATTGCTCAACACCAAAATTTCCCAGCATTTCTACTCCTCATCTCCCCCACTTCTAGTCAAATCCACCACATTTCCACCGCTAAGTGTAGGCTTAGGCTTCACTGCTGAATACAACATGGATTCTACTTGCCGCCAAACATCTTTTGCAGTGGCACACTCTTGGCCACTGATGGACTTAGCCACATGATTTTGTACACAGGACTGACCAATGTATATATGCAGAAGAAATGGCAATTTGGAAGGAAGCCTAATAAACAAACACTGTGCACCAAGCCCTCATCAGAACATGATGTATGGAGAAACAACTGCCTAGAAACAATGGTGCAAGGAAGGTAACAGAGGCTGCCGAGGGTGTTCCCATAGACCGATTCCCCCTGGCATGCCTTTCCATCTGCACTACAAATAGCCGAGGAAAGCTGGGTAACAGACAGCACTTAATACAGCGAGACGAAAACACCAAGGCTGTAATATTGTGTGTTCAATCAGCCTCATAGCTGTTCGGCGGACAGCACCTGTCATCGAACACCAGCCCACTATCATCAGATCCGATCATACTAATGGTTACTCAGTTCATTGTATCAGGATAGTATCTACGCCACGTGTGCAATACTGTGTGCAACCCTGGAAATTAAAATACAGAGTCTAACACAATATAGTCTCGGATGCACGTGTGTGTGTGTGTGTGTGTGTGTGTATTCCCGGCACTAATGCCTTCTATACATTTTATCCTGTGCGCGTGGAGCAGCCTGTGCTACCATGGCAACTCATGTCTGAGCGTTCTTCGGTGTGTGCCGCTGCGCTAGCTGGTGTGGGAGCGGCAACACACACAAACGCACAGTGTCAAGGCAACTAGCAAGACCGCTCAGGAATACTTAACAGTAGGGGGAACATTGACATTCTGGGAATACGGGCTGAATGCTGCAGCGGTTTAGACCACTGGTTGGGAGTGAATGGACAACTGGGTGGGGTTGGAACGGCTACTTGCCAAGGTGAGTATAGCATCGTGTTTATAGGATACCAAGAGTGGGGAGAGGCGTCTAAATCAAAAACTACTGTCCACACACCCACGCACATGATGCCCGCCTGCCCGCCTGCCCGCCTGCCCGTCCTACAGCATATTTCATCATTAGCTTTAAGCAGTTAATCCTCTGCTCCACTGACCACGGCTCAGCTCAGCCTATTTCAATAATCTGCATCTGGGGCTAACCAACCCATCATGCACACACACACACATGCGCAGAGGCAAGTGCACACACGCAAAACAAGGACACCGTCAGCCCACAAAACATATGGGACCGGTCCGCAGCAATAAATATCTCAAGTAAAAGCTCCTACGCCTGCACACATGTACACCTATCCATACTTAATGTACTGTGCTGACAGAGAAGCCAGTTAGGAAAAAAAAAATCCTGTTCATTTGTTACACACAGGATGCCCCCGGCAGACAGGGAAGGGAAAAAAGATTGGGGTAATGAGACAGTCAAGATAAGGTAGGCTGTACAGAGCATGAAGAAGAAAATGACAGAGGTTGAGTCAAAAGTGAGAGTGTGACCTTTCCCCATCTCAGCAACAAACATTAACCATTCAGGTTCGAATTGACCTGTTTCTCTCTCTCCTCTCTGTCTTGACAAGCTTAAATGAAAGATCTCATGTGTCTCTACACTGCTGTAGCTTCTCCTTCAAGAAGCCACAGCTTTGTAAACTACCATCTACCATTCTCCCACATCGTTCTAACCTCTCCTGTCATCTTATGGCTTCCTCCTCCCCCACACTCTTTCTACTTATTCTCCTTTGTTTTCTCCATGTCTTCTTTTTCATCTTATTTTTTTGTAGTGGCAATTGTCACAACACCCTGCTCTTTGCCTCCGTCCAAATACTGACACATGCTCCAGATTTAATTCTTTATTTTTTTCTTCCTCCTCCTCTACACCACCCCTCCAAGAAGTACGCCGTGCACACATCTGCTTCTTCAGATGCCACCTCTGGCACTGCTTTGTATAAATTGGAAATATCTAGGACACGGCAACACATTTATCCGGAGTGCCCTCGCTACCTTTGCATGCCCTGCTTTGCTCATTTTTGTTCCACAGTCTGAGTCAAGTTCAAGGTTAGCTGCTCATTGTATTGAGCGCCAATGCTCTCCCATTGGGATGGACATAGGGGAGATGCATTAGCACCTCGGCAGGTGGCCCTCAATCTCATCTCTTCCCTCTCTTTTCTCTCCACTTGTTCCCTTTACACCTCCCTCTCGCCCCCTAGTCCACCTCTCCAGCCATGGCCCCGCGGAGCTACCTGGCCAGCCTTTGTCCAATACGCGGCCTGTTTGTGTGGGTGTAAGTGTTCACTGATGCATGCACGTGTGCTCATCTCAATCCATGCAATCATGTGCGATGTGCGAGTATCATGCATTTGTGTCCACACCAATGTGAATCTCTCAACTCATGTGTAGTATGACCAGATGACCATAAACTAAACCAAAGCCTACAGGGGGTTAAGGCTTTCCCCTTGACCTGCTGCTGTGTACTGACCTGAAGTAAATGGGTTTAAACCTTACCCCGCCACAGCCTTTTATCTCCATCACATCTCCATCTCCTCCTTAAGCCACAGACCAACGCACACACAAACTGACCGACAGACAGGCTGACAGAAGCCATATGGTCCATTCACTTCCAGTAGCAGGAGGTAGCCATCAAAGAGCTCTCACAGCAACTCCACTCAGCCATGGACAGAAAGATAGAGGGAGGGAGGGAGGGAGGGAGATGAAGGAGAGAGGAAGAAGGATATTATGAGCAGAGGGCAAACAGAGGTGGAGAAAATGAGGGGAAGCAAAGAAACAAAAAGAGAAAGAGTGTGTTGAGGAGTAAAGAATATAAGAGCTGGAAGTGAGGTGGAAATAAAAAGGTGTGAGGAAAATGAATTGAGGTGTACAGACCGTATAAGCCCTGTGAGAAGTGACAGTTTTAAGCCTCGTATGAGCTGGTAAAGGCCAAGCATGGCTGTAGCTGTGGGCATGTACAGACCGCCACTGCTTTAACAGCACTGCCTGGTATATGCTGACAGGGAAGTGTTGTGAAATTCAGCTTAGACTGTGTCAAAACTGACTTACAGCCACTCAAAGACATCTGAGGAAAGGGTTGGCTTCTGTGAAGGTGTTTTAATCCATGTTGGAGACTAAAGACTTTGTTCTGGAGTTGGGATGAAAAGGTAAACATTGTTGAAAATGTTTCTGTGTTGGATCAAACCTCAGTCTCCAGACACTTCTGCTTTTTCCCACACTACACAATCCACTACATCCCTTTGACCGCAGTGAAATTCAGACGTTTGCAGGAAAAAAAAAACACTCCACCACCACTAGCATGCATGTTCATTACAACCAAAGATATTTAGCATAAATGGGGACATCTGATCTCCAGATTAGGCTGAAATGAAGGTAAGGGTTGGGGTTAAGTGTACACTTTGTTAGTTAAGGATGGGTTTAAGGGCTTGAGAATACATTATGTTAATCCACATCCTCATCAGTGTAAACACAGCACAACCATGCCTGCATTCTCATCTACAGGCCACAAATTATACTAGAAATTTTTTACTCTAACCCCCATTACAATAAAGTATTTCACTGGCAAATTGAATTTAATTCACTCAGCTTCCTGCCCAGCTCAGCTTCATGATGTCATAAAAGTGAGCCTGTAAACACTAACCCAAACACCACTCCATTAATGTCCATGCCTTCTCTTTTACCGTAACGCTTATATTTATTCAGAGTGATGTGTTAGTCACAAGATCATAAATAATGCTGGGGGGAAAAAAAAGTGAGGGAATGACGTGAAGAGTGTGAGCGAAGATCTGAGAGAAAGGGATGAAGAGAGAAAGAGGAAGGGGTTGAGTGATGGAACGAGAAAGGTGGAGGAGTGTGTATAAATCAACATCCATTAGCCGAGGGGTTATAAAGTCACTGATGAAGGAGGTGGACTGAAGCTCAGACTTTTTATTGTCTTGTTGTTGTCTTTTATTGCCCGTGATGTCATCTAATGGTATACCGTTAATGACAGGGGAGGGGAAGTATGTACATGGGAGGGGAGGATGGGATTGTAATGGGGCTGTGTGTGCATGTGGTTACGCCTGTGTTGACACAGAATATTGATCACCTTTGTGTGCGAGAGGGTTTCTTGCCTGAATACAACATATGTGCACAATCTGAAGACCAGCCATGTCAAAACCCTGCATACCCAAACAAATCTACAAGAATTTAACAGAATCAAATATGGTTTATTCTTTCATTTTATTACAAAAAAAAGCATTTTCAAACCATTTGAAACCTTTGATTTCAATTTCATACTAGCGGATTATCACAATGATGGGAACAAGGTTGACCGTGATCAAGGTTAGTGGTGATTTGAACGCATTTAACAAGGTCTGTGGTAGCAGCCTGTTCCTGTTTTGCTATGGCTGCTACACAGTGTCTCTGACAGAAACGGATGCAGTTGCTAATGTTAATTTCAATCAGATTTTTCAGGGAATGTGTGTTTTGGGGAGGGATGCCTTGACAGAGGCCAAGGAAATAAAGAAGAAAAGGAAGAAGATAAGCAGGGGCAAACTGTTTTTTTGTGAAATAAAGACAGTATCCAAAAAAAATTACTTGAACAGCTTGAAATGGGCTTGAAACACTTAATGATGTCCACATCCTAACACACTGTCATTACAGTTATGATGGAGTTGCTATCCAAAAAGCGATTGAAAAGGCAACTGGGCTTGTAGAGTTTTTGAGAAGACATTTCGCCTCTCCATGTAGCTACAGGAAGCCATCTACGTTAGATGGGAGGTGGACTGAAATATAATCTGTCATCAATGGCAGAGACTGGAGCCTCTGACTGAGAAGGTTCCAGTCTACCCCCCTCAACAACGGGTTAATATCGAGCCACTAGTTGTACCAGCTTCTGGTCGTCAACAGAAACGAGTCAAGCAAGTTTTCTGATGGGTTATACCCACAGATTGATTTTCTATATTTAAACCTCAACTTCCTACCAGTGCCTTAGAACTGAAGAAGCTACTCAGATGAGTGTTGAAACGTCTTCTCAAAAACTGTACACAAGTCCAGTTGCCTTTTCAAATGCTTTTCAGATGACCTGGATGACTGAGCAGCCTTCACTGACATTTAAGTTATTAAATATGATTATGATTTTCTTTTTCAAACGTTTGCTTACATATTGGTTACCGCATGGAACAACTACTCTGCTCCCGCATGGAACAAAACTACAAACACATGTTAAGGGCCAGTAATTAACAATATCAATCCCAGAGCTACTAACTACACAGCAATATTTTAGCAGTAGAAAAAATATTTTGCCTTTTCTGGCCTCAATAGCAGCATTTCTGCGCTTTCTTTTCCACCTTTAACTGTTGTCATGTGCACTCGCTCTTCACACCTTTCCGCCTCCCTCCCATTATAACACTAATTCCTGGCGCATTTCTTTCCAATCCACTCCTCTTGCTTCCATCTCTTCTTTGCTCCTCCCTGTATAATGCTGTGTTCCTCGGGCCAGTGAGGCTCTCTGCCCTAGCCTTCCCCAGAATTAGTCTCAGCCATGGCCCAACAACGTGTGTGTTAGAGAGAGAGAGAGAGAGAGAGAGAGAGAGAGAGAGAGAGAGAGAGAGAGAGAGAGCGGGAGAGAGCGGGAGAGAGCGGGAGAGAGGGAGAGCAAGGTAAAAGTATAGGAGCTACCAAGTGCTATCACACCAAGCAGCAGTGCATCATCCCATTAGCTCTGAAAAGAGCTGCCACACACAGGAGGGCACAGGGGCATGAGGGGAGTCTGAGGTGGAAGCCATAACACGCCAAAACCCAGCTTATCCAGTACTGTTTAACCCTGAGGGGACAAATCTTGTTTAGCCAAGAGCTCTGCTGTCACAGAGAGTGTGATTTTTTTTTTTTCCCCCACACAGTTATGGTTAAAGATGTTCACAAATGCGTTAGGTAACACTCCCAGTGGCAAAAAATACTACCACAGGTTTTCACAGGTTTCAAAGCCCACAGAGAACATTGTTGTTTCTTAAAATGACTTGCCACATTATAAAATTACTAAACAAACTTGGAGAAAATGCATCTACCCATTGTGCCGAGGGCCGGGAGCAGCTGGGAGTTCAGAGTCCAGTTCGAGGATGCTTCGTGCACGTCCCAGGGGTCGAACCGCTAGCCCCCTGATTCGCGGACAACCCGCTTTACCGACTGAGCCACAGCCGCCCAATTTGTATTCCATCCTATTCTGATCCCTTCATTTGCCTCAAGAAAGGGATAAGAAACTTTGTCTAATCGATTCTGCAACATGCTGATGTGTGCTGTCTAGCAAGTTCTGCAACATGCTGATGTGTGCTACAATCTGCCCCCAGGGCTCTGGATTTTATACAAGTCCAAAGTGAAGGAAAAGTACAGCGGATACCTCCTGATACTGGGTGTATACGAGTGTATGTGTGATATATGGTGCAGCGGATGAGGAGGATGTCGAGAGATACCAGATAGGCTTGGCTGTAGGAATAAAACCCCCTTAGGGGCTCTCCTGATCCCCTTTCCTCAAAACACACACACACACAGCACTCAATTTCTCTCCACAGTAAACTACACACACTTCCTCCATTCAGTCGCCCTCGTTTTCATGCATGCACACACACCTCTTCCTATTGCGAATACGGCCAACTCAGCTGATTTCCCTGAAAGTCAATCTGCCTTACTACTACTATCCTTCCTCCAATTCAGCAGTCCCCAATTCCCAAACGTTCCTATGCAATCTAACAGAGAGAAACCAAATATCTGCTTCCACCAATTTCATTTCTGACGCTTTTCAGGCAATATTTCGCCTCCTTACCTTCTTGACTTGTCCACTTTTTGTACCCACGAAGACCAGAGAGTGGTTCTTGTAGACGTAAGCAATGACAGAGGTCATTTTGTCGACAGCATCGGAAAAGAGAGGCTTGCCACGCACCATCTCGGAAACGCCCAGTGGTGCATTCATGTCGAGGCCACAGAAGTCATCGTCAATGGTCAAAAGCTGCAGTGGAGCGGAAAAAAGGCGTTAGTATAGACAGAAAAATTGAGAATGTCAAGTACTGAGCATGTTTCTCTATATAAACCTACAGTTAACACAAAAAGGCAAACAGTGACCTCAGGATTAATCAGAACATGAATCAATAAATAACAAAAGAGAAAGACTGTGCACATCAAAGAAGAATCTATGCGCATTTATGTGTCTGTACATCTGCTGTACCTCTTGCAAGATATAGAAAATATGGAAACGACTGAGTAAGAGAGAGAGAGATGAAAATGGAGGAAGACTGCAGTCAGGCCATGGCTCTGTAATAGCACCAGAGGCTGCTCTGTCAGGCACAATTCCCCACCGTCCACCCAATGCAACAGCAAGTGCAGAAATGCCAGTGCAGCAAGATATTCAATGTGAAGTGATTCAAAGTGAACTGAGAAAAAAAAAAAAAAAGAAAAGTGCTGCACTCTCACAGGACTCTGAGGAAAATCGCAATGCATCTAAATACTGTATATATAAAAATTGAATTAGCGATAGAAGAAATAATACTCTAGATTACGCCGTGGACATGCTGTTGTGGTCTCGTAATTGCACACAGATAGGCGTGTTTTGTGCCTCTCTACATTTAGTGTTTGCATGCGTGTGTTCAATCCCGTCGCAGGGTTGTATTCTAACCAGTCACAGAGGGCAGAATGAGTTATGGGATTTGATAAGAGAATAATGGAGCTGAGGATTGGTCATTATTCTGGGCGCACGGATAGATTTGAAACACTTGGGTTTAGGACTGAAGCAAACACGGCTTGATTAATTGCTTAGCCGTGTAGTGGGTTGCTGCAGCAGGAGTGCCTTGGCAGGTGACATTGTGTTTACACTCTTTAAAAAGCACGGAAACCATCATGATATAGGTGAGATAGTGGTTGTGAAATCCATACTTTAATGAACTAGATGTGATAAAAAAGGGGTTTAAGACTAACTTGAATATTCAAAATACCCCTTATTAATGCATGATGAATAGCATTAACAGCAAAGTTAGCTTAAACATAATAAAGTGAATGGTATCTGATAATAGGCAGTTTAGGCCTCTGTGTCATAACGCCGTAGCTGACGTGCATCTTCCCAGAAATGTGACTACCGCAGGAGTTCTGCTTTAGTATTTCCAGCTGCTTCTCCAGCTTCACAATTTTCAAATTTATTGTTTTGGATCAATAAAGATGGAACACATCGAGGAAAGGTTAACTGAGGAGGTTCGGAGACACACACGTTTGGGTGACCCATCTTCGGTGAAATGACGGCGAAAGTTTCAGTCGCCATAGCCGACTAGCGTTTGGGTGGTGTTTTTACAGAGCGTACAAGAATAAAGGGCTTGCACCGGATTAGATTATGCCGTTTATGTCCTGCAGTACTTTAAATGAGAATAAAATCACCATTTGGCTAGCTAGTAGTATGAACTGTTAGAGGCTCTTTTTGTTTATGTACTATTTTCTATTTTCCTTCCTGGAACTGCACCCTTTGCTCTTGACAAATCTTGCACATGTCTCCACATCACTAAAGGCCATCAGCATCATTGTCATGAGAAGCCTCAGAGGAAATATGGGATCTGCCTTCATTAGACAAATGGAACATGGCTGGTCTGGGCCATGAGCTTTAGGCTACAATGTGGAGTAATATGGAGTGGTGTGAATGATCGATAGAGATGACCTAAATTTGGGTCAAGATCATGTCACTCGGCTGAAGGGTTGATAAGAGAGGGAAAAGAATAACAGCAGCAAAATGATAAGATGGATACTACTGCAGACTGAGATGCCAAAGAGATGATGCTCAGAGTACAAAAAAATATTCAAGTGGACAACTTCTTCTCCAGTACTCCTTCCTTCCTTGCTTTTCCCCCTCAGTGACCTTTTCAGAAAGAGCTGCTGTCAAGAATGCACTCTCTGTCCTCTGAGTCACTGCTAGACTAATGGCGCTCCTATGAGAACCACGGTCACTCCTTAAAGGGTCACTCCCTCCCCCTTAAATGTTTTCTCCAGCAAACCAGTAATGCCGTTTCTCTTTATTCATTTCTTATTCCCTGTTTATGTGACAGAAAGAAAACACCCTCTTTATGTCGCCATCAGTTATAAAGGACACTCATCATGCTTGGTTCAAAGGTTAACAGGGTCCATCAGGAGCAATGTGGAATACTTTGTAGTATTTGGGGATGATTGAATGCTTCCTTCGAAAGATAAAAAGGTGCAGCCATTTTTTTTCCCGAGATTAATTACATTTCCAAAAAGCAAAAGTGAATTTCATCGTGTGCATACGCAAGCAAACAGTGACGCACATGCAAGAAGTGGAGGATGTGATGTATGAAAACGTGCATGTTTTTCCTCATCTCTTGCCGCCGATACATGCTGTATTATTACTGCTGGTTGCCAATCACCGCCATCTCGGTCCTGTGTTCTGCAATCTAATGAAATATACTTTGTCTGTCAGCCCTTTCAGGAAGCCGACACATTTTCATTATGCCACCACCAAAACATGACATTTATAGCCGAGATGCCAAAGACGTCTCCGGTGAGACTACCAAATAATATCCATGTAGCCCTTGACACTGTCTGCCAGAAAAGGCACCGCTTCGATCATGTTTTATGCTCCTTTTCTGTCTCCCGACTCGCCTCATCAATGCATTTTTTTTAACTCAGAGTTATTACTTTCTCTCAAAGATTTCAACAATGTTTAATTTACAAGACAAACGTCAATGCATCAAATTTAAGCTGAATTTGAACCTGTATTTTCCATTTCTAATTCTGCTCAATAAAAGCAAACGTGTGAATCTGGCTCATCATCTCCATCCCCGTCACACGAATGTGTTAATTGCTTAACTGCTAACACTAGCTACTCAAATGAGTCCAAACTCCAAACGCAAACTCATTTCTTTGCTCAGGCCTGGCAGGTATTTCAGCCAGCGTCCTGCAGCGTTTAGCAATAGAGGAGAAAGATGGAGGGTTCCTCCCCAAAGACAGAGGAGGGGACAAGAGAGCAGAGTCTCTGTGTTTGGACCGAGGCCAGGCACGGAGGCAGAATCAGGTCACTCTCAGCCGTATCCATCTCCCTGCTTCTGTCTGCATGCCAGCACCGGCACAAAGAGAGCTCTCTTCTGGACTGTGCAGAGGGATCAGCAGATACAGAGTGGGGAAAAAGAGAGGGGGCAGTGGGCGCGCGCGAAAGCAAGAGAGTTGCTCAATGCGATTAGTGGGGGATTGAAAGAGATCCGCTCTCCAACGTCCTCTGATGTATGGCCTAATCTGGGCTTGCACTGTTGCGAGGGTCCATTGCATTGGCTGCAGGTTCACGATGTTAATGACACACGTTAAACCACAGAGACATTTTACTTCTGGCTTATTTAGCAGCTGCAAAGACTTTCATCAACAAACAGACAGATCTGCACTTTTATTTTAATTCTGATTAGCTGGCTTTAATGTGAAGTCACTGCATGACTACATAGGAAACGTTCCCTTAAAAAGAAAGACTGGAAAAAAAATGTATCATAGTAGTTGCTCTTTGTATAATTAGGCACTTGGACATCCAGTATTTTCCTCTTAGCCTACTGTGCTAAATGACTGACCTGCCAGGATGATTGGTGGCACTAGAGAATTATGTCATGACTAAGTGGGTTTGCAGTGTTCATTGTCAGACATAATGTCAACATTCAATTTCACTATAATAAAACATTGGCTGTACGAGTCCTACAGCAACACTGAGCCGTTTTCAAGTTAAAGAGTTGATGCCTCATTAGGAACATATAAGACAAGCTAAAGTATGTTTAGTTCACAACAACTGTATTGGAAGAATTTGGTCGAAGCTGATTTTTTTTTAAATGCTTATGTGAATAATATTTAATTGTAGATACTTTTATAAGCAAGGGTTTGTTGTTTTACCCTCAGATGATCTGATAAAGATGCACTCTTAACAATTGCTACAATAGCTGTCATTAAGCAGCTTTAAACCCATTAAATTAGAAGTTTAAATCAACAAATTTGCTTAACTGTGGATAGACAGTGAAAAATAAATGTCATCATTGGGATCCTCTTGGAGCTGTTGCTGCTGCTGCTGCGAATAAGATACACTGAACATGACTTATGACATCCTCTGTGATATCCTACACTAATGGACTGCTCAGAAGAAGTAGCACATCCTTTCCATTCGGCAAAATTATTTGATTCTGCAAATTTAAACGAACCACTGCCCTGTTATTTGTCGGTGTTACAGTGAGACAGAGAGAGAGATAGAGAGAGAGAGTGTTTATGTATCATATTGTGCCATAGTCCATCTGATAACTCTCCCATGGTGCCCTCCATTACACTAAAATCTACTGAATATACTTCACGGCACAATGAGGACACAAAAATACAACTTTACCCACTAAAGTATGTATGTACACGATTCTTTGAGTCACCTTTTTTTCCCCAGTCCACCTTTCCAAATGTTTATACTGTCACTATTTTATTCTGTCAGGCTTATACCCAGTTAAATATTCTGTTTTCTTTTGAGTTCAGATTCATGTTTCAAACAGAATATGCAAGATAGAAACACCAAAGGATGAGAGAACTTATTTCTACGGTGAAATGACATCGGTGCCCAGGACAAATAATACTGGACAAGTCAATATGGCACTAAGATGAGAGGTGTATAACGTAGCCCAGCATTAGTCTGTTAAAGGAGCAACATATATTAAGAAGAACAGTAACACAGACAAACCTATGGATATTACGGAGATCTCTTTAGAACACTGAAGAAGGCAAAATCCTAAACGTTCAGTACAAGAGAAGGAGTCAATGTGAATCTGTTTCTGATGTCTGGGGTTCAGTTGTCTCTGTTAAGGCATCCACAGGGCGTTCAAAAAGACCAATTTGTGCTCAAAATTCAGTCTGAATGCACAAGTGTCGAGGTGGACTACAAAAGCTGTCACCAAGTAGATTTAACTCCCCCTTTGTATGATGCCCTGGGGAGTGTTTCGAGAAACCAGTCACAATGATTAGGACTGTAGAAAGAATATATGTACGTATATATGGGCCCGACTCTAAGCCTAACAGGGATTCCATCTCAGGGAGGATGTGATATCAATCTTAGTGGACCAGTGCAGACGTAGAATGCAAAAGGGGACAGAGTAGTGAGAGTTTGTGCACATTAATATTGAAACGCTGGCGGAAAATGCGGCAAATTTGCATTTATTGGTGTGTAGGTGTATATTAGGCTGGGTGCACACTTCTCAGTGTGTGTGTCTGAGACAGAAGTAGATTTACTTGTGCGTTGGCAGCTTTCAATATGATGCACGCAAGCTTTGATAAGCGTGAGATATTTTGGAAATTCATGTTTGTGGATGCCCGCACCTGCCAACTGTTAGCTGAGCAGCTACAACAGATAATAAATATTGGTTAGGGAAAACAATCAAATCAGGAACTAGCAAAACAGCATGACAATTTTGGAATGAAACCTGAGACATTGCTAAAGCAGAGCCAGAACGAGGATTTTTGGAGTTTAAGAGATGAAGAGGAAATCTGCAGATCAAACTAGTAGGTGAAAATTAATCAGGAAGAACAAGGTGTTTCAGATAACGTCTTAATTCGTGTGCTGCAAATCAGAAAACTGAGCCAGTCTGCATGTATTACCAGCTACAGAGTTTCTACATCTTTAATGCTGGTCAACCGGTAGGTCAGTAAGCTCTCATCCAAAATATTCCCACTGGTTTGACAGCAGACAAAGCTTTACTAACAGCTTTCGTATTTTTAGCCTTGAGACTAAACAACTGTATGCCAAAGAAGTTGTTGTGCGTCAAGTCTGGAAACAGCAGTTTACATGTATTAGATCAACCAGCAACTAAGGCTTGTTTCTTCTTGTGCTGAGATCTCTAGCTGACATAGTTCTATTAACACATGAACACTCAGCTCAGTTGTTATTGCTGTATAAAATAATTATGCAAAAGTGTGTTAATATACTGCAAATACTGGGTTTTTACGTTTATTTGTAATGCATTTAAGCTAATAGGGCTTCCAGGGCACACTTCGTAATACTACTAAGCTGATTCAGTTAATGTAGACATGACATAGACATTTTTTTCCCACGTGACCAAACAATTGGTTGAAGAGTAGGTACGATTTTAGTCAAACAAGATTTTCTTTGGTTAACTATTTCCCTAGCCATCATATTTTAGTTTTATTTATGAGAATTATCATCATGTGTCAGGACATTCAGATATGTGCTACATATTTATGTCCAGTTCAGCCATAAGGGATCATAAAACCTCTTCAGGATTCATTGTTCTGGCTTATAAATTGGATGAACTGTTGTATTATTCTTCATTTGATAAACTGACAAATTTAACTGGTAACTCGTGTGCTTTGCAGAATTACTTTTTAAGACCTGTGCGGTCCTGTTCGCTGGTAATTACTGCAAAAGAGATTTCTAAACGCTCGACTGTAAGCAAAAACAACAGTTCCCAGTTCAGTCACAGTTCTCAGGCGGAGGCCAACCAGCATGGAGTACAGCGGAGGAAGCGGGAGACACTTGTTTAATCACAGAATAATGATATTGTGATGGATTCTGACCTTTAGCAAGTGGTATCATGTATGGAGATTTAATTAGCGAGCCAGCCAGCAAGCAGGATAGCGGATATGTGGATGGAGTGGGGTGAAGTGAGGAGGGAAGGTGGTGTTGGGGGGGGGATAGTCTGGATGTCCTTAATGAATCCGCTAGCCTTTCCCTTCCTGAGGATGTGGCCTAGACGGACTCATCAGCAGCAGCCAGCCGCTGATTAAGCGCCACAATCAGGCAGAGGAGGGATGGTGATGACCAGCGCAAGCGACATCACCATCAGAGGTTGGTCAAACACGGAGCAAAACAGACGAAAGAAAACAAGTCAATAAGGCGAAGAGTGAGCATGTAATATTGGAGTTCCTTTCAAGTGAAGGATGAAACAAGAGAAGGATGAGCATGTGTGATAGGAGACAGAGAGAGAGAGAAAGATCAAGAAAAAAACTCAAAGAAACAGTGGCGGCCGAGTAGAATAATCTAATTAGTTTGAGTGAATTCAGAATGTGAAGTCGATAGTACATGACAAATGTGAAAGAATAGCCCGTGGCATGTTAGTTAATGACATGTAATTAATGATCATTAGCAGAGGGGATGAGGGGACGGTCGTAGCCTGCCGGGGACTTAGAGACGACCTTGTAATTTTCCCATCGTGGTTTGGGGAGGGGGGTGCTTCAGTCAGGGGGGTGCTTACGGATGGCATTGTAATGGTAAATACCTGAGAGGGTGGAATGCAGATTGAGAAGGAGCGACGGTGGCAAGCATTTATATAAGAGCGTGTGAAGGGAAGGACAGGTGAAAGGAGGAGAGAGTGGAGTGGGAAGCGAGCGATGAATCACGGATGAGAGAGAGAAGAGAAGAGAGCAGCGAGAGAATTTATTGCAATCGCGCCGTTTTGTTGTTCTGTTTTTTTTTCTGCTGACACAGTGAACATGGAGGTAACAGGCAGCGTTTTTTTTTTTTTTATAGGTCACATGCCACTTCACAATGATCTATGGATGCAGGCCCTTTGCAGACTTATACTGTTGAGCACGCATTATGTGGCTCAGCCAAGCATGGCCATTTGGTGGAAAAAGGAAGCACCCTCACACACTCTCTCTCTCTCTCATTCTCTCTTATCCATCCTCTCCGCTGCTCTTTCACCCTCCTCTCTGTACGTTCCTTTTTTCGCCCCCCCCCTTTCTCTGCCTCTTTGCAGCCCTCCCGCTACGACTGAAAGCCTATAAGAGATGGTGTAAAGCATCAAAGGTCTGACGGGAGCAAGTGTTTTTATACGCCTCTGTAAATCTTCTCGTGACCTTGCACATATTCACACTTGCTGTGATGATTTTTATTTTCTAAACCATCCCAGAAACTCGAATATCAACGTACAAATGTTGCACGTTCGTATGAATTTAAAATGAATCACATTTGCTTCAGGAATCCTCTTTTGAAAGCAGATGCACTGTTCTTTCTTACATTTCACTTTATTGGACACCAAATTAGGGGTTAACAATAATTTCTTGTATGGAATAAATGCATGTCTTCTTATATTAGTAGTGAAAAGATATTGTAGTTATGGCTGCTGTTCTAGCAGAGGATGTGGTTAGGTCTATCCACACTAGCTCTGAATGTGTTTCATCCAAATCAGAAATGTGTGTCTGGGTGTGTGCGTGTGTTCAAGTTGGTCCATACAGCCAGACTTCTCTAATGAGCCTGGGGGCTGTTCATCCTCTCCTTAATTGGAGGAAAAACACATCATGTTCGAAATACGACAGCATTTGAAAGACTCTGGGAAAAAAGTGTAAGAGAAAGCGAGAAACACAGTGTGGGAGAGAGAGGAAGATACTGGGCGATGAAGAGCGTAAGATAAAGGGGCATGCCCTTAAGACAAGGCTCCTTCTCATCCAAGTTCCGTCTGACAGCGAGTCTGCCAACATAGTGACATGCTCACCATCATTTAAAATGGTCTGGGTTGTTTTATTTTTACAACAGTTAATGGGGAAGCGAGATTTGGGGGTCACATTGTTAGGAATGTTATTATAAAAGACTTGTTATCTAAAAGCTGCTGCGTTTCCTGGTGCAAGTGGACGCTGACCATCTAAATTAATAACGAACAAGATCCTCCTGCACAGCCGCAAGTGCTAGCAGTTTAAGTCTGAAATTAGATGCTAATTCGATCTGTCTGTTTAAAATAAGTAAGTAAAGGGCCGTACACACAGGAAGAGACTAGCAGCGATGTGGTGATAAGAGTGTGCAGTGTTTCCCACAAAATTTCATGAGACCTTGGTGGTTTTAGGGGTGGTGTGGGGGGGATTCTACTGTCTTAATAAAAAACCCTAATTATTAAAAACAATTTATACATTATATGAAATGTCTGCACATCAAATAAGTGCATGCGTTTTGTATCAGTCCGTCTTTACATTACCATGGTAACGCAGATATTGGATATCGTGACAAATAGCAGCAGCCTGTGCAGTTCGTGTACAAGAATACGATACATAATGCCTGCACATGATGTACAAATGTATGTAAGATTAAATAAAATATCGGTGAATAAAACTAATTTATAGTAAACAGTTGACTTTCAATGTAACTTTGCTAGCTAGCTCTTATAAAGTTTAGCTAGTTCACGTCACGTCTGGACTCGTTTCCCTTGGGTTTTGACCTAGCTCTCTTTAAATAATTGTAAATCTCCATGGTCTGAAAAATCAAGAGCACAAACATCAGGTGTGAAGGGTCTGGCGACTTTGGGAAGGGGAGGGAGGGAGGCATGCTTTCGGGAGCAACAGGAAAAACAACGCAAGCACAAAGTTGCCCAGTCTGTTATGAGACCATGGCGGAGCAAATTAAATCCAAAGTATTAACATTGTATGGGAAACCCTCAGTGAGCTATAGCAATTATTTGTCCAGATACAGTGTGGGCAGAACTAGGAGGAACTATAATCAATACTTTGAGACGACAACCAACAGCAGTAACTGTGTGTGTTTCAACTCAAGTTAAGCTTGAGATGTGGACAGAGCTTAAGTCTGAAAAGCTAAACGGTGCTTTTTTTGGGCCGTGTTTTAAAAATTTACTATAATTTATGTATTTAAGAGGTTACATGGCGAAAAGCCACATTTATATGTCCAAATACTATATACACATGAATTAGAGATCATAGATTCACAGCAACATTTAGCAAATTTGATCAAACAACAACTAACCTCTATTAAGCATTTAACATTTCACTCCCCAAGAGGAAATAAGAGGGCGAGCTTGTGTGAGAAATGTGTAAGAGCTGTACAAGTGTGTTTGAACCCTTTTTTTTTTCCATATTTACTGTATGTGGATATGTGTTATTAATCATGCGAGTGCAGGAGCCCCAAAAAGCAGCCTGCCTTGCACAATTCCCAAAGCAACCTTGTTTGGTATACTCAGGAATGTGTGCATGGGTATACTTCGCCCGTCTTAGCTCTCTACTGTACACCCGAGGGAAGCACAGATGGGAGAAGATGTGAACGATGAGTTTAAACTACATTTCTGATTATATCTGAGACACTGCGCTCCCAGTCATGCATCATTTAAAGCAGCAGAGGAATTAATCTGAAAGTAACAACCAGTGATTCATAAAAATCTAACATGGGATATTAGAAAGTCAACCATCCATCAAAAGGCGCACACGAGAGGTGGGAGTTATGTTTAGCTTTACATATTCTCATTGTACAAACGGAAAAACACATTTTGCCCAGTTTATATCCTCTAATTTGACTATATTTCAAATGTTATAGGCCTTCATGATCTCATTTATTGTGTATCCATGAATTTAAATTGAAATATTTTGGGCTGCAGCATCAACTCCACCTAATCTTATCTAGATTTTAGTAACAAGTATGTCATGAAACGATATGTAACGCCATTATTCTCTCAAAAACCTCCGCGTCTCCAAGTGTCAGCTTCACCAGTAGCCATACTTACAAGTGCGGTGGCACATGTGTGTATGTGTGTCAGAACTCATCTATCTCCTGCGGAGTCCACCGTCACTTGTTCAGCAGGGTCTAATTTATGCGCTGGCGGTGGCGCGTGCTGAAATGGCATCATTCCTCAGCGCTAACCCCTGTGTGCTCCCTCACACTTCCTTTCCCCGCTGACAGCTCCACCCCGGGCATGATTTATCAGGCCCTCGAGCAGCAGACAAAGGCGCCCCGGCACGTGCGCGGTGCCAAAGACGGTTTAATAGATAAACACAGTGATTCCAGAACCAAACACAAGAGAGGGTCAGCTTCATAACGCCTCGACGTAGTGCATGAGTAAGGTCAGAACAATACGGTGTGCAGCAAGAGGATAAAATTTATGACTCTGAAATATGACCATGAATCATGTTGTTATAGGTATTTGTTGCCGTTTACATTTCCATTTACAGCTTTTGATAATAAGGTTGAACGGTGAGGAAGTATTATTGATATTTTATTATTAGTCAAAACTACAGTATGTGCCGTTTATAGTTATCTTCAAGTTGCTTCATGTCAAATCTTAACACCGGCAAGCAGACGTCTTTAGCGTGGCTGCATCTTAACCAATTATCTACACCCTCTAAACTCAAATTCTTTAAGTGAGCACATGACTTATTTAGCCATGCTTGCTATGTAGAGGAAGACAATAACAAATGCACTCTGATGGAGGCAATTTTCTATTCCTTCAGGTTCGTGGCTTTTATTAATGATATAATACGAGATCAAGACACAAAAATGCACAGAACGGCTTCGGCTGCTTGTGAAGGTGGTCTAAACGCGCAACACCCAATTTAACCTTGTTTTTTTTATGTGCACTAAGTGAGAAATCAAATGAACTGAATCACTGAATTTGTAATGCTGTTACGGAGAATGGAATTATGGTAATTTGGCTGAGCATTCGGCTGCATTGTTTAAAGGGTGAGCGGATTAAAAGAGGCAGTGGATGGTTAACATCTCATCGTAATGGGATGGAGCATGAACCCACCCAAGAACATAGCGTTAGTGAAGCCCTCCCGCCGTGCACCCAGCTCATTATAGCAACATGGAGGAAATCCTTCAAAACTTATTTTCCTCCAGAGATACTCACCTGTAGTGTTTTACAAATAGAAATTAGGGAAACAATATGAAATAATTACCATTTTGTTAATACAGTAGTATGCCATTTTCCTAAAGATGGCTATACCAGACATAAGAGACTATATTGGCTGTCATTGTACATAATGTGGGCACAGTATGTGTGGGATAATTACCACTACAGCCCTGCTATTCTACACAGTATGCACAGGGTTTGGTCTTCAAAATCTGAACCTAATTTGCAATCCCCTACTGCTGTAATTAAACTGGTACACCTACAAAGCAACAAAGTCTGTGTGCTATAGCTGTACTTACCGCACTGCTGCAGGGAATATCTTTGACTTTGAGCCAGGCCAGGTCCAGCGTACCCTCTCCTTTGTAGCAGGACTGCAGCCTTTCCTTGATTTTCTCGTTGATCTTCCGCAGAGAGAAAACACATAGCGCAGAGTCCTGGGAAGCCTGGCGTGGACGACGTTTCTGGCCTTTTGAGAAGACTGCGAACAGCACATCGTCATCTGGTGCCACGTCCAGTGAGCGTGCCAGGATAGCACCAGCTTTTGACAGGTAGGCCGCTTCAAGTAATCGGTACTCCACGTTGCCACTAATGCATCCAATAGGAACCTCCACGTAGGAATTGAAAGCAGTGTCTGCCTTGCAAAGGCGAACTATTTTGGAAGTGTACACCTGTTCGCGACCAGTAGAGGACGATCCAGTGGTTGGTCCCCCTCCCATTTCAGGCTGCAAAGTCAGAAAGTAGACAAAGTTCCCACTGGCAAAGCCATAAATGTAGTATATGTCAAAGTCTGGGATGACAGTGAAGGTATCTGAAGGGATCTTAATCATAGAGGCCACAAACTCATCATGGAAGACATATGCAAACATGCCATCCTCCTCAGAGTTTCTGGCCAACTTTCGGCTAGAGATGGTGGGGAAGTACTCTGGCTTGCCATCCACCGCTGTGGCTACAAACAGCATATCCGGAGAGGCATTGCCATAAGAGACAATGACACCAAAGACAGAGCCACTCTCATTTACACCAGAGAGGTAGTGCTCCTTCTTGTGAAAGGGCTCTCCTAGTTTGAAGAGGTCATCTAGACGGAGGAGTTTGCAGATACCCTGGTAGAGGCTACCACAAGCCAGCAACCGGTTCTCCCGGTAGTCCATCAAAAGCATCTTGTTGACATTGTTGGTGAGTGTCAATGGCTCACTGCAGGGTTGGACAATACGTGGTGGGTAGCACTTGCGGTTGTCTTCATCTGGGCCGGTTACATGGGAGAGCTTGTCCTTCAAGTCCGGGGACAGTTTATATATGCGATTGACAGCCCCCAAATAAACATTACCATTGCGATAGTCCACCGCCAAATGGTTAAATGTCCACTCAGGGTTCTCAGCGTGAAATGATGCGTACTCCTCCTCCTCCTGAAGCAACGCTGTGATCACCTGGGAGCCAGCACTATGAGCCTGTGGTGCTTGCACCACTGTTTGTGATCTAACAGGAAGCACCAGACTAGACAGGAAGCAGCATACAAAAAAATAGGTCCGTATTCTGGTGAGGGACGTCATGGCTGTGCTGAGGCTGGGACTGGCGAGGAGAGGGACGAGGCACAGGCCAATACTGTCGGCCAGTCAGGATCAAGCCTCTCTTGAGATGAAGGACATTATGTACCTGTAGAAGAAAGAGACAGAACCCAGTGAAAAATGGCAACTTTAACATCACGACATTCAAGACAACTGCTACAGGGTATTGATAGATAAATGTATATAAAGACAAGTATGTGATCTATTTTCTAATTTTATCTAGCACAGATTGGAGCAGAAAATCTTAATGAGTAAAAAAAAGGTGAAAAGGCCATACATTTGAGACTGCAGAGCAATCTATAATTGGAGAAGAAATGGGCTACATAAAAAAAAGAGAAAGAAATGAGGCTAAGGTACGGTAGCACATTAAAAAGGCAGTGAGCAGAGACAGCTCTAGCCAGTAGGATCAGAAAGGGGACGGAAAAAAGGAGGAGTAATGCATTGTCTCAGAGGAGGTGATCAGCATGGCTCTGCACCATCTCTCTGCATGGACCCCTGCCCCTCTCCACCCCTCCTCGCCTTTCTGCTCCAGCCGCTATGCATCTAATTGATTCTCCCCTTGGAGCAGCAATTTGCATGCTTTGGCGATTCTCTTTTCTCCCAACAGGGCAGCTCACCTGCTGACACTGCTAGCAGAGAGAAAAGGACCTTCTTTCTCGCTCAAACATACCTACACATACACATGAATGCACACACACAGAGGAGGTTTATGGGCAAAAGAGGAACAATTAGGGAGGAAATGCAAGTGGTTGCAGAAATAAGCTTCCCTATGGTCCCTGGGTCATTTGCACAGTCTAAGCACTATACAGCAATACACACTACATGGAATGAAACTGCTAATGAAAATACTGCATGTAGTAGGCAGAACTGTGATATCTGCGCTGTCTAAGCACCGAGCATACAGTGTAAAACACACACCAGCACAGATTATCAAGTACAAATTACTGTAAACGTGGTGCTCCCCTGTGTGAGCCGTGTGCTCATTACACCTCTCCGGTGTCAAGCTGGGTATTATGATAAATGTCGTTCACCTGGGTTGTATCCAGGTATTACATTAACGCAGACACGCACAATTTAAAAGTACTGCAATCATCAAAATCACAACCTGTGCTGAAGCTTGACAACGTTATTCTGGTGCTGTCAGCCTGCATCACACTGAAACTGAAAGTGCAAATACAATAATTCTTACATATTCCAGTTTGTCCTTTATGAAAATAAACAACTGTAACAGGGGGGTTTGAAGCTGGGATCAAGTATTTATAACATAAGTTGTGTTTTGAGTTTTGAATGCGATCCGGCAACCTGTAAAAATAGCACATGTAATACCACCACGCTTTATCAAGTTCACTCCCTAACAATCAGCGTGCTATTGTGTGAGAGACACAACTGGAAGTGTCACTCATAGTAACGCTATGCAAGAGCTTGTCTGTCACACTTAATGCTAATCTCCTCCTGCAAAACGGATAATTTTACTGAACAATGTCGGGGTTGTGCTCACAGAAGAAAAACTAATAACAAATGAAACAACCAAATATATGAATGCCTACTGCTGTTGTTGCCAAAAATGTATGAATATGCTACTTAATCCACCCAAAACTTTGCAAAGCATTTATTTTCTCCAAGCCTTTTACTGTATGATCACTTCATGTACGGACGCATAAATGGTGCGGTCACCTAATACTATCCAGCCACAGAATCATCATCTCATGTTCACATTCAAAAGCAATCCCAAGTTATGGTGGTGGTGTCAAACACAGACCTCACCGCAAATCTTATCAATCTTCCCTTCATCTCCTGATAGGCAAAGAGAGAGAGGGAGGGAGAAAGGATGAACAGAGCAGGAAGCCACTCAACACATGATAAGAGGACCAGAGAGGAGGAAGATGAGGGGGATAAAAACTGATACAGAGATAGGTGATGTGAATTCAGATAGATCAGTGTGTGTGTGCAAAGAGGGAGCATTAGCATAGCTTTGACAAAGGCATAAGGAGGAGGGTGAAGTAAAGGGGCCAACGCTTGGAATATCCTAAAGTAACCCTGCACTAATTTAGGACACACATAACAGATGCCGAATAATGTCAAAAAACACCCCCTGAAGACGAAGAACAAGAGATAGTCGGAGGTTTAGATAAAGTAGCTAGTGGAAGCTGCTGCTGCGACTGCTTGAGGACTGATGACTGGGCAGTGAGCCCGTAATGTTTCTCTAAAAATAAAAGGGAAGCTGCGTATTAATCTCACACAGGGAACAGCATTGGAGCTCCCACCTCTCATTTACCTAGCAGGGGGGGACAGCCATAACAAAGTGTTTCTCTGAAATTCCCAGACAACTTTATTCAGTAGTTGTGAATATAAAAAGAGACAAATAGGGAGGGGAAAAGAGTGTGAGACATGGTGAGAGACGTAGGGAGAGGCTGTTATAGCACCTTCATATCCCACCTATTCTCATGAGCATGCACACTAACACATTCAACGGACAAAAAGAAAAGAAAGGAGAACCCCCACCCCCTGAAGTTTCCCTCGAGAAATAAATCGGGAGTTTTGCAAACATAAAACACCAAAAACCCTGAAAGGGAAAAAAAAAAATCATCCTCATCAGTGGTACCCTGCAAAAGCAGTGTGTCTGCCACACAAATCTGTTGCTGAAATGTAATTATCCTCGCTGACGGGGAGGGGGGCAAGCTCGTTTAGTTGCTGTTTGCCTTTGCCTGCTGATCATCAAGCTCCATTAATTAAAGCTTGCTTTGGTTCTGAGGATTTATACATCAGGCGTGCACACACAAACACACACACGCAGGGAAGGACTGATATTTTAATGCATAGTTCATCTTTATCTAGTTATGTGTCATTACTGCCTGACTTCTCCCTTGCCTGCTGTATATGCTTATTAAGATCAGGTATGGCACTGGTGGTGCTGTAAAAAGAACACAGAGTAAGGATGTTTAAGGCAAGTGCAAAGTACTGTATGAAAGTAAAATGGCTTCTTACCCGCTTTATAAAAAAAATAATCAATTATGATTGCTTTTCCGTTGCAAATGTCTTACATCCGCAGACGAGACAGAAAATCTAATGAGGAATGTAAAAGGACCTGTACAGCTTCCTGCTCTTGGCTAGCTGTCAGATACACTTGACACTACACATATAAGCTAAATAACACACAATCACACATTTGCAGCCCCGCAGGCATCAAAGAGTGCTAATGACTCCATGATTAGCACAACACACACACTTCCAATATCACTTGGAACGGTGGGTAAAGACAACAGTGCACGTGAGAGCCTGTGTTTTGTTTTTTTGTGCATTATCTCCATCTGGGAGACTAGAGACAAAGAAATTGGGAGGCTTCTGTTCCCCATGTTGTTTTTGTGTGTGTCCTTAGACGCTGGTAGTCGCCCCACAAGGAGGAGTCAGGCGATAACTGTAAAATCAAAACCTAAAAGGAAGACATAAATATAATTTACATGTCTGTCTGTGTGACTTTGCTAATTAATCACATTCTCGTGTCCAGGTGAGAAGGTCAAATGAGGAGAGGAGAGGCAAGGAGAGGATTAACCTGTCATTGTTGTCATGGCTCCTGTCACCTGTCAGGTGGTTTGTGGGTTTGTGTCAGAAAAAAAGACCCAAGCAACCAGTTAAACTCAAATATTAACAGGGTTCAAACTGCCTCGTTTCATTTAATGTATTTTGATGCTGCAAAGCTAATTTCAGGGACACAGCGATATTAGGCAAAGCTATTATGGATATGACAGGAGCCATTTTGCTTTGGCGATGATTGTGTAATGGAGAGGCCAGGCCAGACATGGCAACTGGAGGATGCACAACAACAACAACGACAAAAAAAAGCATGCCTCAACAAAATAATCTCCTTCTATTTATAGTCTGGCAGAGGGGAGGCATTTATGTTGAGGAAATTACTTGGAAAATGTTGAAGTGTTTGGTAAACAGCTTAACTTCTCCAAGTGTAAAAAAAATAAAAATGTTCGGAAATAACTAACACATCAAAAATAACACCACGAGTCAAATGGGATTAGGAGATTATAAAAGAATAAGAAGTGGGGTAATTATACATAATTCTTTATATTCCTAAAGGAACACAGAGATTTTTAGAGCAATCTGTCACAGGTTCAAAGGAGGTGAATGACTGACTGAGGTGAATGAGCGTTGAGCACACACATTAGAGAGAGAACGGAAGGAAGTGCAATGTTGACGAAGATTTAAGAGACGGCCAACCCATGCAAAATGAAAAAGAAGAAAGGTCGGGGAGGTTTCAGAGAAGAAACTGCACGTCTAAAAGTTACTCTGTGCTCTTTCCATTTGGTTAAAATTGGTGGACAGAGGGGAGAATTGCCAAATGGAATGACAGATGTAAACTAGTTGGACTCAAAAATAGCTCTTCACTGAGACAAAACCACACAGCAACCCCCATGGGGAAAAAGCAACGTGGAAATGCCAGTTTCTCAAATGGCCTCTTCAGGTTGGGTCAAAAAGTGAGTCAAAAGTGAGAAGGTCTGGGCGTTGTCTGTGATATGATGTACTATAGAAGCAGAAGACCATTAGATGTAAAGTATATAAGTGTAAGTATGTGATGCAGTTTGGTGCTAAAGCAAAAAAACTAAAAGAGCAACGGAGAAAGTCAGGAAATACAGAAAGACTGTTTGTTGCTCTTTCTCTGTATTTGCCGACTTTCTCCCTTGCTCACTTGTGACACAGAGACAGATGAAGAAAGAAAACTTCCAGACAGAGATGTATGTCCCAGATCAGTGGATGTACTGACTGAAGTGGAGCCTCCCGCGCGCCCCCCACACCCAACGCCGAAACTCAACGAACCCTTCTCCCCTGCTGAGCGCTGGCACTGATCAGAGGAATGCGCGTCACTCTGTATTTCAGCCACACACTGGGACTGGAGGAAAACACAGTGTCCCTGCGCTCACCCAGCATAATCACAAACACGCGCACACACACACACACACACACACACTCACACATACAGACACAGACAGAAACCTCCAGACCACAACACAGCAAGACACACGCACTGCGACTTCACACTTCAGCATAAAACACACACAAACAGTGCAAACAGAGAGCGGGATTGCACACAAACATACACATCTAATATAAATAAAACACAAGCAATATATTTGAGAGTGTAGAAAAAGTGTAGGTGACCATTTATAAATTAAAAATAAAGATGTGCACATTCACATGCATGCACAGCAGGTAGCATGGATGTCTTTCTATGCATTAAGGTCAGTGGCCGCCTTAGTTTCATGTAGCATTCAAGTGAAATGTAATAGCAGACGACGCTAATAAATGCTTTTCAATCACAAACAATAATTAAAATCTATTAGTTTTGGTGGACTCTATTCAGAAGAGAGACAAACATTAACAAACGCATAAACGTGGCTAAAACCTATTATTAAGCACAGCACGAGAAAATTAAGATGTAGAATAAATAATAATTGTGCGACCCTTTCATTTACACAAACACACACACACCCAAACAGACAAACAAAGACAAGAACTGAAGTAATGATTAAGCAGCGATCAGGTCCAACATGCCTATCAAGCTAAGCTAACCCCTGCTGATGCACAAAACAGATGGCATACCCATTTCTCTCAGGAAGGCGGCAGCGGAAAGAGAGAAAAAAAAAAAGGAGGACACCGAGGATGGAGAGAGAAGGCGGGGTGTCCTTGGTGTTTACATCAAGACGTGGATTAGCGGCATGGATTACTGTCACGAGATACCCTGTCAAGATCAGGGTTAGGAGGTCTAATCCACCACAGAGCTGTTGATATTACAAAGAAAGCCTTGGGATTGTACTGTCAACTGGGTACATACCATGCAAATGGAAGAAAACTGACTGAGACTCAGACATTATGATTGCAGACGAAGCAATTAGCAGAGTCTGGAGAAACAAGGGGCTACAAATAATGTATTATGTTAAATTATTACACGGAAACGATCCCACACTGTTTAGTTTGTTTGAGAGTTTATATCAACCAAAGTTTGGTTGGTGTAGACGAGAACTACTAATTAAAAACAACAGCTTTCACATGGAAGTAACAGATTACGTTACTATGAGGATCATGTTGTTTAATGAGCAGAAACCACTGCTGATAGGTCCTTAACAAAGCAGTGTTGTTGGCGCATCAGTAAAAAACTAATAAGCAACTTTGTGTGTACCTGAAGCAACATGGAAGCAACAATCCAGTACAAAATTGCTCTCTGTGCTACTCTCACATATTTAAGCATTAACAAAACCATAGCAGGTAACATCTTGAAGCACTATCACGTCACATCCTCAGATCCTCCTTTGAAGATGAGACTCATAACCATAGCAACCCAAAAAGAAAACTCTCCTCTGCTGCATTGCATTGTGGGATATTTATGCAGGTGGAGTGTCCATTCCTTGCATACCACAATATTTCCCCAGTAACAGCATGTGCACTTGGTTTTATGATAAAGTTTCAGACATGCTAAATAAATCTAATGTGGCACAGTTAGCATGTTAGTCTGGGGGGTTTGGACACAGCACACAACAACAGTGGGAGTTATCAATAAAAATAAATGGGGCAAAAATGCTGAAAAAAATATGGGTCATGAAAACATATTATGTGAAATACAGCCAAGAATGGTGAATCACAGATCCAGCATAAGTGTGTCAAGTACGCAAACTTTCTCGCTTTTCTCACTAGATGGCTGTCTATGTCTCATTTTCACTCTCCTAGAGTGAGTAAGAGCATTTCAAATATTTTCTAGGCAAAGATCCAACCGAAGAACCCCTCTGGATTTTAGAGAAATAGCTGACATCTGCCCATCCCTTCTTTTTCTCTCTCAATCTCTTTCATTTTTTGCCACTCCCTCTCTTTCCCTCTTTCACATCTGAGATTTTCAAATCCTCCTTAGCAGTGTGGTGTTCAAACACACTCATTTTTCTAAACGCAAGCTCAGGCTCAGGTCCCTTAAGAGTGTTTTTTGTTGTTTTTTTTGGTGCAGAAATAATCTGTGCATTGTGTCTTCGGTTACGATATCAGCCGTGGCATTAGCACTCCAGCAGTCCTTGGTTCCAAAATCAGGTCACTCTAAACGCACACACTGATAAACTCGGCGCACATTCTTGGCTCGGGCTGGGTCATTGTGCGGTGGGTGCTGATGCAGACTGAGATTGGTGGAGTGTGTTATCGTCAGTGCAGATCAAGAGGCTCTAATGTCATTAGAACTGTTGAAGAGCCCAGTGGCTTGGCTCGCCTTCAGCGCCTCTTCCTGATTGGGTTATACAGTGTGGCCGACTTCCTGAATGGGAGGGGCCTCTCGGGTTTGACACAGAGCAGTGACCAGAGAGGGGTGAACTTAATGAAGTTCTGGATTTAATTAGGATGTCTGAGTCTCAAAAAATGATTCAGAAGCCACTCATTAGTGGGCATTATGGATGGAAATCGGAAAAATCAGGTTAAGGACGCTGATGATTGAAGAGCTTTGTGTTTAATAACAGTTTAAACAAATGTCTAGTATAAATACAGATTACCCATTGCTGAACAATTCTGACACATTTAGGAAAGTAATTTGATAAAGCATTACTTTCTAAGACGTCCGTTTTCAGGGCCATGAAATTTCAAATGAGGGGAAGAGACGAGTAAAACACATCTTAAATATTTCCCTTTAATCTATATTTAATAGGAAGCACACATGGATGACATATGTTGCGATGACAAAGAGGATATCTTCTCAATCACCCCTCAAACTGCCCCCATTGTCACGGCCATGTTGTGCCATATAAGCTTGTTTGGAATCAAAAGGAGATATTTTCCTGTAATTACTAAAAATGCGGCCAAGAATCCTTCTTAAAATGGTGTTGCTAGGCGCTGTCTGACAGCTGCTTTCATAGAACAAATTCAAAGCCTCTAGCTCTCTCCCTCTCTTTTTCCATTTCTCTCTCTCCCTCTCCTCCAATTCCCTTATTCCCCACGCTAACGAGCAGACAGGAATGCAGGGCCGTGTAGACAAATCAGCTCTCGCTTCCATTGGCTGCCGACTGGCACCACCGTAAGTCCCAACACGTTCCCCTTCTCCTTCTCCATCCATCCATCCCTCCTTCCTTCCATGCCCCTCTTCTCCTCCTCCTCCTCCTCCGCCTCCTTGAGCTTCTATTATTTTATGAGTGAAATTTCTGCCCTCCTCTTTCTTAATCTGTCTTTTGCCTCCCTCGTCGTCTTCTTAAGTCTGATCTCCGGTTTCCAGTATCCCCTTTTTCTCCTCTTGCCACAGTAATTAATTATGAGTCGTAGTTTGCTTGAAGCTGGAATGATAGTTTGCTGCAGTGTGAGAAACACTGAGGCAAACACGCCAGCGTAGTGTGCTCTGTGTGTGAACGCCTTGTGTGTTTTGGTGAAAGAGACTGAAACGGATTTGCTGTTACCTCCAAGGCAGCATCTTTGCTTGCTGTGCTGCTACTGCTGCTGCTGCTGCTGCTGCTGCTTCTCAACAATCCTTCTGCAAGTGCTTGTGCCTATCTGAACTCAAGTTCCTGTTTGTTACGTCAGCGCGGCCAATATTAGCATCCAACTTTAACTTATTATAGCAACAACAATAAACATAATGTACGCCAACTGCTTAGAAGAATTTGCAGCTCAGAGATGCACAAGATATGTAGGCTGTAATTAAGAAATAGAGATGCATTTACACAGACACATCCAGTTCAACTAACAAGTCTTGGTGTGAGCTTTTAAAGCGTCACTGTGTTGTGGTGAGCCTTAACCTACAGCAAAGACGGCATCCCCAAACGTCTTTCCCTCTGCCCGTTCCCCTTTCCCTGCCTCTCCCGCTCAGCAACATCCCAAGGATGTCAGTGCCACCACAGCACGTAATAAATCAGGAATTATATCACTTCATTTTGCACATGGCACACTTTAGGCCTCCAGTCATAATAAACAGCTTATGTAGCGGAAGGTAATGGTAATGGGGAGATGGCAAAGCCTCACAGAAGATGGTGAGAAGTGGCAAGCAAGCAAAATCTGTTTACATAATAAGAGAGAATGTGTGCTTCACATTAAAAAAAAAACAAGGTGTCACTAATAACATGATGCCTCTTTTCAGCCATGCCAGTAAAACATTGATTTTGCCTGTTATAACATGTCAAAAAACCTGCTGTGGAAAAGTTTCATAGCAAAGCATGGAAACCTACTGAAAGCATTCACTCACAAAAGCTCAGATCTTAAGGGAAAGATGGACGTGTAGTCCAGGTTGAGGCAAGCCCAGAGAGTAGTGGTGCCTTGAGGGAAGAACATCTGAAAACACTGCTATGATGGAAAGACAAAAATCCAAACAAAAAAACAAAAAACAAATGTGTATGCCATGAATTTAAAATGTAGCCACAATAGCGGGATGAAGACCACAGAAATGCCAAATGGCTCACAGTCTTGCACAACAGACATTTCTATTGTTTAACTAACGTCACAATAATTAAGGACAGATGTAGTCACCATTCCACCGACATGAAACATAAAACTGAAAGTCACTGCATTATCATTTCCTCTACTCTCAGAGATCAAACCGCTCTTAACACTGGTTACAGCTTTTGTGAGAGGAAGGAAATAAAAATATAAATAACTGTTTCACTACCTGGTTAAATCAGGTATTCAGGCTTAGCTGCTGCACAGGATCACACCTGCCCCAGTTCAGATGTTTCATCATGACAGTTACTTTTGAATCCTTTTCTTTTATGCCTATCCACCTTTCTGTTTCTGTCTGTTTCATCTTTCAGATCCTTTTTGTTTTTTTTTTAAGAATTAGTCTGTAGCCGCTGCTTTCCTTGTCTTCCTGCTAAAACAGACTTAACCTCTGAGATTAAGTTCTTAGACATGAAAGCTAGATAATTTAGAAGGCTTTATGGTGATTATATATAAAAAAAAAAAAAGAAAAACCATAAACTGCTGCTTTAATTTTTCTCGGATCCTTCAATCCTTCGAGTCTTTCTGGTTTGAGCAGGTGTGTGAGGATGTGCAGCCAGATGTGTACGGGTAGAGTGTGCTTTGCTAAGATCAGCGCAGAGGAAAAGGAATAAACTACTGGACAAAAATAGTCATATTAATCCATCCTATTGTGTCTCATTCCATCACACACACACATACAAACACAGCAAAGTGAAACACCATGCACATCTGTGAGCCTCATCAGTGCAGTGGATGATTTGGTTTGCTCGAAGCGCACGGATTACTGTGCTGCCTTATAATCCGTAGGAGAAGACAAGTCTCTAAGACCTCAGCTCCTGGTTTATTACGCACAGCTGGAGCTGAGGTCAGTCGACTGACCTGTAGTGAACCTGTTATTTCGTTTGTTTCTGTAATTCAGATTTAGTCTCCGTTTATTCACCGAGCCAACGGTAAATCACTGCTATTGGGATGTGACAATCAAAGTTCAGCTCAAAAATACTAATTAAATCTTAATGGCTATACTATTTTTAATTTATAACTCATAAGAAACAAGGATACCCACAAATTATGATTAAAAAATAAAACAGTGCAAACTAGAGCCTTTAAAATTATCAGCTGAATTAGTTTACAAATTGTCATCAGCAAATTGAACAATTCCCGTGGTGTTGTTTGTACTTTACACCCAGTATATGTAACTACAAACAGTTTTACAGCCTGGTAGGGACACTGATCCACTGTCATATGTGCACGTGTCTCATTTCTCATGTACCTTCAACTCTGTCTTGCTCTTAACCACCTGTATTAGAAAGAAAAAATATGTCCTTGGTTGTTTCTTCTCTTAGAAAAAGTACATGTCATACTCTGTCATCCTGTTCACATGTCTATCCACTCTAAATTACCTCGGTATAGGCCATGTAGGAAAGATGGAGAATGTGGGACATGCTAGTGAAGACAGAACATCGTCTACACCTGCAGAGACTTGCAGCCCAACCGTAATGGTCTCAGAAAAATGAGCAGTTTGACAGGATATGTCAAATACCCCCTTCCAGCTGCTGAGACATCCCAATTTTAAAACACATTCAGCAAATAGTGCTATATATACCAACTACTACTACATACAGAGGGACCAAATGGGTGATAAATGAGCAGAAGCGGAGAAGTGGATGAGTAATTTCCCTAAAAAGGTCAAAGTAAAATTGAGAAATCATTACCATAGGAGATGGCGGTGATTAAGTAATCTGATATTTAAGATGCTGCGCAAACTAAACATGTTCACACTCGATTCTAATTATTTCTAAACATTCAAAACTACTGTGCACACATATGCAAAAACATTCCTCTCCCTTTATACGCCATTCTCTGACCATGTAACGAGGAAGGAATGTATTTATCTACTCTGCTAAAACCAACATAGGTAGTGATTTCCAGCAGCTGACAATAATTTTCAATAATTACTGGGTAGAGACTCATTTGGTCTTGTTATGGAAATGTTGACAATGCTAAGATTTAATTAATGAGTCCAATGATGCACTGCTGGGAGTCATTCATGCAGCAGATGCATGTACATTAAGGTGAATATGTATAAATGCAAAATAACAAAAAACACAAAACCTTTTGTAGAGTTTTGCTGCCTGTAGAGATATGCAGAGACAAAAAAACAGCCTATACATGCACCTAATTATTTCTTCTGCCGTGCTGTAGTTCACTCACTAAGAGGACATTCACATCCTGCTAAACTAATTAACTGAGGTGATGCTCTTGGACAGATTTAAGCGGTACAGTAAATATAAATATAAATATTCAAGTGTTGTCTGAAAACATGATGCAGTGCTCATAATAAAGTTAATGTGTACCGAGTACTTTCCAAAATATCATTGGTGGGCTTTTCTACGCCATACTTAGAAATATTGAGAGTTTTTCTTTGTGTCACAACAATTTAAGTGTTTAAACTTTTCTTGTTTCTGAGTTGACTCAATATCAGTTAGATGTCTAAGCAGGTATGTGTGTATGAACAGTGTGCGGCATGACTAACGCAAAATTCTTTTGGCTTTCTATACCAACATCTGCCCAGAAACATGGCTTAACTTGTTTTCAACTTATATACTGCACAATGTCCAAATGAACAGATGGCACTGTAGAAACCTGAGCAGTCTTGTAAAGCTGCAAGACTTGCTGTTATTGGCTGCTGGACTGGGTGGGTGTGCTAACGCAGGGTTAAGAAAGACAAAGCTGTCAACAAGTTTAAAATGATGTGCCTATGCCTAATGATGTGTCACTTGCGCTATCAAGTTTCTACTTTAGCAATTTTTGTTTGTACTATATTTCTTCTCTTTTTCAATCTATCCATAGAGTCAGGTAGTGTTTCACAAAGCATAAACACTGACTTGCCAGGAACTGGTTTGTTTGGCTGCCAAAAAAGACGACGGGCTGAGCACAGGTCTTTAGCACAGAGGAGGAGCTGGTCTACAGAGGCAGAGCCTGTTTACAAATCCAACAGCCAATGTAAATTAGGTTATGTCGACACATAGCTACCGGTCTTTAAGTTCCTCTCTAGGCCGATCATTGAAAGATAACCATCACTCAGCCATTAACAAAACAGACCTGGAGCCTGTTCAGTTCGAGTACAATTTTAATTTGACATAAAATAGTGACAGGCTTCAGCTCAGATCGTGTGTGTGCTAGAAGTTTAAACAACAAAGAGGGAGGTAAACTGAATCCACGCAGGTTTACACTCCATTACACGGTTTTCCACTGCCCCTCCCTCAAACTTTCCTTCTGACTTTAACTTCATCCTTCAAAGCCTTTGGCATAAACACATCAGACAAGCTTTCTAGCTAGCCATCCTTCACAGTGGCATGTGAGAGGATGCAAATTGTTATCCAGCATTTCCCCCCCCCCCCCCCCCCCTCTCTCTCTCTCTCTCTCTCTTCCTCGCTCCCTTCCTCCCTTACATTCGTCTCTCCAGTGTTTGTCATGGACATTTTTATACTTTGATTTTCTGCAAGCTTTACCTCATCGCATTGCTTGTCCCAGGGACATGAAGAAAAACCTCTTACTCACACTGACTTACACACATACACACACGCCACATAACTATCTGGTTGCCAGATTTGCCGTTGGGCCCAAAACAACCCAATCATAGCTCAGCTGGAAGGACTGCCATGACAATGCAGAACGGATGGACCAAAAGAAAGGGGAGGGATGAAAACCTTGTGCTTTCTCCACAGCTACGTTTGTAGACTCCGAGAGAGAGGACGGCCTTTTTTGTGAATCAACACAGGAAAAAGTGAGTGGGGAAAATTGCTTGATGCCATACAACAAAGTGACTAACCTTTCCTGTTCTAGTTTGTCACCTGGGGATTTGAGCAGCGCTGATGTCTACAGTATCTCCCAGTGCTCCGTGTGGGAGGTGCCTGAAGGAGTTGTGTGTTCTGTACTGACAAGCTTCCTATAAAACTTAATGCACGAACACATCCTGCAAAAAAAACGCTTCATTTAAAATAATCTCCATTAATTCTGATGCAAATGTTTAATTAATAAATGTATGAAATTAACACATCAAACAAAAATGCATCACTGGTTTTAGCTTTTCTTCGTATGCTATGATTGTATGGGTTTACGTTTGGGACTTTTGAGTATCTTAATCTTGGGAGACGTTTCTCAGCCTTCACTGATGCACTCATATGCCGATGTTGTCTTCAAATAAAGACGTTTAGATCCGACAACATCAAACCGACAATCACCAGGGCTGAGAATGTCAACAAATATCAGTGATATCCCCCCCACTTCAGATGGAAGTGGTAATAGTGAAGTCTAGTTGCCGTCAAATGAAAGGTCAAATGTCCATCACTGTATCAACCGTTCACGTCTCTTTAGTGCCTCCTGCTATTTTTCAAGGCAAGCACAGCCGTGAGGACGATTTCTTTCGAGGGGTTCTCGGTTGACAAACCATGTTGCCATAGGAACACAGTTAGGTGTGTGGGTGGGTAGGTAAGGACGGCGCGTGTCATTATAGTGGAAAGATTTAATAGGACCTCCCTACACCGAGCCGAACGGGAAAGCAAGCTTGAGAAGCAGAACGCAGCAAGTTTTCAGTAAATGCGATCGTCAATCCTACCGATCAACACAAAAGAAGGGAGGGAGTGAGAACGGGGTGACACGAGCCAAATATGCGTCAGTCACACACCTGCAGAATAAGCAGACTGATGATGATTCACCAGTCAAAACTTTCACGTTCCAGTGCAGTCACCACTTTTCCCGGCAACTTTAATCACACCGATCAATACAACAGTGATGAATGTCCGAGGCTTAACGGAATAACAAATGAAACATGTTTTATTCCGTGAGAGAAACAAATTTCTTCACAGTCGCTGGCGAGTGTTGGTCCTTGGCTAAGAGTCAATTACTGCATTTGCACAGACACAAACCATCCCAAATCCCATCAGCAAAAGAAAGAATATACTCAAGAAAGGCAAAATCCCAAACTCAAAAGCGGGTAGCACACAGAGAGAATAACAGAAAAACCCTGTGTAAGCCTTGTTAAGTCTCTCTGTAACATCCCTAACGTTATGCTGCTAGACCATGATATGTCCTGTGGGGAGGTGGGAGAAAGGAGAAGGTAGGGCGAATGCAGGGAGGGTATTACTGTAAAGTAGAGCCTCCCTCCACCCCACTGCCTTCTGGCTATACAGCAGCAGGGGTCCTCCGTGAACCCGCTGTTTCACAATTACTGTGGTAACGCTGCATACTGATGCCCCCTGACACCACTGACACCGAGAGCAGACAGGAAGTGAGAGAGCGGGTACAAGAACAGAGAATGTGTGGGGGTGACAAGACTTGTGAGACATATCATTAGCTTTAAATCCTCTGGTCATCCCAACAAAGGGTCCCTCCTGCTAGGAAACTATATTATACTGTGAAAATATAGTTATCAAGTGTAGCAATATTATTCTCAGTTCACTTTACTGTGGCTCTCCATTCCTACTGGGGTCTGTCAATCATAGCAACACTATACCTTAGTAAGTGAGAGCTATTTTAAATAACCGCAATCATTTTAGATGGTAATTTTAGAGATAGTCACAGTGCACCCTGACAAAACACTCTAAAGTCTAAAAGAAGCTTTGTAATTGCATCTACCAAAACCCTGAGAGTAAGGCTGGCAGTGTTTTCTTATTATTTCTGAAGAGAGGTGGTGCATTGAGTGCTCACATCCCAAAAGAAGCCACTGACCTCTTTTAGCACCTATTGCCGCAAGCACTGATCCTCTTTTCAAGCTGAAACAAGTTCAACTTTTCCAAAGGAGCAGCGCTCATTAGGGTCAAAGCAGAGCTCAAGCAACAGTTCAGGGAGAGTTGGGGCAGGAGTGGCATGTCAAGAGCAAACATGCTACTGCAAACCTCCATGACTACAAGCTGACAACACTGCAAGCCTCGCTGCTCAAGAGGCTGAAGTCTAGACTCACAAATGTTGTGACACATAAGAACTGCATGCTCATATACAATTATAACACAGTTTCTCGCAACAAGCTCACTTGAAAAGATCTTGCAAGTGACATTAAAGCGATGAGAAAATACCCAGAGGTTAAAAGGGGGATCTGCCTGCACAGAAAGACGCCTGCGGGATGAATTGCAAAGCATAAAAATACAGACAGCATTGTCTGATATGGATTAATCGAACATGTGTGCACGCATGCATGCATACTTAAGCATGCGTGCCCTTGCCTCTTTTGCGACAGGCAGGATGAAAACAGAATTAGGAGCATAATCCTTGCGTGGACTTAAGGCGTCGGCGAAGGAGCAAATGAGAGAAAGCGGCAGGCAAATAAAATGCCCTAAGACCGTCTGCAATTTTCTCATCATTTCATGCATCTGAAACAAAACTAATTTACTGCTTGTCATGCTCGACTTGGCACACACCAGCATAAGAGCCAATATGCCACAGCGTGTCATCTGCCGCTGCATCAAAGAGAGCTGTTTATACATCAGACTCACGGCTCCATATGAATCATAGAGACCTGGGAGAAACGCTTAATATGGTCTTATCAAAAGGAGCAGTCTGGCAAACCCACGGATATGTTGGTGCCTCTCCACGTCTCCCAGATTCCCATCTTAAACAACATCCCGCTCAGTTTATATCCTTCCTCATAGGTCATTCCAATGTCACAACAGTCTGCATTTTTATTTATTTTTTTATATCCACCCCACCCCCCAACACACACATACAAACTCATGCAGATAAAGTTATGTGCTAGGCAGCTTAGAGTGAGGCAGAAAGATATGGGAGGAGAGTGCTGGAGGCAGAAACCGTAAGAGAGAGAGAAGGACTGAGTAATAAGATGAAAGGAAGCATGAGAGAAGGCTGGAGGGAGAAAATAAAAGTGGTGCAACTGTGATATAGCATGTACATGTATTGGGCCCCATTATAAAGGCATGTGACAGCTTAATAGGACTCCGTGGCCGAGATAGAAAGCATAACTTGTGAACGGCAGGATACTGTAAGTGCGCACATTTATGCGTTTACATACATCCTCTCTTCCCGGCACATGCTGACTAAACTATTCAGAGAAGAACAAAGGTTCTCATTATACTGGACGCCGTGACATGTATTGATTTCTCCCCGTAGAATTCACAACGCCTATTGTTTGGAGATCTTCACTTCACTCTGCTGTCATTGTTGTGGCAGACATCAATATGCAGCTCTGCTTGTGCACAACAAAAGGGTTAATTAGTTACTTGTAAGCAATTATTATCTTAACGCAGCATAGACTCCTCCACCCAAATTGGAATTTAGATCAAGACCGTCGAGCCATTAGTCAGAGATACCATCTTTTTGAGTGTCAACTAAAACACAATTTCACACTGCACAGCAACATTAAGCTTGCTCTAAGGTCATGTCATACAGAGGAGATAACAAAAAGAGATTTTTGCAGCAGGTAAATGTTAATTTAAAAGCGTTACTGCTCTCCAAACAAACCAAGAAAAAAAGAATTAGTAAAAGCCATTGTTTAAGAATCATGTGTCTCTTAAAATATGGGAGACAGATTATGGTGGGCAGGCAGAACAGTTGGTGACGCGGAAATATGACTTGCAGCCTCCTCTGTGGTGTTTGGTGGCGTGAGAGAGGAGGCAGTCTAATTGGAAACTAGCCTGTGTCTGGTAGCCCTGTCACAGCCCAGAGGGGTGTAAGTGAGTATGAGTGAGAGAGGAAGAGAGAAAGACGGAGAGAGGGAGACAGAGGGAGAAAGAGAGAATGAGAACAAACAGAGAGCTCCATTCAGGTCCAATTCACAGACACATCATTCAGTCTGACATGACGATACGTCTCTGTGACCCAAGTATTCGTACAGGGGCCAGTCACAGATGCATCATTCACACCCACACACAGACATACAAACACACTTCCGCTGAGTCTTGCCTACGCGGCTACCGGGCATTTCTATCGCCACGGAGAATTTTCCCATTCATATTTCTTCAGTCTCCCTGTTAACATGAAGACGGTGCAAAGATTTTTCCTATGGCGCTCGTTCTTGTAAGTGCGCCGCCCCAAAATGTAATCAATGTCTTTACTGCCAAAGCTAGAGTGAGAGTTTATCCATTAGCAAGCCATAATATTGACAAGGCCGCGCTCTCCGGGTCCAAACACCAACCTTGTAGCCGTAACATTGGCCGACAGACAGGGGGTTGTATGTCAATGTGAGGTGCTTACAGGCCGATAAAGGCTGCTGTTCCAATTCCTATAGGCAGGCCTTGATGGACAGCGCACACGGGGAGAGGGAGGAAGGGAGAATGAGTAGTGCCAAGAGCTCTGAGCGCCTTTAGGAGTTTAGTACTGAGCTGGAATTTGGTTGAAAGGACAAGGATGCAAAACATAAACGAGTTGGGATTATCAAATCACTGCTCAGGGACAAAATATTTTTCCCTTTAGACCTTGACAGCTACAGAACACACACAGAGTATGAGTTCACAAGTAAAAACATGCAGTCAGCCAGTCACAATCACAGAGCTACAGAAAAGCAGTCTGCACTAAAGACACTTTGACCTCATCATCAAAGCAAAAAGCATAAAATCCAATAATATAGAATTTTTTCCCAACACATTGAAACATATGTCCTAAATCTGATGAACAATTATTTTATAAATTTGAAATTTTCACATATGTGCTAATGATTACTGAATATGCATCATCTGATCAATGATCTAACAGCAGATAATGTGAGTATGTGGGATCAATGAATCCACTGCACCAGCCTGTGAACCACACTGCCCCTCATGGATTTTCCTGCATATAGCCTCGTCCCTTCAGCCACGCTCTGTTGACTGTGCACCACACAAGTCTTACATACTTTGTGTAGAGCACGCTACACTTACAACTGGGAACATATAATTGGTATCTTGTGAGATATTCGTGAAACCACAACATCACAAGGTTTCGTATTAAGTATCTAACATGGACTGGAGGGGCAACGCTGAATTGATGCATTGAGTCTAGAGTGCAGGTGGACAGAGTGAGGGAGACGTCGGTGGAGCGGCTCAGTGCGACTGCTGTACTAGGAAGCTGCACTTTGCATTTGCTGGAGCAACTGCTTTATGGACACGGGGTGGGAGGAAGGGAGGAGAGGAAGAAGAGAGAAGGCGAGAGACAGGGGTGGGGGGGGTGAATGTCAAAAGCTGTATTTGGAGTCATAGACCTACACCATACTACACAGCTGTAGATACGGCATGTTAAAAAAAGAGCCTGCGCCGTTATGCTCCGTGCTCAAATCTCTAGAAATCAGCTCAGTCTTCAACAAACGTTCCCATTCAAGTGTAGATGACACAAATGCCAGGAAATGACCCTGAGCTCCGCTGAGCCAAAGGGTGTGATTAACCTTGTACATCCATAAAGCAGACAAAGGCCAATGTGTCCATAAAGTAAGATACTGCTTACAGAACCAAACGCATCGTTTTACGACAGTGCTGACTTTCTTAAACTGTAAGCATTGAGAAAAATAAATAAATTTTAAAAAAGCCAATCATCTTGACATACGCTATCGGGGCGCAACTCTACTGTGATCTATGAATTTTATCAAATGCTTTCAAACTGTCTTAGTCAATAAAAGCCATCAAGTTTGTTTGGCAGCATGACAGAAAGCCCTGTGAGTGAAGCGTTTAAATCTGTTCAATCACTATTCTGAAAACATTTACAGACAAGATACTCAATAAAAAAGTCTTTAATATGATTTAAGTCAATAAACTCTGGGTGCAAAAACAAAACAAAAATAAATAAATAAATCTGAAACTCTTCTGCTCTTTAGTGCAACATCTGAGCAAATATTTGTCAGGAAAATCTAAATTATTGTGTGATCATAAAGGTATATTACTATAAAATTAAGGTGAAGTCACACCAAACTCAGCAGCCTACAACAGAGACCACAACCCTGTCGCAACATTGCAGTGTTTTCTAAGAGTACATGGTCTCTAAAGTCAAGCCCTTCCTACCTACGGAGATCTGTGTGAGCCACATCGGTCAAGTTCAGCAGCTCTGAGCCAGACTGCCACATCCCAGCGATCGTGGAAGCCGCACAGGGAGAAGACGTGTCAGGGTTAATTTTGCATCAACGCGAGTTTCCCGACACAGTTGGCACAGCAACTCTTATAACGTGCTATGTGTGCAGCCACATAATGAATAATAAAAACATGGGTTACACATCAGATCAGCAGCGCGGAGATTTTTTTAGCTGTGAAGCCGCGTGTAGAAAAAGTTCAGTATGCTTGAACAGTTTCAGGCTCCAAAAAGGTCAGGATCACTAAATACGCAGGGGACTGCTCCACAAAGAAAACGATTAAATAAGTTTTTTAAACCACTACGCTGTGTTTTTAATGATAACATGTTCCCACAAATCTCTAAATCTTAATGTGACGCTGGATTTCAGTTGCTAAGCAGCATTGTGACAAACCCATGCGTAATAATATCGTAGTTTTAACCATTTCCATAATTTAGAGCCGAGGCACAACTGAAATCCGAGTTAAACTCATAAACGAGTCTAAACGCCACTAAGGGTAAACGTACGCATTGCTTTCATCCTTGCATACACAGACTCTGACCCGGAAACCCCGGCAAATCTTTAGAGTTTGATGCTGCATGAGGAACACAATTTGGGCATGCAGCTCACTCTGGCTCACGTGTGGTGAAGGGCACGAATGAGATGAAGCAAGAAACGGAGGGAATCCGGTCAGTCTCAGGTCCCAAGTTGAGAAAAAAACAGCAGGTCGTTATTATTTCCTGCAGTTCTCCGCGGGGCTAGTTAAACGATCCAAATGGGCAGGTTCGGAAGAAAACCCGCCCGATCGCCGGAGTGCGCAGAGCGGGCATGGCGCAGCGAGGGACAGGTGCAACACGCCTCTCGTCACCTGGCTGGTGCAGTGGCAACCTCACACCTCAAATCCTGCTAAAATGGCACCAAAGCACACTAAAAAGAACAGTCCTGGTTGTGACAACTAACGCAGTGACAAGCCCCTCTCCTTACCTGTAATCTATGCAGATATCATTCACAGCCGCAGTCGCATCGACACTGCGGATAAGAGGCACGTCCAGAGCAATCCCAACTCCTTTTACTCCCCCCCCAAAAAATGCTTAGAATAATGTTATATCCTGATCAAACGGCTTGTCCACTTTAAATCCCCGGTAGAGGTGCAGTTGGAGGGCGATTCCTGCACGGGTGAAAGAAATAGCAGCAGACTTCCAGCAGCATCTCCGATCAGCAGGACTCTACTAAGCCGCTCTGAGTGCTCTGAGACCCGGGAGCCGCGCCTCCCATCTCCCGGCGAGGACGCACTTGGTATGCCGTTGGAAAAGCCGCTGCGCCGTATGGGATACCGCAGGAGGCTGTGCTTGTGTGCGTGTAGGTGCGTATGTGTGTGTCTGTGTGCGTGTGTGTATAGATGTGACTCAGTGCGGTGCTCCTGCTCAACTGAGGTGCTGAGGGTGCTGCAGCGAAGTGCGAAGGAGCGAGAGAGAGAGAGGGGGAGAGAGAGAGAGTGAGAGAGAGAGGGGGGAGTGCAGGAAGGACGGACAGAGAGGGAGGCACGCTGCCTAGGAGTTTGCAGCTTCACAGCGGATCGTCAAGCCGGGAGGGACCGACATGGAGCTTCACCCACTGTAAAAGGCGACTGCTTTCCACCCTGCTTCCTGTGCCGCCCGCAGTAACAACTCGGACAGGAGGAGGGGGGGGATTTGGTTTGGGTTACATTTTAAGTCCCTGGCAACTACCTTAAAGAGGCTTACTGTGCACCAGTGATCTCAAAAAGACATTTATGATAATCGACATGATCATGTTTATGATAGGGCTGTTCAAGTGTCAATACTAGTGGAGTTGCATGATTAGTGTCAGCGTTTTTAAGGCGCAGAGGAGCAATATTTTAAAAGTTCAAATGAAATGTATTTTATTTTGTGCCAAAACTAAGAAAATGACACAATATCTATGGGATTAAATAGACGTTTTTACAGTGAGGTACGGGTCCTGCAGCCAGGAGAAGCTTTATGTAATGCATTCATCCCGTTGAGAATGGGATTTGGCAATGCCAAAGGGGAATTTACACAAATGCGCTACAATACCGGGGTGAAATGATCAGATCATCGGATTTGAATACCCAATCGCAGGATCATTTAAAGACAGTAGAGATTAGGCAACACAGCAACATAATTACGACCCTTGCATAGTTGTAGGGGATTAGAATCTGCTTCCCCCCCCCCTGTTCACTGATGATCCCTTAACATGCCTGAGGAGTGTATCCTCCCCACAATACATTTTAAGCAATTAATATTCTAAAAGCCTAATTATGTAATCATGTCTTTAACGAAATAAGCAGTGTGGGGGTGCAGGGATAATGGCTCATTTTTCATATATTAGCCTTCTTATCTTCTTATAAAGACTATTGACAGCATCACAATATGGCTACATGTACTACTGAGATTTTTTTTTTTTAGTCAGATTTCCAAAATGACTCCTGCTGATTTGTCATATTAGTAATTAAATAGTCAATGAAATGGTGCAAGATTTGTGGCCTTGACAAATGAGCTCAAGGAAGACAAGTAAGTGGTGAAAAAGGAAATAACTCCAGTGGCCGTTTAATCCATGTTCATGTCTATGTAGTGTGCGCTTGGTGGTCTTTGGAGAGGTACTTTGCCTGCTGCAGCAGCAGCAGCATCCTCTCCCTCCTTTCCTCCCTCCCTCCCTGCTCTCACTAACAGAGGGGTCCTCTGCTTTGAAACACTGCATCAGAGCCCCACCTACAGGCCGAAGAAACTTCACAGCCACTCACAAAATACAAACTAAGGCAAAGTGCTGCAGTGCTGTCTCTGACCAATTATGTTCACTTCAACTTGTAAATACAGTATTTTACCAGGGCTGCTATACAAGCCATAATATGCCACAAATATAGCAACTGCTGCATTATAAGGATATATAGCATACTAATGTTAGTACAATATGAACACAACAAAACACTGACCAAATGTGAGGTCAAAATTAAACAGAAGAGACCGTCTAATAGCAGTCAAACTATATGAGAGGGGCCAAAATGTTGCGTTAAAACACAGTTCAAACCACAAACAGCAACAACGTAACACAGATAATTCGTTTTTAAGCTAAATGCGAAGGAAAGGGCCTCGGAGTTGCCGACTGCGCACAAAAACAACCCGAAAAACGTCAAATATTTGAAAGAAAAGTCACTTACCTCCATTATTTTCTTGAACTGCATGCAAAAAAATAGACTCCGGCGTTCGAATATATTTAAGAGCTGTTTTTTTTAACCCCAGCTAACGTAAATAACGTGTATTTGTGATTGTAAACAAACAGGCAGAGTCTTGGTCCTACTAATTAACTCCGGCTTGGCGTCACGTGACTGCAATCTCGCGCACCTGAGCGCATTCGTCCGGTTTACGCGTGTAACACTTCCCAGTTGCAGAGTAAGTAGATTAGCAATGACTGAAAGGCAAAAAGCTTTTTATATATAACGATCAGGCATAACATTATGACCACTGACAGGTGGAGTAAATGACATTGACCATCTTGTGACTATACAATGTTCTGCTGGGAAACGTTTGGACCTGGAATTTGTGTGGATGTTACTTAGACATGTACCACACATCTAGACCAGAACAGGCACCCCCACCCCCATCCACCTTAACCCATAGGACCGCAGCAAGAAGGTTCCTGGTTCGAATCCAGGCTGACTGGGGCCTTTGTGTGTGGAGTTTGCATGTTCTCCTTGTGTACCCTGCCTCTCGCCCGATTACAGCTGGGATAGGCTCCAATTCTCCCCCCCCCCCCCCCCCCAACCCATCACAAGACAAGCGTTTACAGAAGATGAATGAATGAATGAATGTTTTGGAGATTGCATGTTCTCCCTGTGTCTGCGTGGGTTCTCTCTGGGTACTCCGGCTTCCACCCACCATCCAAAGACATGCTTGTTAGGTTAATTAGTGATTCTAAATTGGCAGTAGTTGTGCATGTGACTGTGAACGGTTGTCTTTCTCTCTGTATTAGCCCTGCAATATGACCTGTCCAGGGTGTACCCCACCTCTCGGCCGATGGCAGCTGGGATAGGCTCCTTCACTGGACAAGCAGTTACAGAAGATGAATGAATGTTTTGGAGGCACAATATTAGGCAGGTGGTCATAATGTTATGCCTGATCGGTGTATATTTGCTATCTTTGGGAACTTTAGGTCCTCTCCTAGGATCTAAAATAAACACATGTGGCTTTGAAATGCTTGGAAAGACCGGAAAACTTTGTAAAGTGCGCATTAGCTTTTAAGGCAGCCTGCTACTTGACAGGGCAAAACTTGGCTGTTTAAAAATCAATACAGAAAAAAGCCCTAAAATGGCCCTTTGTAAACAAATACAATCATTAAAACAAGCAAAGAGGTTTTCAGGACCAAGAGTCCATTGTCACCTCAGAGGAAAACTGACACCTTGCAAATTAAGTTACACAATAAATCAACAATAGGTGTGTCTCTGGGTTTGGCGCACTTTGTCCAAATTCCATTGATTTGTGTCAGACCTGCGTTCATTTATTATCCTCCTGCCAGATTTTGAAGTTATCTCTCGGAGTCGCCTGAAGGATGAAATGCGTAGATACGGGCAAACCTCGCTTAATTATTCAATACAAGCACAAAGCTAAATCAACAGTCTGCAGATCTCAATAATCAGATAGCTTTCAAAGCACGGCAAATCAATAGTGCTGCAATCTACAGTGACAATAGTCATTCCATGAAGGGTCACCGTCGCTTGACCTTATGAAATTAATGTTAAGGTCACGGGTCCATGTTTAGATCAAACATGCTCAGATCAAATGGTAATGGGATTGTATATTTTTTTGCGTACTATCTGTGTTCTGCATGAGGATATTTTAATTACATGCAAGGACACACAGGTTTGTCTCAAAAGCTTAAGCGCACGTTGTCTTTTGTCAGTTGTCTTAGCCTATCATCAGACGATTTACACGCATGGCAGGCATGACATTAAAGGAAAGTATAAAAACGTCCGCTGATTTCTTTGGCTGTGGTAAACGTTCATTTGTACCAGTGATTTTTAGCGATTTGAAAGATGATACACGGGACTCTTCAGCAGATTTTTCTGAGCATTTTGTAGACTTCTCAGGCATGTGTGCTTCAGAATTGAGACTGATCTTTGTTCTGATATAACCAGACAAATTGAAAGCTGAGATTTACTGTGCTGCTTGGATATAGGCCAAGGTTTAATCCAACTATAAGATAAATCTTAGAGATATTATTTTGACCCCCTAATCTTCAAAAGAAACTCTACAGGATTTCAACCTTACGCCACCGTTTGTGAGTCTGTTTACGCAATTAGAAATGTAAAAATATACGGTCCTCTATTTAAATACAGGTATTAAAGAAGGAATTTTAATGTTGGTGCATTAAAAGTTCATCAAATATGGCTGTGCGGCATCTGCAAGGGCAGAGGAGGAGAAGAGGATGCTAGCTCGGTGCTTGGCTCTTTATTAAAATGCACTGACCAATCTGACTTCCCCATTTGTCTTGCAAATGAGATGATGACTTATGGAGGCAACATGAATGGCTTTGATGAAGCCTCTCTTTTAATGCAGTCAAGTGGGTTGGAGGGAGGTGCGCGCATGCATCCGTGTGTCTGTGCGAGTCCCGTTGCCAGCTGGCACTGTGTTATTTCAGCAGCTCTCCTCATCTTGCTGAAAACTGTGTGTGTGTGTGTGTGTGTGTGTGTGTGTGTGTGTGTGTGTGTGTGTCTATGCATACGCTTGTGCAGGGTCCCTGTGTCCTTTGAATTAACTCAGTGAACCCCTTTAAACACAGCTGTACAAGGTTTATCTTAAGCCTGCGGGGACACAACGATCACCCCACAGTGGTGCACTGTTCCCGGGGGTCTTCCCCTTTCCTCCCTTCACACACAAACACTGTGTCACCCACAAAATAGACATTCATCATGCATCTGTTACAGTATATCCCTCAGTGTGGCAGCATGCTAAATCACACATACAAAGTCTGTATATATATATGTGCTTCATGGACAATTTACAAGTCATTTCTATCCCAGGGATGATGATATTTATGAGGTGCCAATGGTGATGCCGGATTTAGTGTGTCCATCTTCATAAAAGTGTCTGCCCGTTCCCTTCACTTTCTCAAAGCCTTATTTCTGCCAGGTTTAAATCACGGTGAAACACTGGATGTGTCAGCCTCCTGCATGATATCTCAATTTCGTGGAAAAACTATTAGCGTGTCACTGAGCTAATGAAGTTTTACGTGCCGTGTGGACGCAATGAATGACACTGATATGCCATTGATTGGGATTGTAAATAGGTTTTCAATTTTCTGCCTGTATCGTGAGTTATTGGACAGTAAATTATATTGAAGCTGACGTTTCTGTATATCCAGTGTGTGAGTGTGAATGAGCCGGTGCGTAGGTGTGGATGGATGGGTGTGTTGAACATGTCACTCAGTCATATAATTAGTTAGTTTGCATATTGATGGCTTACTGTTTTTTTTGTATAAATGTGTGTGTGTCTCAATTTTTGTTCCATCATGTTGTGTGAGTGTTTATTCATCCATGTATCGTCAGCCTCCCCATCAAGCTAGCAGCTGCCTGTCTGTCTGTCCATAGAGCTGTGTGCATGTGCATGCGTCTGGGTGTGTGTGTGTGCACAGGGCCAGGTGAATCAATGTTTTGCCAGCTATTTCTCCAGAGAGCCAAGCTCATGTCCATGGAGATCCAGACAAAGCCACCCTGACCGTGCCTCTATCCGTCCCCCCAGAATTAAAGGCTTCCGTTGGGATGTGCTCTGCAGATGGTCAGGGGGATGGAAACTAGGGACACATAATATACATGCAAAGTGCCACAGCGACTGAAAAAAAACCTATAAAATGGCAAATGGCACACAGGGACATCACAGTTTTTTCTGTTAACATTCCTCCCTCCTAATGCTCAGTGTATTACAGGAAGTGGTACACATGTGGCAAATGCGTGATGAATTGGCGCGTAGTCAAAGTCTTTCTCTAACCTTTTTCAAATATTACTAGGTTACATTAGGTTATTTCACCTATATCATACTCTGGCTATAATTTATATGGCGTAGCTGTAACCTTTCCTTGAAGTGCCAAGCTCAAAGATTTCCATTTTGTTCTCTTCGCAAGCAGGTACGCATTTCAAAACTCACTTCCCCTAGCTGCCATGCATGAGTATTGTGCAGAGAGGAGAAAAAAAATAAAAAATATCTCACTGAATGAAGTCCCTATTTCAGTTGGCCTTGGCAACAAAGCCCACATCAAAAAAATGAATGCACAATGGTCATTTAAATCAGTTTCTTCACATCGTCTCCCTTGCAGCTTATGTTGTCATCCAGTTGTGCTTTGCTCCCGTGTGAGAGGAAATGTCTGCAACCTGGAACAGTTTTCTCATCACTGTTTATTCTTTATGGCGTTATATCCATTTGACTTAAATACTAATTGAACAAACAGTACGTGAATGTGTTCGTGGTAATGTATTTTGCTTGTTCTAGTACTGGGTTTCTTTTTCATGTCTGATATCGTTTCTTGACAGGCCCGGAGAGTCAGTCAAGAGTTGCCTCCTCTGCAGATTCAGGTTACTCAAAACGGCCAAACAGCTTCTGATAAAGGCAGCCTAGAGGCGTCAGAGCTGGAAAAACCCACTACAACTACAAGCACCGGCCAGCCACAGGCACATAAAGGCGGCCCACTGGCGCCGGACAGGCTGCCATTGGCTTGATGTGCCACGGCCCCGACTCCAACAAAATGATAACAGTGTTTTTGTCTCTTTCACACGACAAGGTAGACGGATAACGACCGAGCTGGACTGTCCAGTATGAGAGAGTGCTTGAATTCCACTCATCTATCCTCTTGTCTTTTTGTCAAGCAAACACACACACACACATATATATATATATATACACACACACAAACAACAGTTCTGGGAATCCATTTCTGTGGTCTGTGGATATAATCTATCGACAGTATCTTTCACCAACTTAACCAGAAGCTTTCAGCACAGTATCGACTGGCACCGTTCCACATTACCCACCATCACTATTCATCCTCTCCCTATGGAATGCATCCAGTGGTGTAATTTATGTTTGTGTTCTTAGCCTCTATCCATAATAGCTGCTTTTTTTTAAAAACAAGTCAGTATTTCCGCATGTTCTTGTCTTGCAATGTCTTATGACTCCTTCTTTATTCTTGGCAAGTATTTCTAAGGATGCTTTCATGCATGTAATACATTTATTTTGAGTCCTGTGACCTGCAATAAAAAAATAAAACAGACATGGCCTTCAGAGCAAGCCACTGTGTTTACACAGAAATATGTGTCTCTGGAAATCTTCCTGACATGTGTCTGACTACATCATCATATGACATATTCAAAGACGGGAAGGTTTTAAAGTGTAATGACAAATCACAGACCCATGAGCACTTTGCTCCTTTATACATATGGATGGGGAAACTGAATGATTACTTCCTACAGTCTTGTTTCTTCATTGTGTGCACCATAAACACTTTTATGCACCAATTACAGCAACAATTCTCCCGGATACACTTGCACAGTTTTCCAGCATACACGGGAGCCAGTTTGTTCCGAGCATCCTGGAGCACATGAAACAGTTCTGTCTCTTCATGTAATCCCAGGCCGACTTGATGATGTTGAGATGACAGCTGTCTGGGGACCATCTGCTGCCGGACTTTTTCACGACTGCTGGCTCAGTGTTTGGGGTTGTCGTCTGAGAATCCGTAGCTTTCTGACAGTCTGAGAACCCACTGGCTGCCGCTTGACGACTTTCAGGTCGTGTTTTGGGGTTTCAGGTAGAGCCTGCGGATATTTGGATAGCCGGTAACGGATATCTGAGCCAGGACTTGTTCGCCTTGATGAATGGGAGGCCTTAGCTTGCTCGCTGACAGGATACGACAGAGGCCTCCACATCGGCTGTTTCACCGCAGGCAACTATAGTGCACTAAAATGTGATTGATCAGAACTTTTTAGACTGCCAAGATCTTGTCCTTTGCAGATTCTGCATGATAATCTGTTTATAGTGATTACCTCCCTGATGGAACTGCGTGATGAATGAGAATCACTCTGTACAATACTTTACCTAAAGCACCTGTACTAAATATACTTGAAAAACTTAACTTTGATTCAGTCCTTAGGTGATTATACTGTACACGATCCGCGCCAATAACTAGAAGAGTAGGGGAAGAACAGGAAAGGAAAACATTAAATTACACACAAATGTTATTCTCACTGTTAATTGATTGAACACGGCGGTAGCACATTTACATTTTAAATTGATCATTGTCTTCCAAGTCAGTCGGAAGAGCCGCAATTTTGCACGCGTGAATACATGCCATAAACAGACGGTGTCACTGCACCCTGCCAAAGCGTTGCCGTATGTGACAGACTATATCGCATTCATTTTTCACGGGGGGTTTTGACAGAGAGAGAGAGAGAGAGACTCCTGCATTATTTTCCACCAAAGCTGCAAATGCGCGAAACGCAGACAAACAAACCATCGTGTTCTGTCAACGGTGAGTAACGCAAATACGCTACGCAGACAAAATGCATCATTCTGCTTTGATTTAGCAAAGCTGAACAAGAGCACATAATACAAAAAATAAATACATACAAAGAACTTTTATGAAACAATATATAGGAGATTGTCTTTATTAAAAACTTAGACGCAGGGTTTGTTGTTTACACGTGCAGTCACAGTCACTGAGGAAATCCTTTTTAATGCCTTCATCCCGGATATACCTTGCCTTTGATAATCCTTCATTGAATCTTTTGTACTGTAGATGTGGTAATACTTTATAATCCCACTCTGCCTTGGCCGTGATGTTTCTAGGATAAAAAAAATAAACGCAAGAAAACACACAAACCGAAACCGTATACTGTATATGTACAAGCTTCTGTGTCTATATTAAGGTCAGGGGGGGAGAACAAAAAAAATCCATTCTGATCATTCCACAGTGACATTGCAGCAGGAACAAACTGTTCAAAGACTATGTAAGCCGTTGGTGAATAGCAGAGAGGCAAATGAGTACACAGAAATGCTTTGCCTTCACTCAAAAGAAGCTTGATTTTTTTTTAGCAATTCAACTTGCTGGTGAAGAATAGCTAGCAGCAGTAAAAATTGAACACGCAGTCTAAAGTTGCTTCTTAAATAAGATGTTAGAAAAATAGCTTTAGCACAGTTCTCGTTGCAAAATAAATGATGTCAACAAAAATCCTGGCGGAGCAGTGAAAACCACATAGCAGCAGTTCAGTCCTGGGCGTGTAACGCTGCCGGCATTCAGCGAAAACACAGGCAGCTCAGTTTACAAAAGGAGATACTGTAAACTTAGTCTATCTTTCATACTCTGAAACAACATTTGAAGCACTGTTTTCTGAGCATTTACACATACTTGACACCTCCGCGGGTGGTGTCCACCTGAAACTCCCATGGCCGGGGGCTGTTAGCAACCCGAAACTCCGCTGCAATTAGAAGGAGTTGTTCAGATTAACCCAAGTGGCGTCCCCCTTTGTCACGATTATTGGTTCTCTGACGACCCGTGTGAATGGGGTCAACACTTTTTGGGGGGGAAGATGTCAAGACTGCGCCGTAAGTGGTGTCTCATTCCACTTCGAGTCGAGTTCTCTGAGGGGTTTTTCAGTCTTACATAGATGGCTTCATTTACTTGCTAGGTGGACTGCTGCTTCGAGCCATGTGTTTGTGAAGTTCATTCATTGGACTGATTTTGTTCTCCAATATGTGCCATCAACCCAGCTCCCACCCAAGCTACACAGGAACGAAAATGAGTGGAAAAACAGATAAAATCATGTTGGTTTTGCTTTTAAAACAGATTAGGGATTGACCTATCAGTCTCCCGTCAGAGAGGCTGACAGCTCCAAGATAAGCATGTGACCGAATGATATATGTGGCGCATCTACGCCGTTGTGGAAATATTCATAACTGTTCAATACTGGTGCTCTCTCGGTAGTTCGGCACGCCACAGTTTCCACATCAATATCTCGCGACGAACGTGCAGATCCGAACGCACATTAACGCGCGCGTGCACGCAAACACACAGTGGATGAAGGAGAAGGGTTCAGCAAGGTGACAAGCGGAAGATTAATCCATCTTTCCCAGCCAGTCACTCCCATTCCCTCCCTCCCTCCTCCCGTTTCTCCTTCCAGCCTCATTGTTTTCAATAAAGTGTCAAGACTGGCCATTTTATAATCACATTTGCGACTTGGGATCTGGGATTCAGATGCAATCAATGTCTATTAGAATCACTGGGTTATTGATTGAAAGAGGAGAAATGGTGCGAGCGATCTCTCCCATTTCCATCCTCACTCTCTTCCTCATATATATTGTACACGTATTTACTTAGTGCTGAAGATGGGGTTCGTACATTCCTCTGTGCAGGCCCCTGGTCTTCTGTTTGCAGCCATTGGATTTCTGACTACAAGAGCAGTGCAATAAATAACAATAATGAAAAAGATTGGTAGAGCGCCCTAAACATACACTGTACCCTCCCTTCTCTTGTTGAGATATTAATGTGTTAATGTGTTTGCATGTGCCTGGGCAGCGTTCCCACAAGGTGACATTTAGGGACAATTTCACACACTAAGGATATGCTTCCTTTAACTGCTGCACCTGCTTCTGGAAACATTACCCAACCTTAAAAAATCCATACATCATGTGTATGACAGGAAGACAAGAGAAACAAATCTTCTTTAATCCATATTTCTGCAGGGTTGCTCTACATTTTCTTGTTTTCATTATTAATGTGTTCGCCTCGATAAAGCCTACGCTTAATACTTTCGAGTTCAAAATTCGTTCAAATGCATTCCTTTATGAACTGTGTGCATCTATTCAGATTTTTGTTCATCTATTCAGTCACAAAACCGACCATCTTTAGTGAATCTTTAGTGCTCGAATCATGTGGCTTCTACTGTCAACCCTGATTAAAAATGCTACCGCAATTGCCAAAGTACAGCCAGGACAAATGGATATGGTTCATGGCAGCATAGTTTCTTTTTGATCTGACAGAGAGAGAGCCTTGGCCGGTAGTTTGTGCGTGTCATGAGCTACGTCTCTTCTCTTCAGGGAGGTCAGGTTAACCTCTACAGCAACACCCTACACCAAAGGTATACATGCTTTTTTAATTAATTACACAACTCGCAGCATCATGAATATAATTGTTCACATACTTGCTCATGTGCTACATGTGTTACTGTAGAATTCCAGGAGAATCCTAACCTTGTTTACCATCTTGTTATTTTGAGGAATGTCGGTCTCGGAGGCCAGTGACTGCCAGTGATTGCTTATCCAACTCGGGCGTCCGATAAGTCATGGAGAAAACACACTGTGACACATTCTCACACTCTGTATTGACCCCACACCTCCAATATTTTGTACCATGAGCACACCGTGACATTATTTTTACAGGTTTCCACATTGACTTCTAAAATGATGCATATCTCTCGTAAGCATATTCGTCACTTTATCGTACAGATGAAGGTAATTGCGGACTTGGTACATAAACTAGAATTTAATACTAACATGCATGCATTAGCAAATGCAATAAGGATCCTCGACACAGGCCACTGAGGCAGTCACCACCAGCTCAAAGCCAGTGTGTCTTCAGCCCTAAGCTTGGTTTGTACGTCTCCAACAGATCAACTATGCCAACTGGAAAAGAGTGGCTCATGTTGGAGCTGAAAAATGTGGACAAAACGGTTATTTTACTAAAATAACTGCAATGTAGAAAAGGGAATTGATGGTGTATTCAACCATTGAACTGGCTGAGGACAAAAGAGGGGGAATTTTCTGTCTTTGTCCGGACACTGACAGGCATGGACGTGCATTTCAAAACCAGTCGTTGTTGTTGCGATCTGCATTGCCAAAACGTTTAGTTGTATTTCTTTGTAGAGGTGCATGTTCGACTACGGCACTGTAGATGTGTAGCTATCTCTGAATATCATGTTTCACCACTGGTAACCAAAGAACAAGAGCAATACAGACCAGACTGAGCAACAATTTTCCAAAATTTAGAAATTGGGGGTATTTAAATGGTTAAGGGGTGTGGTTTAAGGGTGTAGAGGTTAAAAGAGGTCAAGGAATGTATTATGTCTCTGCAAGTCCTCACAAGAACAGCGGACATAAAAGAGTTGGTATGTGCATTTTTGTGTGTGGGGGTGTGTGGGTGGGTGTGTGTGTGTTAAACAGTCTCAAGTCCCTGGACAACTCATTAAGTGTATAGTCCTGCCGTAGAAGAATAAGGAGAGCAGGACACAGTGCTGCAGTCTGCGCTCAGCATGCCAGTCACACACAGTGAACGTGCTGTGTGTGTGTGTATTTCTGTGTGTGTCTGTGTGTGTTGTAGGAAAGACATACACGTCCAAATCACACTTACACAAAACAAGACTGTTATTCTTTATTTTTTTTTTCTTTTGCCTCTCACATTCTCTCATACACCCAAAACCACAAACACACTGTCACACTGGCCACCACACAAACACACACAAAACTTGCAAAGGCTGACTTGGATTTATGTTCCCCACAGCTCAAGAAGACAAGCTTTGGGAAAAGGCACAAATTCAACCAAAGAACGGGAACACCCATTGTTCAGGACGACACACATACATACACACAAGAGCACACTCTCACCCTTAACAGGAAATGGCTTATTGACTGCACAGTGTTTAAAGCGGACCTGGGAGTGTGTTTTAGTCACCGCACGCTACCCTGCACTGTCTCCATAATGGAATAATTGAGTCCAGACTTCTATTGACATATGCACAAGGGTTAAAAACACACACACACACTGATAAACGCTGATGGGCGGAGAAATCTTTGCACTATATTCACCGCGATCACCGATAAGATTTTCGTTATTTGGATGGAAATGAACCATATGATTGTGTTTGGTTACTGTCTTGGGTTGAATCGTGGGTTTCCATGAAATGAATTTGTGGAAGTGATTTGTGAGATGACTCGGGAAGGCGAGGTTTTAATGACTGCTTGTTTGATTTGGGAATAGAAAACCGCGAGGTCTTCTCTCCGCGCTGATTTGTTCTGTTTAGCGGTGAATATGTGAATGTGTGTGGGTGCTTCGCCTTCCTTCTGCTCGTTCTTTCCCTTTGTACTTTCCATCCTGTTACTTTGTTTCGCCTTACCTTCATTGTTAATTCAGTGTTGCTAAACACACAGAAGAAAATGAAATCCTAACAAAACTAGTGCCAGTTGATAGAGGGTAAATGAAGGAGAGATGGCATGAATCTTTTGTGCAGCTCTCCTTTTCCACAGAAAAAAAAAACAACAAACAAAAGGAAAATAGGCTTGTGTTCTTCCACTTTTTCCAACTCCACACCGATCAATAATCAATCCCTAGTATCTCTCATCTTGCTCACCTCATTCTCTCTCCCTCTTTTGCTCCGTCCTTTCTTTCTTTCTTTTTAAGCCCTTCCATGTCACTAGCTAAGATATTGAACCTGCTGCAAGGACATTCGCAGGACCACACAGGCATGAACACATAAGTGAAAACAACAACAGTAAAATCCTACAAAAACGCTAGGTTATAGGTCTCTATGACACATTTTTTTTTTTTTTTTACATTTACATACATCAAATAGCTATAATTATCATTCCTAGGCTTACATTACAGAAATTGATGTTTCACATTGGGTTGCAGAATCTGTGTTTTGGCTGGGAACTGTATACTTCCTGGAGTCTTGCTGTTACAGTGAAGTTGCCAGGAAACCAGCTGACACACCAAAAGTTAACTGTCCTCTACATCAAATCGTCCTGCACACAACTCCCCATATGCTGTATTTTACCCTTCACTGTTTGTATGCAAACATGTATATGCATATGCAATATAATATGCTAATTAATGAGCCTTGAGGTACTGGTGAGCCTGCAGACACTGTGTCTCAAATCGTATACTTCCGTTGCGCGTTGTGTGACTTTTGACAGCGTTTTGACCGTTGCTTCAAATCAACACACGGACGTTAACAAAAAAAAAAAAAGCAACGTTTTTGGCAAATCTGCAGGGTTTATGTTGGCTAATCTGCTAAGCTAACGGTAGCTGAACATCCAAGTTAACAGCAGCTGATGCAAGTTTAAGCACAGATTAATTACAGACTGTTAAATTAAACCAACAGACATACAAATACCTTGTTCCTGAACATCTGTGTAAAGGCACTTTGAGAAAAATAGACACTTCTTTAAGTTTGGTTGTCATTTCCACTAGAAAACTAGTTAGCGGCCCTTCGCCTGCTGCTACATAGCTTCAATGGTGACCATTGAGGATGGGAAGCATCTATTGTTTCCATCTTCAACTTTCTGACCGTTATGAGTTCACCATTGAGGTACCTAAGGTAATATAGTGGCTTCATATTGACCATAAAACCATGATTTTCTTAACTAAGCATATCTCAAGAATGTCAAACTATTTTATATTAAGTTGTATTTACACATTTAAATGCAAAATATATAATAAAATAAAATAACAGAGAGATTACAAGACTGAGATATGGTTTCCATATCCCAAAAAACTCCATTAGCCTCCAGAGCGATGTACTTTCCCGCCTTAGATGTGACCACTGTAGTGTGGAATTTTAAATGATAGATTGTCAGCCCAAAATAATAATTAATGTGTCATTATTTTAAAACATCTCCCTAATTAGTTCCCCCTTTCCCATTAGGCAGCTCCACCAAACTCCACCAGTGAGATGCTTAGGGAGCAGTGGCATCTGTATATACGGTAGCTTGATAAATGGAGCACAGATATTCCAAGTCCTCTCCCAAGATTCACTGCAGGAGCGCCATTAAACGGGAACAAGTTTTCTTTTTGTCACCAACCTGCAATCGATGTTTGCTTTTAAAGAAGTGATTGGTATAGTATGTCCCCCGAATCCCCAGAGAAAGGCCTTTACGGACAGATAAGAGCTGCACACACGAGATCACGTAATCGTTCTACGGCAGAAGCAGCCTCAGTCAGAACAGTGAGGAAAAAGCAGCGGCGTGCACATTCAGCCTATATTACGAGCTTTCAAGGTCTGCCGCTCGCATGGAGAAGCAATAAATCTACCTCTCTGTTACCTTCATGCAGGTGGCTTTTGCTTTAGGAAATGTTATTATTGCCTCAAAAGACATGATAAAAGACAGAATAAAAATGTGAAAGATTAGTGCTTCAAGAAGTAAAGAAAAAGAAAGAACAAAACGAGAAACAAGAGAAGAGGGATTGACGTTCCCAGCAATCGAATAGCATTTAATCCTTCTGCTTTTGCAACCTTAAGGACCTCTGCTGGTCTGTGATCAGACCTCGTCTGTACCTGCTACCTTACTCCCCTGTGTTTTAGCGGTATTTTATTCCTCAATGTCAAAAAACTACTTTTAAGAAGGAAGAAAAATAAGGAGACACAGAGTGACGAAACGCTGTCAACGTTGTTTTACCCGAACAGCTGCTTGCTGTCCTGGTATGTTAGTAGCTATTAGAGATAAAGAGGTGTCCCACATAGCACCTGTCAACACCTGCTGTCACAAATTCACTCTAAATTGTTAAGGATAAATAAGAATATAATACTTTTTCAAGCTTGCTGACTTTCACATCTTGCAGTCTAAAGTGTGTGTGTGGGTAAAAGGACAATCCCCTGTAGGTCAGTTTGTATAGAAATTGCACATTCACACTTTGGTTTATTCATTTCTCAACGCATCTACCTCAAATTTTAAAAATACTGGCATCATGGCACCCATCCCAGACTTAGTTTATTGTCGGATTTTTCATTTTCAACTGTCAGGTATACTGTTTTTAAGTGTTATTCTCTAACATAAGGATCTGCACCAAAGCCTGTTCTACATCCTCACAATTAAAACAGACATTTTGACTCTTCACAGTAGAGAAAGCATAGGTGTTGTAATAATAGCTGAGTTCCATTTAGGTCTAGTGCATGCTGGGCATCATATAGAGTCTAAAACCCACTGGAGTCAGTTTGTCAAGTTAAACATTGAATGTACCAGGATAAAAATACCACACCTTAATTGTCAAGTAATGGAAGTTATGCTATGAGTGGGACTCAACCCAAATTCTTAGCTTGTGGGCTAAGGTAGAAGAAGATTACAAACAGCTCTCGTTACATGCACAAGCAGCTGAACTCTTTAAGTGATTATGCGAGTTGGAAATTAATGTTTTGTGGCACGTTTTGAGGAGATCATCAGTCATCCACTCTGTCCATCACAAAAACCCAAGGCGGTTTGCGAAGACATAGCAGCAACATCATTCAATCACACCAGAGAGATCCCCAAATACGACCACTGTCCTAGATTCCCGGTCTTCATCACCAAAGAGGAGAAAGTAGGCAAGACACCAACTTCTATAAAGAATAGATCAGCTGTAATAAGAGTGTAGTTGTAGGAAGGGACCATGCTGAAAAGTCAATGTGTTGGGTGAATTGATTCCCTCAAGCTCCCCATGAATGCTTCCCATGAATTCACTACGGCACATCTGGTTGTGGCTTTTGCTCCGTCTTGGTGGCCTAGTCGCGGTCTTTCTTTTTAAATAAATTTCATTCGATCGCCAGTGACATTTAAGACTGCTACCTCTAATATAACCTGACCTGTAAACAATTACATTAGCGCTGTTGTTATAAACTTCTGCTTCTGGCTTTGCAACTGCTGCTACGGGTCACAGATGTAAATCGAAAAAGATTTGTCATGTCTTTATCCACTTTTAGATGTCAGTGCCTCAAGCTGAGGCTGTTTCTTGTTTGCTTTTTAAAGTGTACGATATCTCCAGCTTAAGCTTAAATGTATTAAAGAAAACAAAGACGTGACTGCATTTCTTTAGATTGTGAAGGGTGTTACGACGTGTGTCCTTCTGTGAGAAGAACAAAACAGTGTCATGGCCTGGTATGATCTCAGGCCATGATGGAGGTAAAACCATGTGGAAGCAGGTGGCTTTCGGACTGGAAAAAAATAAAAATCTGTCCGTCACATACCTCTGATCAAAAAGACAAGTTGAGATTGAAAATATGTTTGCACCTGCTCCTCTATCACACTCTTAAAGACAGACACACTGGCGGCAGATTTTCAATTCCACCTCCACAAGTGGCACGAAGCACGAGGAGGGGCCGCTGCAAACTCTGTTCCTCGGTCCCACATCTCCACTTATTTTAAATTCCAAATCTGGCCACTTAAAATTCAAATGTTTTATTCATTGGTCTGATTGTGAAACACGTAGGTGGTCTGAAGTGCTTACGGTCACTTCCCAAACGGCATTTAGTGATTACAGAGCTGTGAGACGGAGGGGCTGCTTTCAATCGGGCAGCGTGGTTTATTCACTAACTCTTCATTTTTTCATTTCTGTATCTCTAACTCGACAGCCATTCTTGTACACGCGCAGATTGAGTAGCATGTGCATTGAACATTTATGACTTTCTCACATGCAAGCAGTGGGATGACATCTGTTTTTTATTAAAAAAAAAATGCATTCCTCGCATTTCAAGGCTAATTCCAAAGACCATATTGTGTCATGGTTCTGTATTGAGTTTCCTGTTTCATTTTGTAAAGTTCTTCCTTGGTTGCCTGTCTGGTGTTCCTTCCTGTGATTCCCCCTTTTGATTGCTTCATTGGTCTTTCCTTGTGTGCTCCGCCATGATTAGTGTCACCCTTGTCTCCTCAACCCTCTGCCCACTTGTGTGTATATATATATATATATATATATAGCCCTGCCTTTCCCTTTGTTCTCTGTCGTGTCATACTTGTCATCCTGCTGTGTTCATGTCTCCTAGTGTTTTTGTCTCTTCATGTTTGGAATACCTGCCATCTCTGCAGCACCTTCTGTTTTTTCTTGTTTTCATTAAATACATTTGCTGCCAACTCCTGCCTCAGCCCGCTCTGTCCTGCACTTGGGTCCTACCCCACTACCCGCAAACCTTGACATATCGTGATGTGAGTGCATACGAAGACGTACATGCAGATAAAATTGTGCACCTTGTGACAGAAGAAATCTCAAAGAGCATCATTAAAATACATAACTCAGTATAGTTTACAGTTAAAACACATATACTGCTTATTTAAAGTACCCATCTGATTGTATTCCAGAAATGTGTAGCATTCAAGTAATTTACTGTGTTGTCATGGTGACTTCCGGTTGACTTTCTCTATTAGCTATGTGATATTTTTAAAGGTACAGTGTGGATGCTTTGTCTCCCCCTTCTGTCAGTGATGGTAATTACACAAACACTGTTGACACATAAGTATGACATTTTCTTTCTCCTCTTTCAGTGCTTTGCAATGAGGAAAAGCTACACCAGTGGTAATCTCTGTGGTGTCCTCACTGCTTTCTATTTTATACCGTAATCAATGGAAATGAAGCTGACACACAAGTTCCAACATTTGCAGTTCTTAAAATGACCACTAGAGGTTGGATCCGAAAATGAGTCGATCTCTGTCGACGTCAGTGTTAATATGTCCAACTTTAAAGCATGAATAAAACAGTTTATAGCCTAGAACAAAAAGGATTTTGGTCTTTGTAGCTAATTTCCTAATTTTCCTCATTCATGACCATCAGAATGGCTAATTAAGGGCTAGCTGAGTTACACGCCCCACCTCAGTTCCACTCACGCTCAACATTTTACCCCCTTTTTAGAATTAACCAGGAGTTAGAAGGAGTCAGACAACGCAAAGATGGCGATAGCTGACTCTTGAAAACTCTGGTTACCCACCACTGATTAGCTTAATCAGCACTCATTTAGCAAGGGCTTGAATGTAACATAAATCTATTTATATGTAAAAGTTATGCACTCTAGCATTTTCTTTTATCGGCACATGGGAACAAAACATTGCTATATTTTACAGACAAACCTGCCCCCATATCTAGTTGATGCGCAATTGGCTGTTCCCACCACAGATGAAATAATTAGACCAGTTTAAAGCAGTTGAGCACCGTGGGCGGTCTACCGACACTGGTAAAAATTGGAGTTGGGGGGAAGCTGAGGGGTAATTTAAGAAGAATATAAAAAAAGTTAAAGCTGGGACTCACTCTCTGAGCACATTAAACTGTGAGAATAACAATGAATGATTAATGGTTTTCATTAAAACACCACACTACAATAATTCTCCCTCAGAGCAGGAGATGTTTATTAGCCCAAAGCACATGTCATTAGTATAAGTTTATGGTATCTTAAGCAGCCAAATTCATTCGCTGAAGCTGAACACGTGTAATAAGGAGCTGCATCTGTGCTGCTGCTGATGTTAGCGATAGTACCGGTGTGCCTCTAGATAGAAGGTGGAGCTGTTGTCCTGTGTGTCCTCCACAATTAACCTACAAGTGCTGTGTATATCCTATAGTAATGGAACCTTTTGCCTCTGGCTCTGTGTGAGTGTGGCTAAGAAATTATTTGGGTCATAAAACGATGCGGGGGTCTTTGTGTGCGTTTCTCAAATAACAATTCCATTTCAATCATGACATTCAGTCAAAGTGCTGAGCCGAAGCAGGCTCAGAAACGTACTATTCCATTACCTTCACTGCCACTTAAACACAACGAGCTCCCTTTATTGATAAGATGCTGCCCGTCGTCCCCCTTCGGGCCGCTCCCAACGCGCGCGTACACGCCTCCGGGGCGAAACTCAACTTGATAAACCAATGTCATTCGAACAAAGCGTTAACACAGCGCCATGTCTGCTCGATGAAAATCAATAACCGCTTCGGGTGGGGGGCAAGTGTTGCGGCCGTGTTTAAGAGAAACGTCGCAACACCAGCAGTGGCACCAACCATGTTAATGAGCTCCCGGGAAAGGTCAAGGCTAAACAAAAGAATTCCTCCTTATAAATATTTAAGTGTGATTAACATTAGTAGTTCTAATTAAGCCATCAGTCTCTGCCCATGAAAGGGCCTTTGATTAGTCAACACTCAGGACGCCTCACTCCACTGAAGAGCGTCTCTGCAGGGCCCGATGGGAAAGCTGTTGAGGAAAGGGTGTGTTTTTAAATTTTTTGTTAAATTAAAGGTGGACAAAATGTAGATTATGGAGCAGAGCAAATTCATGAAAGAGATCTGAATGGTCTCCCTGCCAACAGCCAACAAAACCGAGGTTTCTGCCCAAAGATAATGGAAAAATTGGATGGAGACGGTTGCTTTTGCCAATATTCTGCAAAAAACGAAGGAAAGGATTCATTTAATTGCTGTTTTGTCAGGACTATTCCCTCATCCTCGGTACTTTTCCTCGCCTCGGCTCCTCGAATTTTAGCCGCTTTCCTTTTAACACATTTAAAAATAGTATTCCAGCTTGTATGCCTTATTTTTCTTTACGTCACAGGTGTCACGAAGGCTTCCAAAAAGGATGCGCTCTGCTCATAACTCTCTTCAGCAAACCTCTTTTCCCCTCGAGATGCATTTTAGGAAGGCAGACATCCTTCAAGATGGCGCACCGAGATCAATTTCCCGTCGCGAGCCGCGGACGACGGAGGAGAGGGGGAGAGAGGAGACGAGGTGGCACAAAACCCGAGAAATGAGAGGAGCCGCATGTGATGGGCAATGGAAGTACATTGATGGTCCGTAATAGAGTAATGGCGAAAATGCGATACCATCGAAAAAAGGAAAAAGCAGGTGTGTCATTTTCAAAGGAAGTCGTGTTTAATATTCATCACGCATGTGAGCATCAAATCAAGTCTATAAATGCAACAGAAATTTATACTGTGAAGATAAAATGAAAGAGCGCCAGTGAGGAATTTGCTGTTAACTACATTTCCTGGCTAGCATTAAAAAATAAAATAAAGACAGCGACTAAGCACGCCGGCACACGGCTGGGTTGTGCGCCATGCACAGGGGTCCCTTGGGTTTACAGATGTTTATTTGTGTGTGTTTACCATGATGACCCAATGATGACACCCGTCCCAATATGACCCATTCACCGACATCAAATGGAGATAATCGTGCTGTGTGCCTGCATCGCCTCGAGGCACTTTACGCAACTGGGACAATGAGGTATAAAACACAAAGCATGCTTCAGTGTGTGCATGTATGTGTGTTAATGTGCAATATATCTGTATTTGCCCTCGAGCCCTTTGCTTACAATATGAGAGGGCATGTGCAAGAGCTATGGTCATGTTGCATGTGTATTCACCCCCTCTCTGTGCTTGTATTTGTGTGAACAGGTGTGTTTGTGTGTGTGTGTGTGTCTAACCTCGAACGCACGTGTTGACGTGCTGACGCATCTCATATGACAATAGGAGGGCAAACACAAAGTCAGTCCGTGCATGTGTAGCTCTGATCAGAAGGAACAGCGCGAGCGCCGCTGTATATAAATTGGGACCCCGCTCAGCCAAGTGAACTGGGCTTGTGGACAAAATTAACGCTCCAGGCAAAAGCTGCACACCACATCTCCGGGCACGCCGCAGCACAAGTTGTAAGCGTAAAGTAATTTAAATCCTCTTCTGAAGAGTGAGAAAAACATTTTTTTTTACAGTTGCGGGGATTAGGCTAAACTGACTTCTCACAGGTCACGGATGGATAGGCTTATGCAGGGCCATGTAAAAGGTTTACTAGCCACTAGCTTATGGCATTCTCTAACATGTAGGGAGTATATAACCTTCATGTGGGAGTAATGTGTTCATTCTGGACATCTTCGTTAGGCCTTTCATCCACTGTGTGTCTGTTATTTGATGAATTCAAGGTAACAAACTATTGTGCATGTGTTTTGTATTGTTTTTACCTAAAAGTACCGTAAAAGACGGCACAGCAATGTGGTTATTACTACAGTGTATTAGTATATAAAACTGTGATAATATACACCGATCAGCCACAACATTAAAACCACTGACAGGAGAAGTAAATAACATTGACCATCTTGTGACAATTCAATGTACTGCTGGGAAATGTTTGGACCTGGCATTCACTGGTGTGGATGCTACTTAGACATGTACCACCCACCTAGACCAGACCAGGCACCCCCACCCCATAGCAATGACACTCTTTGATGGCAGCAGCCATCCCCAGTAGGATGCAGCCTGACACAGGCACACACACAAAAACAGTTTAGGAACAACTTAAAAAAACATGAAAAACAGCACAAGGTGTTGACCTGGCCTCCAAATTCACTAGATCCCAAACTGATCAAGTATCTGTGGGATGATCCACAGAGGCCCCTCCAAAGACCCCCACTAACAACTTCCTGTTGCCAGATACCACAGGACACCCTCAGATGAGTCACAACTGATTTGAAGGCTAAAAAAGAAACAGACCTGAAAATACTTCACGGCTTCACACATTTCAAGGATGTGCTGCCTTCAGAGGTCTCATCAGAACAAGGGAGCTAACACATAAATGAGTTCTTAAACTCAAACTTGCAGCACACTCCTGGTATTTGGGTCAGACTGAGGACAAATCACCTTCTCTCCAGAGGTTGTTCAAGACCACGCTGAGACCACCCGCTCTTAAGGCTCGTTGTGTGGCTGTTTTGATGTGAACCAGAGTGCAACTGTGCAAAGTTCCCTTTGTCAAAATAACCAGTACTGAATACTGAAATAGCACAAGCAAATACAAAATCTAGTTCTGTAAAAGTATGAAGTGTCAAACAAAAGCCCGCAGTTATCTGTCTCAGCAAGTGAGTTCATCCTCATTAATAAACTTCTGTCTCACTGTTTGTCCGACATCTGTCTTCCCATGAGCCCAAACAAACAGAGAAAGTATAAAGTTCCAATATGGTGAGGACTGTCACTCTGTCACTCACTGAACAGACACATCTTAAATCTGCAGTCTGTTGATTTCCTTGCAGTGAAAATACAAAGAGAGCCAAGGTTCTCTTCGTCAACTAGTTTCTCCTGATGCTGCAGCACAATTACGTTCCACTCCCTATGGGTAGCATTAATTATTGACCATTTATGATGCAACACCACCACCACCACCACCACAAACCAAGTAGTTTGCTGCTTTAAGTTTGTGGGTGTGTTGGAGTTTTTTCTTTTTTGTGTGTGAATGTACGAGGTCTTCAAGGTTATCCTCATCTCCAGCCGCTCCTACTGTCTCTTCAACACGGCAGCTCAGGGTCTCATTATCGCTCACTCCATCTCTGGAGGGAAGCTGAAGAGTCAAAGCTCTCTCACTCGCTGTGCCTCTCACTCCCTCTTCATGCAGCCACACACATACATGCGCGGCTATCCATCGCACAACCTCTATCACTTATTCAACAGATAGTTCTTTACCGCTGTAGCGTTTTTCACACCGGGACAGCAAGCCATTTATACATAATTAAAATTCACATGTTGTCCCCATAACACAACGGTGAGCTATAAAAAAAATAAAAAGTTGTCGCAAAGTCAAAGAAACCTTTAGCGAGAAAAGAGGAACATTTAAACTTACATATGCAATCTGCAAGGAGGAGAGAGTTTTATTTCTGTTACATTTCTACTTCCACCATCCCCAAACTCTAATCTACTGATCTGAATCTTGGTAACAAAGCTCAAAATGTCCAACTATTGCTTTATAACACCTACTTACACAGATACGGTCTATATATATACAGTACATGAAGGTGACTTTTCCTCTTATGAGTCACAGAATATGGAGCAACACCAGGAACTGAGCTTGTAGGATAAGAGCTAAGCTAACCTAGCTTGGACGTAAGAGAGCAACGGATCCACTTTGATAATACACCAGCTCACGTCCTACCATTGGCATCGGGGCTTTGGTGTAACCTGAGAGACATGAGTTATCTATCATCTCAGAACAACGCTAGCTGACTCAGTAATATGGGCTGGTCTTGACAGATTTTCATTTGTGAGAATCTGGGAGTAGCTTACGTAGCTATGACGCTCGCTCTACGTAAGCTACGTAAGGACTGAATCTATTCCGAACACTTGGGGCTTTCCTTATTTTTTTTTAATGCTTCCTTGGTTTTTCTACCAGACGTCCACCATGCATCTAGTTGCCATAGCCTACTTCGTGGTTAAAAACATCGCCACCTGGGTTCCAGCACCAGAAAGATTTACCCGGTGCCGATTATCTTAATCAAGTTGATTAGCTTAAGCCGATTAGAACTTGAAAAACAAGTTCGTCAAGAATGTAAAAGACATTTAACTAGATGGAAAAGTCCTACACTTTAGCATTCAGGTTTGCCCGTTTGTTTTTCTCAAGCTAAATCATCTGCACTGCAGTAAACTGCCTTTGGCTCAAAAACGGTTCACTCACTCCAATGAGGTCTTCTCTGCCACCAAGTAGCTCTTCACCCAAAAAAAAGTGTCTGCATGACCAAAACTTCAGTGTGCCAAAAAGAAAAAAAAAAAAAAAACAGGAAGCTAACAGCACTTTCTAAAACAGAGCCAATAACTCACTCCCCTAGCAGCAGAAGTTTTTGCCTGAATGAAAGGGCCTTTTATGGCACCACGCAGACAGACACCGGAGCGGACTCGGACAGAATAGGAGAAGAGGTGCAGACTAAAACAAAAAAGGACAAATAAATAAGAGCGAGGGAGAATGGCAGAGGGGCAGAGGGGAGTGTGCAAGAAAAGAGAGCTCCATAAATTGTAGCCCGACACAGGGCTGCAGGGAGGGCGTAGCAGCCTGATGAATAGAGCCATCAGCCTAAGCAGAGGCTACAGAGCAGCCTGCCATCTGCCTGCCCATTACTAGAATGGAGTGTATGACGGCCTGCTCTCATCTGCAGGCCCCGCTGGCATCGCTGCCAACCAAGAACATTTCTTTATGTGTGTGTCTGTGTCTTTACAGTTCCCAAAGTCCAAACAAGGTGAGATGTCCTTGCCTAGACACAACTACATTCCCGTAGTTTCTTCTGTTGTGTTGCGAATACGTGCGGGCGAGCGCATTTGTCAGGCGCTTGTGTCTGTTTGAAGCATATTGTGCGAAACTGTGTGCGCAGATTCGCAAGGAGGCGAGGGTGGCCCTCAGAGAAGAGTTACAGCAGCATGGCAGACGCTTCACACCTCATTGGCAAGCGAGGAGAGCCAATCATCGCCAACTGATCCGCCCCTCAGGCTGCCAGGCTATTCCTCAATATCCTCAATGAGTTAGAACAAGTGAGGAGGAGAAAGAAGTGGGGTAAAAGTGAGGAAAAGAGCAGAGGGGGACAGAACAAAAGAACAAAAACAGGGAGTAAACCCAAAACCCCAGAATAGGGATAGAGTGTGTGGAGAAAAAAGGCGTGCAGAGGCACACAGGAGGATAAGAGCCAGGGACCAAGAGTGGGGTAAACTTTAAAAAGAAAAGCTATTTTTTTCTTTGCAAAGGGTCATTAAATCAAATGTGATTAGTCATCATGGTGGAGGATGTTGTCTTTTGTACGGCAGACTTGAGTGCATTGTGCTACTTTTTTTCTCTCGGTCCAGCTTCTTTGGAGAAGAGAGGCAATATGGGTCAGAAATACCATAAAAGCACTGAAATGAAATTGTAGCTTTAACCTAATCGCTTTACGCAGTCCAATGCAGGAACTGGTGGCAGTGACAAAGTTTCACTGCTCAAACAGAGACAGATGGTACTAAAGAGACAGTGAAAGCCATACTGATGGAGGCCGATGGGAATAACAGTAAAAAGAACATATGGAGAGTAGTCCGGGGTCTTAAGTTTATTGTAGATAATTGACATACTTTATTTCAAGAGACTTCAAAATGGAAATCACGCCAGGATAGTAAGTGAATAAAGTATGGCTCCAAATACAAGGCACATTATTTTTGACATCTGCTTTGCTGTATGACTAATTTCTATGAGACTGCATCCATTTGTTGAATTCCTTTGCATCATATATCATATCACATTTTGTACTGGACAGGTACAGGTAAGACATTAATACTGCTGCTAACCGTGTCTTAACATAAGATAGTTACTGACACTGATTTTCTCTTGGAATTGGGTGCAACACCTTCAATAAAGTCCACATTCCCTTCATACGCCGCGCATGAAACCCTCTCCTGCCATCTCCCATGTATGTCACATCAGTGGGTAATAACAAAAACAGACCATACCTCCATGCGTGACAGCCGTGCTGACCCTCAGGGGTCTCCTCACACATGCTCTTCTCCATCAAACCGCAAGAAGAATTATCATAACAATTTGCATTATCTTCAACGCAGATAATCATGACAAAGACTGGCAGGGGAGGGGGATAATGCAGCCTTTGTGGTGGGTAATTGTATGTGTCACAACAGTTCTGGGCACCTTATTTATGCATGGCTGAAAGTCTGAAGAAACAGCGCCATGGTACAAACGCACTGGAAACATGAAAACAAGACGTATGACAATTAAAATCAAGATTGAAATGAAAACATATAAAAAAGGGAGAAATGCTCAAAAAATCGGTGCCCTTGAAAGTGTTTCGACAAGTATTGGGGGAAAATCTTTGGTGTTTGTTTGCTGTTGATCTGACAGGAGCGTTGATTGTTCCTGCTGTCATGATTGCTTTTTGAAATGGCTTACATTATTCAAATCTCAGCTTTCCAAAGATATGTGTAGAGTACGTAGTGTAGACGTGCAGGCAACACACCGTGGGCCTGTGGATGTGCCCGAGAGCAGTAATGGGTCCCTTGGTACGTTTTTGCTGAAGGTAACAGGACACAGGATTACTTTGGATAACACATTACTGGCACTTTAAGTTCCTGTAAGTGTTGGAAGAACCATGCAAGTGTTGCAGGAAATAAGAAAGATCGTAGGTGCTTTCCAGCACAGGCTGAGCCACGAGTGTAATAAGTCACTGGTCCAGACGTAAGCGTACATTGGTCGGTTGAACGCATTAATGCAGCACTGATAAATGTTTGATGTGAAAACAACAGCACTTAATGTTAGCCTGGAAAAATCGTAAAGGATGTGAAGTGGGACTGAAGTGACATTGCTATACCAACCAACAGTCAGCTGTTACGACACATCAGGGTTCCTATCGTTGGTGTGAATGTTAACTGGGGAAAAAAAGGGTATGTACTTCCTGGAGGAGCTACCCTCAGCAAGTCCCTAGAGCTTCTTGATTTGAAAGTAAAGATTTGAACTACCCAACCAGTACCATGCTAAGTACACATTTGTCCAGTAGATTTTGGAAACATTTTTTTTTAAAGTGTATTCTGTAACTATTCTCTCCATAAAAGGAAACGTACGGATGCCAAATCTGATTCACCGTCTCTTTAAATACTTTCTCCAGCACCTCCATCACCTCTAGAGAACATATTGAACACAGCCTGTTGCCAGTACTCAATGCTCAAGGACATCTCAGCTACAGATTCTTTATGAATATGTATTTTTAACATTTCACTTGCAATTAATGTTCCTTTACATCCAAACCTACTTTGAGAAGTTTTAACACAATTAACACAATTCCTGCTTATTTGCAAAAATTCTCCTTCTTTGGAGTTGAAATATTTTACTTTAAGCTGCTGTGGATGCCTCAAACAGACAGAGGTAAGCGCTGTGTTTAGATCTCATGATTCTAATCATCGTTTAATTATATTAGAGGGGATATAATCTCATTACACAGAGACTAAACTGTTAAATCACTTATCCTCGGTTCAGAGGTACTTGGTCAGATAGTGAAGTCATGCAGCTTGTGTCAGAGTGAAAAACAAGTGGGGGAAGAAAAAAAAAAATGGGCTTAGTCCGTTCTGTGGAGAAACACCTGCCTTGAACTCCAATACCCATTATCCCTAACCTTTAGAAATCCCCTCCTACACACACACACACACACGCTGTATAATAGAAGTCAACCCCTAACCCCTTTGAGACTCCAAAAGTCAGAAAGCAAAAGGACAGCTGACAGACAGAGGGGGATTATTCAATTCGAATCACATGCTTGCACGCACACACACACACACCCTGTCTCTCCGGCCTCTCCGTCCATCACACGCAGTTTCTTCTCCTGATGCAGAGTTAAGATAACGTCTCCTCTGCGATCACCTGCGTCAGACCCAGACGGCGTCCTTCTGACTTCAACACACAGTTACCACAGCTACAAAAAGTGGCTGCTGCATAACTACCCCACCCACCCATGCGCACACACACACACACTGTCAAAACACACACATACAGTGTCCGTCTATCCGGTTAAATCCAACCCACAGAGTCTGGCAGAGTGCAGACAGCGTGGAGAAGCCGTCTCCTCCAAGACAACATTAGCCCGGGAGACTGAGCAGAGAAGAAATGCACTCAAGAAAGAAAGAAGGGAGGGAAAGAAGTAGATAAGTAAAAAAGAAATAAGGACAATGAGGAGATAAGGAAGAGGTAGAAATCCCCTCGAAAAGTTACAGCACGCAGAGGGTTCCTGCAACGGAGCTATATAAAGGAAGGCGGACAAAGAAACAAGAGAGAAAGATAGATGATGTACCACATCAGGGATGAATATTTCTCCCGCGCTTCAGTCCTCCTCCCTTGGGCGCATTCACTCCGTTTGGCAAATGTCGTTGTGACAACACAAGGGCCGCGTATCCATCAAAGACTGGTAATGCTTGCCGTAATTAGCATAAAACACACACTAAAACGCACACACACGCACACACGAGAGAGAACGAGAGACGGTGTCCGCTGAATATTTATTGAGAATAGTTCAACAACAGTTCCTGTGTCGTTCGGTCTTTTATTTCCTCTGATCATACACTGTCACAAGTGTCGGCCTCGATGAATACTCAACACGCATTTAGTTACGTTATTAACATCAAACACAAACTGAAGAAGGATTGTGTGTACAGGATAATGCATTTGGAAAAGGAAAACAATGAATTACAGGATCAGGACTGACTTTTATCAGTAAAAATAGACTTTTATACTTCTAACAGTGTTGGAGTGAGTGAGGATGGGTCAAAGTGACTTGTGAAAGAGGTGGCTGTCTTTCTTGAGGTGGTCCCAGTAAATCCTTATTGTCCTTCCAGAGGGCCAAGCTCAGGCTTGGTGGGTCCTGTCCGCCCCTGCTGTGTCTCCAAAATGTCAAACAGTGTCACCGCCCCTTTGCCAAACTCATGGGAGAGGTAGACGAAGGGTGAAAGAGGTGGGGAAGGAGGTAAGAATCGAAGGACAAAGGTGTCTAAAACTCTCCTAGGGTGCTGTGTTCGGTTCTGGTTTGGTTAACCACAGGGTTCTGAGGGTGTGTTGTCTTGGTGCTGACTCATTCCTCCCGTCTTCCACTCCACACGTTAATCTGCCTGTCAGTTATTCAATAATCAGTATTCGCCCACAATAAACTCTTCATTGCTTCCTTCTTTCGTCTTCCTCATCCTTAACCCCCGGTCCTCAACTTGTTCTGCAGACAAAAACAGAGAAGAAAGCGCTTCAGAGAGGCGGAAAGGCAAACAAAAATATCAAAATAGACAAACAGAGGAGGAAAATATTATTTCACACATGAGAGACGAGGCAAAGAGAGGAATGCCTGAGAGTGCAATAAAAGAGAAGAGGATGAAGTGAGTTCAAGAAGTAGAGAAAGGACCCAAGGGCACTGGATTCCATGTTAGCGATAAGTGCAACCACAAATCCCCAGCACTCCCTGTCAATAACCATTTGAACCGGCCTATTGCAGCAGATGCCACTGGATGAAAACTGCCTGAGAGAAGATGAGAAAGAGAGAAAAACCGAGAGAAACAAGGGACATAGGAAGGAAATAACGTAGAGAAATCTTCAGAAAGTTAAGTATCCTCTTCCTCGCTGACCGGCTTAATAACGAGAACGCCGTGGCTCAGATAAGTCCATGTCAGTAACATTTCTCCAAAGTGTTTATTTTCTGAACTATTGATCTGACGGTAAATGGACTATTGATAAAAATATTGCTCCTAGCATGCCTACTACAGTACAAACTCCAGGTTAAGGCAAAAATCTGACTTTGAAGTAAACACCTACTAGACGGTCCCATGGTAACTCTCACCAACATTTCTACTGTGGCTACTGACAACACTTTCTACTCTATCAATCTAACTACTTAAATATAGGAACATGACAGCAGTGTGACTAGAATGAATTAAAACCCAAAACTAAACAAAAAAACTCACTGGAGATGCAGCAACCCAACTAATATCTGTGACAGTGACCTCAGCAAAGGTTCCTCATGGATGCCTTTCTTGTCAGTGTTTTCTTACCTTTTTGGGATTGGGTGTATCCTAGCGGTCTAGCTTGCTGTCTCTTCTTCACTGCCTTTGCTGGGACATTACTATGCTTCTTTGTTCATTACCGCCACTGACTGTCTGTCACTTGATCAGCGTGAAACTGCCAGTAAGAATGCAAAACTACATCATTTACACCGTCATCATTCGAAATCCAACTGGTATCGAGAGCGACAGGGTAGGCTATAAACTTTATGCGCTAGATGGTTTGTTACACAGAACCATCTGAAAAGTCATCCAAGGAAACAGTTTGGAAAAAGGGTCATTTGACAGAAGTACTTGGCAATTGACTGGAGGAACTGGAGGTCTGTGAAGGTCCTGGTATACCTTCATCAAGGCTAAAACGAAGGCAACTGGACTCGTTTGAGGTTTCTTGAAGACCGCTCAACGATGTGGCTTCTTTGAGTTCCAACTGATTAGTGTGGACTCTAGGTTGTGGCCACCTGAATCTCTAACTGACTAATGTCTGTTAATGGCCCAATGCTCACTTAAATTAAAGCTAGTTTTTCCAATTAACCTGGGTGATATGTCCAAATGGTCCAACCCTTCATTGGCCAGAGGCTCTTGAGACTCAAGGGGTGAATGGAGGTGAAACAAAGTATGCTTGTCTTTTTCTTTAGACATGGCAAACCTGGGGATTCGTTTAAGTCTTGTCTGATCTTCTGCTTCAGTCCTTTAGAGATGTCACCATGGTTCCACAGTTCGGCAATTATCTTGATGAATGCAAAATGAACAGACTGACAGCCTAAGAGGCACTGTGCTTTCTTGTAATCATAAACATCCATTAAATTAAACGCGCAAACATGTGTCGAGTCAACAGTTGATGGCTTAATGTTGAACTGAGATATTAAATCATTACGCTGCTTAAGAGCAATATTGACAGCAATGCAATAGTATCCTCTAAAACCACAAAAAGGAATCTAGTTTTGAGAGTAAAAAGGAGATGTAAGGGTCAGTCTAAAAAATGAAGTGGAAAAGGAATAGATAGGGAGCACGAGGCAGTCATGCAGTGAGAATATGAAATGAGGAGGCAAGCAGTGGATGGAGAGATCGGCCTCCATGATAAACTCCTATTCATGAAGAGAGAGGGAGGACTTTATCTGTCCTTCGACTGCCTCTTTCTCACTGTTTGCTATCAGACCTGTTAGGAGCTGAATGCATTAGAAATGTGACTAGGGATAGTGGATGGACGGAGGGAAGGGAGGATGATTGTGGGGCAGGGAGGGCACAAAAGAAAGCGAAAGTGGGTCTAAATGTTATCGTTGACCGTGGCGATAAGAACGCTAATTATCAGTGACAAAGGCAGGGCGGCTGACAACGCCTCCATCTCGGCTGACTCCAGTTGAGGGGTCAATAAAGCAAAACTGAGATTTGGGGGATTTGGTTGTTATCCTTGGTGAGATGGCATCTTGGACATCTTTATCTATACCAGCAGTTTTCAGCTGAATTTTAGATTTGAAGACGAAGGACGGAGGGATGTGGAAACTCTCCGAGATACACCGTGAAATGTCTTTGACAGAAAATGAGAGGCGACTCTTAGAGGGCAGTTATGGATCTTATGACCTCCCGAGGTCAAAGTCACATCATTTGACATTCCCTCTTGGAGCAGCTTCCTGCTCTGCTCTGATAAAGCTGTGCTAACATCCTAATCGTGAAGCTGCATCAGCTCATATCAAACCCTACTCCATTCCTCCCCCCCTATTTTGTCGGCTCTGTAATTCTGCATATTATCCTTTAAAGCCTTATCACAGAACTGTTTCTTTTGCACTTAATGACTTTAAAAAGCAAGCCTTCCACTGATAAGCACAGACGAACAGGAGTGCGCTGTGATTGCTGCGGGGTGATAAACACAAGCGGATTACCATATCGTCTCAGGCTTGCTTCCAAACAATTTACAAAGATCATAACAGCATCCGGACTGCGAACACACCCTCGCTGAATCTTGACGAGGCTACAGGTAGCTCTCTTAAACGCACGTCCACACGATGAATAAAACATACTGCAATTTACATGACATATAGCTTAAAAATTTTCCCTGCATCTGACTTTTAGATCTAATACCAATACCCACGAGAGTGAACGAGAGACACAAAACTCAGTTTTCCCAATTTCCGGGAAAACAATTGTAAAAAAAAAAAGAAAAAAAAATCTAATAGAAAAGCTCTATGAATGCAAATTGAGTCTTTTTGGGGGCAATGGATGTTACATATTGCAACTCCAGAGAGGGGGAATCAAGTTAATATCAACCTGAGTGACATTACTATTACCGTACAGTGTTTGACTGTGTGAGACACAGGGTGAAAAAAAAACATTTGCACTTGGCTGTGAAAGGAGAGAGGACAATGGTATCCAACTAGTAGCTGCAACTCCTTTGGTCTTATTACATTAAAACACACAGAGAGACAGTCGGGGGAAGGTCTGTGTCAGCAGGTATTATGGAAATAGACCATAGGGTTTAAACTGGCTATTTAGAGTGAGCTTTATTCAGGCGCCAGTAGCCTGCTGGAAATTATATTCTCCTGTCTAACAGCAAAGAGCCGGAGCATGTAAATGGATGCCAGTGTATGCATGTGTGTGTGTGTGTGTGTAATTTTAATTCATTTAGACATTTAAAAAGGGAATTGCTGCCCTTCTGTAGCTACCACACAAAAGCTGTGAGCCCTAGGATGTAGCTCACTTCTGTAGCTCACGCACACACTACTTTGTAATACACACACTGAAATCTACACTATCAGATAAAGAAGGGCCACGACTTACATATCATCGGTCCATGAGGATGCATGCACGTACTTGCCATTCTTTTCAAAGGGGGAAAACATGGTTATTTTTTCATACAATGAAATGGTCATTTGTTTAACTTCAGCAACTGATAACGATAATGTGGAACATAATCTCTGGACTTGATGGAATTTCTTTGGTAACACATCTGTAAAAGCTGTTATACACCAAACTGACTCCAAAGAATGATCAGCAATGATGGCAGACTATGACGTTGCCTTCTCTGGACCAAAACATTGCACTTCAACACACCATAAAGACAACAGCCAATGGTCCAGATGGATCTCCAGGAGGAGATACAAACCATCAGACAGTGCTGACCTCGCCAGAAGCATGCTGATCAGTCGGGGTTCCAGTAGATTCTAGATGATCATGTCATGAAAATATTATTGTGTATTTCAATATTTAGATGAGATAAAGCTGAATAATAAGAAGAGCCTTCTGCGTGTGCTCTTTGAACTTCTTTGCTTTGTTTCCATTTGTCTCCTCTCGTGTGCTGGTTTGTTAAGCCGATCAGAGCGATCTCTTTAATCAACTGTCATTTAACATGACAAACCTGGTGAAAAGCCCCTGGCAGGGGTTTGACTAGTGATGACACTCTGCAGAAACTAAGGTCTCAGATGTTCACCGACGGCCTGGCACCAGCCTACGACTGATTGTTGGTTTGGTGTGCCATAATACAGATTTGATTACATTGCATTCGTACCTTGGTTTAGTAAATACGTACCAGTTTGGCTTCGTTGACACACTGCAGGTAAAGAGCAGCTATGTTGGAGCAGTTCAGGGTTTTCCCAACATTGTCTTTGTAGCACGCGAGGATCTGGCCCTGTAGGTCTGCACACACAGGATTCACCTCGTACCTCCTGCAGAGGTGAGAAGGAGAACAAAACAAAGTGAACACAGGGAAAAATAAGGTGTTAAGCTGGAGTTCGGGATGGGGTAGGAGGAAAAGGGATAGCAGTCTAAAAAGAATGGCACAAAAAGAATGAAAATCAAACACGAGGGGAAAATAAAAATGACAATATGATTGTGAATTATTGACTACAAGAGAAGTATGAAGACATATTTCTAGTTTACAGTGTGTGTGTACACCCCCCTTGGCGTTTTTTATTATTACTGTCATTCCAGTCCAAAACACCCTGAAGCAAGCATCTGTATTACTGTATCTGCTGGGAGGAGGATCAAGGGTCACTGCAGCCTCCACAGCCTGCTGTGATGACCGTGTGTGCACTACAACGTATCAACAGAGAGGCCAGAGGGTTTTTCGCAAAACGGACAATCCGGCAATGGCTTCATCCCTCGAAAAGGAGATCCATCACGGTTCAGTTGGTGACTCTATGAATCAATGCGCGATGCAGAGCGAAAGAAGAAAAGGGTAGCCGGTTTAATCTAGACGTGCCTTACTTGTTACAATGTACTGATGATAATGATGATGAGCTTAAAATTACAGAGTTAAGTGTAGCCACCTGGTAAATTAGTCTATCCTCTTATATCTTACCAATAAAATCCCTTTAAAAAGGTCTCACAGAAGAGAGTATTGATCACTCTAGTGGGTATTAGGGAATCCATCCATCGATTCAGAAGGCCTCCCTGAAAGTGTCAACTATTTATAAACTGTGCAGCTATCACCTTGGATGGAAAATTCAATCTGCCGGCATCCATAAGGAAGTTGTTGTTTGCGAGTGTGAATGCTAATAAGTCTGCTTAAAAGCCACACATCAGTAACTTAGCTGTCCTTGAGGTCTGCTGTAGTGCCGCTGTCTTAGTTGCGATCCAGATGACAGCGCATCTAACGACAGAAGCGACTAAACATGAGTGCCTTTAAATGAGACTTCTTCTGGTGTATGCAAGTGTTGGACGTTTTTTTTTTTTTTTTTTTGTCCGTGTAAGCAGTGGGATATCCCGCCAGAGCTGGTGCCTGGTTAACTGCTTTTGTCTGTCCCTTCACACACCCACCATAAAAATCCATAATGACGACACTTGCACATGCTTGGGCTGTTATGCTAATGGAGGCGTCATCGTTTTGCTCACACCAGTGCTCGGGACACTCAATCTGCCTCACTAAACACGCCTAGCATGGGTGTGAAAGACAAAAAGACTGTGCCCGTCAGCAACTCTGGGGATCTCAAAGGAATATCGGGGAGTGAGGCTGAGCCCCCGTAGTCAGAATCAGATGTTTGATTTGCCCCCTGGAGAGGGAAATTACACCCCCTTGGATACAAAGCTGGGGATTGGTCGCATGGGTCATTACTCGGAGAGCAATGCGGCAGGAAGCTGTGGCAGTGGAGGTGTGCACATATGTGCCTTACCATGTGGCTATATTTGCTAGGAGTGCTGCAAAAATCTATAGTCCTTGTCAGTGCAGGTCAGTGACAATTTGTGACAATATGAGAGGAGGCCTCCACACATTCACCAACCTCAACAAGAAAATGAATAATCAATACGTGCGCCCACTAAGTTAAACAGCCGAAATCCTTTAACAGTCTGTACACTAAGCTAAGCTAACTCTATTTTTATATATATAGTACATTTTGGTTGCTTTCAGGGTAGGTTCATACCCTGAATTATACCTGACATTTACCACTTTCAGATCAAACTGGAACATTACACTGTCGGGTGCAGAGGAGGCTCTGCGTTCGTGGATCCATCAGGGAGAAATTCAGTCATTTGCTAGGAGGCATGACAAGGCCATTGCTCTGCGTCAGGGTATTGAACGATGACAGCAGCGCTAGCAGAAATCGCTGCCATCCTATTCCTATGGATCCCGCCGTTCATTTATTACACCGCCTATGGGCATCTACAGGGACGAGAGGAGCCACATATACCCACTAATTACTTTCTTAAGCGTTCGCTATAATGCCAGGTGCATCTTGCTGATACAAACCACAGTGTTTATCACCAGTAATGGCCTCCGAGAGAGAGAGACGGAGAGAGACAGAAGGGAAGACAGAGGAAGGGAGGGTGGATAGAAGTGAAGAGCATTTCTTGATGAGGGAACTAAATAGTGGTACTTCTATTTTATTTATTTATTTATTTTTGCTTGCTCTCCGGTTCTCTCTGAGGGGAAGGGGCCGAGACGGCGGTTGAGTTAATCATAGAGACAATAACACTGTCACACACACTCTGTGACTGCACGCCGCATCTTCTATCATCTATCATTAAGATTAACATTAAGTTCCTGCTGCCAGCCGCACAGAGCCAGTCAGGAAAGACTACAACCTCCCCGCACTCCTTCATTTTACATTAAATCCCCTCATGTCATTTACTATAGTGTGACTGCCATGCATCAGGGGGAGCAGATGCAAAAACAATAGACAAGTTATACACCATGGATATGCCATAGGCCATTACCAGTAGAGGATCAGCCTTTTTTACCTTTGACATATGAAAATGAACCAGATTTTTCAGCAGTAAAATGAAGTATAATACAAAAGAAAAACATATATATATATATATTTTTTTTTTAAATTAGTTACCGGCCTGAGGTCATCACCAATCTTTCTCATTCTTGTTATGGAAATACACTGAAGCTAAGGGGGATTTTGCCCTTCCTATTTAATTAACGTCTGCACCAACAATGCCTCACTACAGCGCATGACTCCATCAAATACACGCTCCATTTTTTTCTATCTACTGTGGGAATCACAGGGTGTCCTTATAAATATAGTCAAAAACAACTATGAATCATCCAGTTCCCATGTAACCTGAGTAGCGAGGCATTCATAAACAGGGATATTGTTTCAAATTTCCCAGAGCAAAGCTTGTTTGTAATTGCGCTTAAGTGATGTAAGGGAAATGAAAAAAAAAAAAAAAAAGTGAAGGCCAGAGGCTTGCTGGTGCTTTTTCCATCCTTGGTTTACTCTGGCTGTTTAATTTGGGTTTTGGTTAACTGGCTGTGATGTATTTGGATTAGTTAAGATAAGACATAGTAATAGCTGTATAGGCAAGTCTTCTCTGGACTCTTCCACATTTTTTTCATGAGTCAAGTTAAAAAACAGTGGTGGGTTCTTTCTCAACTTTCAGAAGAGTGTCTTTAATCTCACTTGCTAGACCTTGTTGTCTGGCTAGCTTGAGCCATCGCTGCACACATGGCGAAGACAAGACATGTAACGGCAGCCAAGTGTCCCAAAGGCCCAATAATTGTGTTGACATTGATAAGTAAGGTGAAGAACAAGGGACTGATATGGTGGAGGATAAAAGGACAAGCAAGTACCGTTAAGATTTACACCGATCAGCCACTGACAGGAGAAGTAAATAACATTGACCATCTTGTGGCAATACAATGTTCTGCTGGGAAATATTTGGACTTAGCGTTCATGTGGATGTTACTTGACATGTAACACCAACATGGAGCAGATCAGACACCCCCACCCCATATCAATGACACTCCTTGATGGCAGCAGCCATCCCCAGCAGGATGCAGCCTGACACAGACACACACACAAAAACGGTTTAGGAACAACTCCACATTCACTAGATCCCCAACTGATCAAATATCTGTGGGATGATCCACAGAGGCCCCTCCCCTCAACCCAAATGACCCAAAGGCCCCCCACTAACAACATTCTGTTACCAGACACCGCAGCACACCCTCAGAAGGACCATGTCCATTCTCTGATGAGTCACAACTGCTTTAGAGGCACAAGGGAGACCTACACAATATTAGGTCATAATGTTATGGCTGATCGGTGTATCAGCCAGCTGCAGCTATTGTTGTGTCGAAAAGAAGAAGAGAGAATATTGGTTTTATTTGGAGCCAAATATTTATATACCTGAGGGCAGAAGATGTCAAAATGTTCTCCAATAATTGAAGAAGAGCAAACACGAGGAGCACAACTATGGCTTAGTCAGGTTATGTTTCCAAAAATTATAATGCTACAGCATAAATGTCTACCCACACAAATACAACGATTATTCCACAGGTTATAGAACCAGTCGTTGCCAATAAATGTCCCACATCCTCCCACTCTTTCTCTCTCGTTTTCATCATCTATACCTTGCCTTCATTCCTCTCCTCTCCTTTATTTCCCATCCCTCAACCCCCGAAGCTTCACGGGACATTTAATAAAACTCCACGTGTTGGGAGACACTAAAACAAATAGAGATATCAGGACAGATACAGTCGGTTATTATTTGTGTGCGAGGGTAAGCGCGTGAGCCGCACCCTTGTACCCCTGAGACAGTAAATCTAAACAGTCATATAGGGGTCTCGACTCGTACCATTAGTAGCAGTAAAGGTCGCTATAAGAACTCCATCTCCAGACCAACTCCCAGCACACACACACATATACACACACACACACACACACAGGTATATACACACAAACCAAGTCCCTATAGTCTTGATGCACTGATAGAGCCAAGAATGAAAGGGAGGAGCGAGGCTGGATTTGATATCTACATTACGGTTTCTCAGCTCTGTCTCATAAATCACAAAGAAAATAGAAAGGAAAGAGTAAAAAAAAAAAAGAAAAAAAAAGAAAAAGGACAATGGACAGAGAGAGTAGTGGGGGACAATCCACGGAGAGAAGATGCTTTATTACAGAAACTGAAACAGAGACTTGAGAGATATTGGACAGAAAAAAATGTGCAGAAGAGAAGGAGGATAAGTGGAGGAGAGAGGTGTAGAAGAAGCTATCGCCTCACTTTCTTTGCAAAGTTGTCCTCTCGGATTGGACAAATAATTTGGTAAAGGGTCAGAAATAGTGTGCGAGACTGAATGTGTCCCACTTAACATGCAATAAAGAAGAACAGATCACCTTCTCCCTCCCTCTCAATGTCCGTCTCCCTCCTCAAGGTGTCCCCAGATCATTTAACACCGTCCCTTCTTTCAAGCCTTCCACTGCGCAAGCATTTACATGGAGGGGACATGTTCTTATTGGGTTTGTGGCTTTAACGAACATACTGGCCGCGAGCCGGACGATGTATTGTGATCGATGTCTGGATTTTCATACAATATGCATGTGCTGCGCCGATAGACGGCACCAGGAACGGTATCAGTCCATTTTTCAAACCAGCATATATTGACCATCTACTGTAACATTGTAGAGCCGTGCACTAAAATGACATTCATAGATCTCTGTTAGCGATGCAGTCGGCTCCGATAGCTGGACAGAGTGTGAGACACATGAGGAAAGGGGTACGTTCATCTGTCATAATTTCAGATGCATTACAACTCGGAGCAGAGACAAGGAAAAGCACATGGGGACGCACGGAGATACAAACACAAAGACAATTGAGACAGGGGCGAGGGAAACGCTGTCCTCAGTAATGGAGGGCAGCACAGACTGGAGTGGACTGTTGTAAGAGTTTTCCGTTTAATAGCAGCAAGAGCGCCAACTTCTCCCTATAATCTACTAAATTAGTAACGCTAATCAGTCAATGTCGAAATAATCAATAGCAGAATGTTAAGCCTTCTCCACCAAGGCAGGTTGAGGGACGTTTGAGATGAGACTCAAACATGGCTACACCAATCAGCCACAACATTAAAACCATTGACAGCAGACCATCTGGTGACAATACAATGTTCTGCTGGGAAACCTTTGGATCTGGCATTCATGTGGATGTTACTTAGACATGTACCACCCATCTAGACCAGACCAGGCACCCCCACCCCATAGCAATGACACTCCTTGATGGCAGTCAAGGAGTGTCCATCCCCAGCAGGATGCAGCCTGACACAGGCACACACACACAAACGGTTTAGAAACAACTCAAAAAAACGTGAAGAACAGCACAAGGTGTTGACCTGGCCTCCAAATTCACTAGATCCCAAACTGATCAAGTATCTGTGGGATGATCCACAGAGGCCCCTGCCCTCCAACCATAGGACCCAAAGGCCCCCTCTAGCAATATTCTGTTGCCACCACAGGACACCCTCAGAAGGCCCATGTCCTTTCTCTGATGAGTCACAACTGTTTTGGTGGCACAAGGGAGACCTACACAGTATTAGGAAGGTGGCCATAATGTTATGCCTGATCGGTGTAATTCACTAGGGAGCGGAAAGGTTCTAAAGTTAACCCAACTTTGAACTGGCACTAGTGCCTCGTCCACATTGGTGGAAAGGCAGTATGCTTTATAAGAATCATTTTTTAAGACGTGTCCTCAATAAAATGCATTGCAAATATGACTCACTGATCAAACTACTCTCGGTGCACATCTTCGCTTGTCTTCTTCTGACTGATGCTGTCTATTAACAGCACACAACGGAATACTTGGTATAAGACCATAGACTGCTTAAGCTTTCAAAAAAGACATCATGTTCAAAAGCATTTAACTTCGTTTTTACCAATAAAATTATACTTCTGAAAAATAAGTTGTTGCTGATAAGTCTGGGCAGCTGCTGCCTTTCCATTTCATAGGACTTTTGTCAATACTAGAAGAAGCCATTTGCTCGGTTTTAATGGTGGTGTGGTTATAGAGGTATCATTAAAAAGCACTTGATGAAGAAAAGGACAGAAAAGCCTTTCTGTCTCTCTGGTCATCTTACCACATGTCTAACTCCTGCTTTTGTCCAAACCCCACACAGACATTCGGGAGCAACACATGCTCCATCGACAGTATGGATTACTCCCGCCTGCCACCAGATTGAGTTCCCAATCACCACATTGTCTATTTATCATCATTTGGGTCCGCTCAGGGGTTAATAGGGTTAAGGGGTGGGTGCCGGTTCCCTCCTAAAAAGCCCTCGTGTTCTCTCTAGTTAAGGCAGGCGTCAGTAATAAGGGGAGTAAATAAATACAAATGATCCAGTTAAGGAGAAAAATGACGCACGTTTCGCCCATGCTGCTTTTTAAAAGCGGACCTGAGTGACCCCCCGCAGCGAAATCCATCAGCATGGGTAAGAGATTGAATGAGAGGGAAGGGACAGAGAGGGAGAGAGACAGATTCAAGAAAACAGTGAGGGATAAAAGACTGTCAAAGATTGGCGACGGAGAGTGAGGGGGGGAGGTAAAGGCAGACAATAACGAAGAAGGAGTGAGTGGAGGAGATTTAAATTAAGACAGAAAACACTGTTCCTATATTAAGTGAGCATTGAGGGAGACAAAGAAGGATGAGTGGGTGAGAGGAAAAAGGGGGAGTGTGTCCTCTCTGACCCTCTTATAAGGACACCGGCTTCAAGAAGGACGAATGCTTAAAACATTCAATGAAAGATGTCCATGTTTGTCGAACACTGATATTATATGGTTACTGGTAAATATGCAGTACATACTGTGTGCCTATAGTGCCATATAGTATATGAGGAAAAAAAACAAATACCAAAAGGAAATAAAAGTTCTGAGTGGGTTTCCCAACCATTTGCAGCACAGCAAAGTCGCTAAATAAGCTACTAAAAGGTGTGTACGTGCGTTGCGTGTCCGTGTATGCGCCCACGCAGGTCCCTCTCGAATCGCGTGTGCTTTTTACAGCCAGCACGGCGAAGCTCTTAAGACCGAAAGAAGAGCTTTTAAAGCAGTTATTGACTTCTGTCTCCTCAGCTGACCACCATCTTGTCCCTGCGCCCGGGGTTGCCTGGATACAGAATTGTGGTTCGCCCTCACCTGACAGAGGGGTCAAAACGCCGCTCAGTCTTTCCAACGACTCCAAAAAAAAAAAAAAAGAAAGAAAATAAATAAAAAACATACTGCTGTGACTTCGGCTTTAGTGCTTTGCAATTATCTGTCGGCTAAATTAATTCCTGTCATTTTTGGTAATTAAATGTGCCGCTCGGAGCAATTAAACATCAATAAATCATTACTTCATTAATTTTGGGACGTCAGTATTATTCCCTTAAACAAACAGGAGAGCTGCCAAGAGAATTGAAAGCCTCTACCTGCCTCTGCACCTTATTTACATTTTGAAGCAGCAGGTTGGATTTTGGAGGAAACCTGCTGGATTTTCTCCAGCGTATTTATCTTCCCCAGCACGATAAAGCGAAGGTACGCAATAGTCTTGCAATGCTTTGTTGCAGGACTATTGGATTGGATTGCACGAGTTTGCACCCCCTCCACGTTGCGCCCAAAACCTCTATGACAAGAAGAAAAGGCTTGGGGTAAAATTTAGGAAATGTAGTGGCAACCTTGGGACGCCAGCAACCTGACCGTGATTAAAATTTACTGCACAATATCACAATGACTTTTCAAACTTTTCACGAGCAGAAACCAAGTCGAATAATAAACCTGCTGGTAATGCGATGTGATATCTGATTTTAAGTAAATAAAAATCTAACGAGGGTTGTTTACTGCTGAGTATTTACAATTACAAGCAGCTGAAAGAGAGGCGAGTTGGCTCTACTTCCACCCACGCAACATGGAGGAGAAGACAGACTGTCAGGCGTGGTCTCTTGACCGAGGCGGAACAGCGCACCGGTGTTGTGAAGAAAGAAAACAGCGAGCCATTTACATTCAACAAGTTTTCCTCATTCTACCTTTATGTGTGTGTGTGTGGAGAGCTGAAGCGAAGACTGTGGCTGCTGTTATTGTCAACCGGAATAAATTAAAAAGAGATTTATTCAAAAGAACTAAAAAAAAAAAAAAAAAATAAACAACTGACAAAGGGAGAGAGCGTGTAGCCTAAGGGAGGAGAGGAGTGACAGTGAAGTGACAGGATAAAATGAAGTTTTATTCTCTGTGGTAGAACGTATAGAGGAACTCTGCACATGCGTGCCGTGGATAGTCATAAACACAAAGGCGTGAAAACACATTCTGATCTTTGACAAATGTCTCCATCATGGCAGAAAACTTAGCGAAATCCGAGTTACAGAGATGGAAATGACGGTTTCAGCTCCCCAGTGTTACACAGCCACCTATTCATCAATATGTGATGTCCCCGTCCCGTCACTATTCTGCAGGGACCCTGGATAAACGCAGAGTGACCAGCTCCAACAAAGAAGTTCAAAGCCAAAGGTTAGCGCTGACAGGAGGGCTTAAGACTGCGCCACCGTTCTTTCATTCCACCTCCTCGCATAATCGCACATCTATCATTTTCCTCCGCGCCTGTCATCGTACATTTCAAACTGAAACCCCATCGGGTCAGCGCAGGCGACGGACATTTACTCACTGATGTGTGCGAGCGTGAGCGAGTCTCACATTCATCCTCACATGCAGAAAGGAGCACATGTGCGCTCTTAACATACATGTAGCACAGTAAAGGTCACGCCGTCGGGGCTGGGCAGCGTGATAAGGCATCAGACTTGGATAAACAACTAGTGGTGAATGTGGCAGCGTATAAATCAGAAGCGGAGAGAGATAGTCGGCTCTATACGGGCAACTGGGAACTCTTATCTGCAGTCAGTGTCATGGGGAAAGTGAATAAAAGCCTTGATACGGTGTGTACGTGTGTGTCTAAAATACTGTGTGATTACATTATCTGTTACATGTTGTGTATACGTTAGAGAAATATACGCCAAATGTCTTTTGTCTCGGCCTTGAAGAGCGTGTTGATGCTCCACGGTGCATGATTAATTTCACACATAGTTTTAGCGGAGTCGCTTCAGACGACATCTGAAGAAAAGGTTCCAGTATTGCTCCGGCTTTGAGTTCAAAATTAAAACTCGGTCTGAAAGAGCGCAGGTATGCACAAACTCTTCCATATATAGATGTGTGTGTGTGTGTTTTTGTGAGTTCTGCGATTGTACGTGTGCGGATGTAATGAGGTCACAGTGATGCAGTAGCGTTCCGGTTGGGAGAGCTCCATCATTCTCAGAAAACTCTGGCGGGAATACTGCAAGAGAACAGCAGGGAACAGCTGTATCGCACACAAACAATAACACGTAAACACAGCCTCACATTACACACACACACACACACACACACACACACACACACATAAAGACTACTTTCCTCCGAGTGCGTACCTCTCACACTTTAATTTATTTCTTTCAACATCGCCAAGGAAAATAACCACAGTGAACCACTGCAATGAATGGAACATGTGTACCCTGGCTACCTGCTGAAGCCTATTTGTAAATTACGAGGTCATAGTGTGTCGGCTTGCGTAGTGAAATTCACTCAAAAACGAGGAGATATATTCAAATGGGAGTCAAATTTTCATCCGAACTGAATAGGTTTTTTTTGCTGGCAAAAATTGCCTGTAATCTGAACTCTTTTCCACACCAAAGTAACTGTTTTCAAAGCTGACTATCTAGAGAAATACCAACCCAAAGAACACGAATAGAAAGGCGAAGTCCTGCACCCGTCAGTGGGATGTCGTTTCGGAAAAAAGTATGTAGTGTAAGTTAATGGTGGCGGTGACAGTTTGGTGTAACCACTGAACTACATTAACAGTACCATCTATGTCTCAATCTTGATTTTCAGCAGTCCTGGGTAGCTTGCTGAGAGGGAAACTTATTTGGTGTGTAGTCTTTCTAATTACATACACTATCTTCACAGTCTTATACGTCATCAGAGTCACAAAGGCCACAAAACAAAAAGCATCTGTCTAATAAAGTTCTCCCATACACTACTGCTACGCTGTTGCCAGAGTCTTGACCTCTTCATATTTCTTCTACTCCTCCTCGCACACAGAAGTAGGTGAGGTTACGCCAAAAATACAATTTCCTCTGAGGTCTTCAGCAATTTCAGAGTATGACTGCGCCTAATTGCTGTCATCTATGGCTCGGTTAGTTCATCATTTATCTATAACTGCCTATCCCGTTGAGGGTCGTGGGCAGTTAGAGCATATCCCACTTGGCATTGGGCAAAATACGTCTTTGACAGGTGACGTCGCCAAAGACAACCATTACCACTCAGAATGCCGGATTAACTTAACATGCATGTCTTTGGACGGCTGGATAAAGTCTGAGTATCTTCAGAAAAAAAAACATGTAGGCACAGGGAGAATATCAACTCCACAATGAGAGACAGGAGACCTAAGTTAAGACAAATAGTCCTGAAATTAGATTCAATCTCAGCATCACAAACCAACCAAGAGTTCCAAATACGTCTTACTCATTCACATGTTACAACCCTTGACAGACATCCACATCTGGTCCCACACATCTTCTCTGATATGATAAAGTGTAGCCTAATATCATCCCTCTTTACACTGGCACTGACATGAGTTAAAGCAGGGAAATGAAGACGTCCTAAGAAAGATGTCATCTCCCACATTTTATAACATTCTCACATTAACATATCAAATGTTAATTCTATCAAGTGAGGAAAGGACGCCAATCCTCTTTTTTCATCTCAAGGGGACATTTTCAGCTCTGAGGAAATCAAAAGCCTCTGCGAGAGAAAAATATTTCGCTCTTATTACTCAACAAAGGCCACAGATAGTATCTTATCTCTGCAGGGTCTCCGTCATGAGGGACACACACATTGTGCTCGCGAAAGATGTTCATCATAAGAGAGCATACAAACAGCATCATGTATGAACCCGCGCACATAAACAAGGATGGGCCAAACACTCCCTGTTAAATCCAATTAACCCTCTGCTCTGATCCCCTCGATCCATCTCTGCTCCTGTCTTGTAACACCAGACCTTACTGCTATTTCATTAGCACACATACGCACACACGGATCACCCCTTGCCTTTCCACCATTGTAATCCAGTCACAACCCCACTAATGCACCCATTATAAGCAAATCCACCAATCACAGCTTTCCGTGCAAAGACCCTATGTCACATGACTACCAGCACATTAGCCCAACGTTCGCTCGCAGTTAGCGCTGTCATTCCGCACTAATGCTATTCCAGTGTATTTTTTATTTTTTTTCTTTAATGTGATTTGGGAAGTCTCGGCTCCGGCTTCTACGAGTCTAGCGCTAAAGCCCTGGTGGGCTAGGCTAATCAGTTTCCAGCATTTCTGAGGGAGACAATGATCCCAGTGTTAGCGCTGGCTAATGACAAGCTAACACAATCAGCGTAGCCTCCCTAGAGGTGAGCTCAGAGTCAGGGCCCATTCTTGCCCCACCTCCTGCAGGCTCCTCATCCACTTTCCCAACATTACTATGGAGCCTAATGGCCTTTTATTAAGAAGACAGATGGAACCCGGACGGGAAGGGGTTCTGAATCTTCTTGAGTTACATATACGTGTTGGATATGTGCTACATCCATGACAGCTTGGGTGTTTAATATTACCTCCTAAATCACTTTTGTCACTGCAAGGTGTGGCTGTAACTTAAATCTATTATTAGGGTTTGAGAGAAAGGAACACCCATTCTGAATGTACAGTATGTAGTCACACTGCCGTAATGTACTTTGGATAAAAAGAAAAGCCAAAAATATTAATATTTCTTTGATGCCCATGTTATAAAACTGATAGAGAATGAATGATACGCCTCCAATACTGAAATATTAAAAGAGCAAGTCCTGACAACAAGTCTCAGCATGTGATTAGCCTTATCAGCGAAGTGCATCATGAACATCAGCTAATGGGCCAGGCTAATGTGCTTCTGATTGAAAGACGTGGGTTACAATGTGGCTAACATAATTCAATAGAGTATTCACTGCTCCATATGGACTTCTAATCATGAGTGAATGCATCATTTTGTATTAGCAAGTACAGCAAGCACAACAAAAAGGCTGGGGGAACTTCTAAGTGAATGACGTATTTTGTTGATTTTTGAAATTAAAACCCTCTTAAGCAAACAGAAAATAATTTGGTTATTTGGATCAGATGCAGCTGTATTTTTTCTAAGCAAACCTTTGGTGATTATAGCCAAAGAGCTCAATTTGAACTTCCTCTGTACCTTTCTGAGGACAAATTAGGTAAGGTTTCCTAACTCTTCTGCTGTATGTATGCTATTGTTTGTGGAAGCAACGCCCAATGCGTCTTCATCTTCCAGATGCTGTCTTGACGTCCAGAATTCTTTTTAACTGCCTTTCTTAATGATCTTACAGAGAGGGGAAATTGCAAGGTGGATGTGCTCTGACATATTTTATAGCCTTCAGGTAGCATCAATTAGCTTCATTTCCAGGTACTCTGTTTGTTGCTGGAAGGAGCCAGAGGTTGCTGAGAATCAGCAAATTAAACATTTAAACAGAAGAACGCCTTAATGTTGGAACATTTATTGTTTATTCCTTCTTTTTTCAAGTTAATAGGCTTCTTACATAGAAGATGTCTTGACCTGGTATAGTAGGAGGAAGCCTAGATGTATTCGCAGTGGCTCAATTCGATTGAGTGTCATGAAAGAGGTCTATGAAATATGACTCTGTGGAATGTGTTTAAACTTACTTGTATCTGGCATTCACTTGGTCTGCAGCTTTATGGTAGCTCTCGGTGGTGGCCTTGTAGAACTGCGCACTCTGCAGAGACACAAGAGGAACGTCAGTCAGAGGAATGCATGGCAATATGACAGTAAACTCTTTTATAAAACGAATAAGGTTGAAGTTATTTCGGAAAAAGGAAACATTTCAATAGAAGGATGGTTCTTTATATACACCTGATACAGTCCCACAATCAGAGCAGCACCATCTACAGAGCCCTGCCTGAAACTACATTAAAATCTAATAGAGAAAAGATATTAAAGGCACAGATCACATTTGAGTTTACTGTCTACAGCACAGAAGCTTGCACTTAGTATATATAAAGGTTGTAAGTGGAAAATATGCTTGCAGGTATGAAGTTTACAAGGATTAAATTTGTCTTCTATGGTTATGAACTGTGCACGTTTGCCTGTGCGTGTGTGTGTGTGTGTGTGAATTATAAGAATTTGTGTGTATGTGTGTTTGCGCTTATCCTCTCACAAAAGACTGCTGTAATAACAGACAGCAATCTTGTAAGGCCACAGGGTCGCCAGTCAACAATGTACAGAGCAGCGGTCATAATCCCCCAGTGACCCATAGCAAATGAACCCATAGCAGGACCACTCAACCTAAATTACCTCCTCAAACACAGCCATATAACCGGGCTCCTAGACCATTTATACAAGCCCAGGAAGATCTGTCTTGTCGGCCCGTGGTGACCGTTATGCACATTTATAATCATATTGTGAGAGGTTGTAAAGTGATGGATAGCTTGATTGAAATTTGTACGAGGTCTGATTGATGGCAAAGTCAACTAATGTCTTTGTGTGAAGGACTCTGTGTTAAAACTAGCAATACTTACACTACGAATGAGTAATTTATAAAATGATTGGGATATTTTCCTACACATTAGACAGATTTAAGATGCAATCACCTGTTGGGTTATGGTTTAGCTGAACAATCTGTTTGATTAGACACTAGCATAAAAAAAGATCAGGCTGTAATTAGCTAAATTTAGATAAATATTACCAGATAACAAACACTTAAATCATCTTGCATAAATTACAGACACACTTAAATATGACAAATTTAAGCCTTTTCTTGCTATCTCCGGCTTAACCTCCTAGCAGGGAAGACATTCTTCATAGTTCAGAAAAGATCAATAGGAATGAACTGCGCTGCTGAAAAGATCGATAGCCGTGTGTTGTAGAGCTAAAAGAGGATGGGACATGACAACGCTGACAAAAGGTCTGATACCAATATGAGTCCACTTCATTTGGATGGAAGCTGATAAAGACGAACTGCAGTAGAGTCAGAGTACTTCACTTTTGCACAGTCTGTCCTCACGAAAGGGATTTAATAGAAATGATATGTGGTTTTTGACATCAAAATGCCAAAGTGTGTACTCTTTCATGCTCAGATACTAACTGGAAGAAGGAGAGAAGTGAATTCTATTTAATCTCAGTCAACCAGGTTCTGGTACATCTAAACCAAAGCTAAAATAAGTCAACTATACTTGTTTTGAGGTTTATTGGAGACGTTATACCACTCATCCAAGGGGCTTCTTCAGTTCTAAATGAGTGGTGCCCACCTGAAACGTGCATGACAAGGGTCTGTTACCGACCAAGTACTCACCTCAGTAAAATGATTCAGATTAACCCAGGTGGTGTCTTCTTTTCAAGATTAATGGTTCTCTTACAGGCTATGACCCAACAGAAACTCAAAAACCACCATACCTTTCAACCAAATCCCCCACCACTCATTTAGAGCTGAAAAGGCCTCTTGGCTGAGTGAAAAAACGTCTTCAAGAAAACTCAAACAAGTCCAATTGTCTTTGTTTTAGCTAAATTTGAGATAATCCCTGCCAATCATTTCCATGCACCTGACAAAAAAAGATTCAGCATTTAATGACTAAAACGGGTCATTTATAAATCTGCTTTACTTGTCCTTGTCACATTATCCTGTACGTAAAATACATTAAAAGCGTATGTCCAAATCCAAGTTAGCTTGTAAATTCATGCTGTATTGGTGCCCCTCTGGCCTTGAATCAAGTAGTTTCGAGTATAGACAAAGGAACTGTCAAGAGCGAAGGAAAAGGATTTAAAACTGAAGCTTATTCACAGATAAAAAGACTAAAAGGAGATTTTGGGGTCTGCTAAAGAGGCAAGAGTAAGACTTCTCCTGGGTGCTGAGATTGAGCCACCGCATTCGGGTCTCTGTCCAGAATACTAAGTATTAGGTAATAATGCCTGCCTAAATGGCAGAGCTGGCACTAATCAGCACACTAATCTACCTGGGAGGACAAAAGGCCATGTGTGACAATGATTGCAGGACCACTTACAATGCGTGTACGCACACACAAACAGTGCATTCACGAATGCACCTCCACGCACAAGGTGGCCTGCCTAAAGTGTCTATACTCTGGTGGCTACATATAAACAGTGAATCACACACACACACACACACACACACACCCATACACACAAACCCAAATTAAGAAAAACCCTCACTCACCCGATCACCACCAGGCAGGGAAGAGTGTAATTTGTGTGATTACTGAGTGGTCTCAAAATTGTGATGTCCTGCTGTTGTCCCAACTGATTTAGAGAGTAGCCCTGACCTTTTATTAGACCAGAGAAGAGAGACCTTGCTCAGTTTGGCTGAAAACATTCCTCCCTCTATCAGGGTTTTGGAAGCTGCAAAAACACGCTTGTTCAGAAAGACGTGTTTTTGATCACGGTCTGCCATTAAGCAATGCTTTGCCATTTGAATGCGTAACTACAAGAACTTGCTACAGTGGATTTCCTCCCTGTGCAATCACATTTCCACCACCTCTTTAATAAAACAGTGTTTCTGTTTATTTTCATCCCATTTACTCTGTTTGCTTTCCACTAGCTTTTTTTTTTTAGCTCATCTGAGGCAAAACAAAATGCTGGTGGGGGGTGTCCAAGACAAATTAAGTCATTACTGCTAATGCACTGCAGCGATATGGAGAAGATAGAAGCGGCACCCGAAACACATGCACCGGCTCAATTTAGAGAAACAGCTTCCAATTTTTAATGAATAAAACAAATAACTCCTTCTACTGATGGCTTCTTTCTCTTATCTGCTGCTGAGCAGGAGGGCCGACATGGGGAGAATCCCCACCATGGCCAACATTACTGTTCTGCAGAGCAAGAGAAAATGAGACTTCCGCTGTGTGACTGAGTGCAGCCTGCTTTTATGGGGAGAGGAGGCTGGGGAAACAGTTTTTGAGCAAAACATTTGAAGTTTTGATTTAAAGGGTAAGACAGCGAGGAGAAAAAAGATCTATTTTTAACCAGCGGTAACAAAACCTTCCCACAACCTGTCTAACCATGTTTTTAGCATTGGCTGGATATCAATGATAGATATAACCACAGTGATGTCACCCTTTGGTTGGCGTCGTTGGCCGTCGTTGAGCTGAGCCCCACTATGACCATATATCCATGAGAGGGAGGAGCTGGGGAGGAGCGATGGGTGGATCTCACACAAAACCTGAAGATGGCTTGTCAGTCACTTCGTAAAAGACATGTCAATCAAGGCTAGCACTTCCCCAAACATACCAGCTTGAGTAAAAATACTTTTGGAGCCGGCAACCAGCAACCATCAGTGATATCAATCCAGTTTAATTAAAGTCATTGGTTTTGGGCAGAACGCAAGGCTATTTTCGAATAAGTGCAACGGCGTACAAAGTCAACAGAAAGGCGTAATTATACTGGGCCGCAACCCAGCGACCACTTGTCCCTACAAGTAGAAATTGCTTCCACTTGAGAGAAAAAAAAAAAAAATGCATGCATCTCTCAGTGCTTTATGAATCTACTTCATCAACATGCAACGCTGAGAGGAGAAAGGAGGGAGACTAGCTGGAAATGCATTTTCCAGTCATTTCTGGGAACAATCAGAGGCTGAGTGCAAGAAACACATAATCGCACACAAACGGGTGATGTGTCGAGTACTAAATCTGTCAATTTTAAGTGCAAAAATGTGCTTAGCTATGATTCTGAACTCATCATAAAAATGACATTGGTTAATCTGTAAAAAAAAAAAAAAAAATGATTGTGGTTTCATGGGGCGTTGTGTGCTGGTTGGTTTCTTGGCTAGACACCATCACCTCTTGGACCCTCTGCTGGTTGATGTACAACCTTCGGACAAAGCTAGCCTTGCTATTTGCTTAGCTATGCTAAACTAAGCTAAAATGTTGAAACCTTCATATAATACAGAGCGAGGTATTATTTTCTTTAACTTAACTTTATTTAAGCAATTTAAATTTGCTGTCATTAAAGTTTCCTGCTAACCACCAACTGCTCTTTTCATACAGTACAATATAATAAAAGTTTAGGCAATGCTACTGTCACGACTGACTAGATGAAAGGCGTCCACCCACTTCTTCATAAAAGATAAGGAAAGAAAACACGTCCTTAAAATATAATCCGGCACAGCCTAGAAATTTACCATTAGTTAAATAAACAGTTGTACCCCAGCAGGACTTATTTTAGCCTGCGGAAAGTTACAGCCGCAGGGTTTTCTATTGATATAAATGAATGTGCCACCCTGTTGTTGTGAAATCACCATTCCTTGAAAAGACTTTCCGTTAAATCCCTGTGAATCCCATCATGCGGCTAAAACAGCCAACAGTGTCAGACACAATAATTTAACACCGCAGCCGCTGTCACGTCTTACCTCCAGATTACTCCGTCTCCAGTTGTACGACAGAGCAACTGTGACTACACTGATCCGGTTCATAGCGAGGGAGAGAAAGAGCTACCAAGATGGAAAACAAGAAAGTTTTGATTTCACTGTAATTTCTATTGCTAAAAATATTCTTAGCCCCAGCCCCCAGAAAGAGAGACAGAGTGCAAGAGATTGATAAAGAGAAGGATAAAGAAATGACAGGGAGGGAGATGAAGCTAGCAAGTCGGAGGCAGAGACAGAGATAGAGAGATAGAAGCCATTACAGTTTTTTTTAATGCTCTTCCTCCCGTATTTCTTCCTTTCACTGTGCTGTGGAACTTTGCTATGAGATGGCAATTGCTGCTGTGATTGTCCTCCATGGGAGAGCAGAAAAATCCAATTTCATCGATATACAAGGCGAAAAGAAAGATTGAAAAAAAAGAAAAATCCCTTCTGAAAAAAAACTGAAATTGAGGCATGGAGAGAGGAAAAAAATATGCCACTCAAAAAGGAAAAAAGCTGAAAAAGGGGGCGATATAGAGACAGATGTGGTGGAGAGGGAGGGCTGCAACAAGACACGGTAAGGGGAAAAAAAAGGAAAAAGAAACATTGGCAAGTTGATTGTTAAATATGAGATTGTTTTACAGCGAGGCAGGTATTGAGTGAAAATGTAATAAATATATAGATATTGTTTTTTCAGGGGCTATTTGGTAGCTGTGGCCCCAATGAGCAGCAGCGGCGGAGGCAGGAGGCTGAGCTGTCTGGGAGCCTGGTGATGGCCTGTCACTGGAAGCCACTCTGATGAATGACCATGTTGGATTGGAACAGACGTGCAATATATATCAGACTTATATTCTCTCTCTCTCTCTCTCTCTCCCTCTCTTTTGGTTCCTCTGCCTCTTTCTGCTGGTGTGCAAATACTGGGGGAATCCTACGGTAAGGGAGGAACTGAGAGCGAAAAATGCGATGGGAGATAATATTTAGCTAGCAGTAAACCGTGAAGTGAAATCAAATGTGCTTTCTCGCTAGGAAAAGGATGGGTTTTCAACCAAGAAGCATTTGACTTTGATAGCCACAGTGTGTGCAGACTGGTTAAAAGAACTACAGCTGTGTTCACTGCCCACCATTACACCAACATCACTTTCAACCGGTCAACTGTATGACTGATTCTAGGCTACGTAGGTTTCTTTTTCTTCCTTGAAGTTGGATTTACTCTATGATGTGTGTTGACGTGTGGACTTTACAAACTTTATTTGAACTCCTGAAACTCTTCCCTTTCTTCCCTAAGTCTGTAAATGAAGTAGTGTACTCTTTTCACTTTCCAGGCAGTCAAACTAATTACATAACCAATATTTGTGCATTTGAAGTATGCCTACAGCCCCTTCTTTTCTCTCAGCACTCTAAACCAAGGAAAACCCACACCACATTGTGTTCTTCTTTTAGACAGTAATCCTTCCCTGAAGTCAGTTTTTTTTTCTCATCTGGAGCATCAGAAACCTTTCTTGGACACCAGAGATGGTAAATTCATTTGACCTTGGTTACATTTGTAACTCTGGTTTCTACGCCACGCTATACTTGGAGGAGCCAAGGAGCGGATTCTTTTTGCTATATACCTTACCAGATGATGGAAAATGTATTGCCAACAGACACCAGCGCTAGAATGTCACCACAGACAACAGATTTGACAAAATCATGTGAAGTCGTTTGGAAATGTAATATTAATTGACGTCCTGCACTGTTTGCACATAACCCGATGTAAGAATCTTTCTTTACATTTGTCATTGTTGAAACCATACAGCAGCCAGGCATTACAGTGAACACAGAAAAAAGAAATGCCACAAGTGATTTTGGCTGATGTCGGGTGAAAAGAGCACAGGGAATGAAGAGTGGCTGCACCGGGTGCCAAATGTTGCACCGTGGCCCGAACAAGAAAAAGGAGCGTCATTAACACAGCCCAAACAAACTGCACCCCCCCACGGAGACCCAAGCCGCTCGACACACAGTAAGACAACATGCTATGTGCCCACCATTGATCCTCAGTTATACATAGGAGCACAGCGTCACAGACCATTTCCCAAAATGCACACGTGGTTACTGCTTCTGTTGTGTATTTTTCTGCACAGGCCATAAATCCTGATAATATCATTTGCAAATTAAAACGATAGGGTTTCTGTGCATTTCTTTTGCGGATGAGGTGGTTTGGAAATTAATTTATCATTTCATTCCTCTGTGTAAATCAATAAAAGAATCATTTTTGCAGACCCTTCCTGCGACTCACATTCCCTGTGTCTCACACTCATGTTCACTTCTTACTATTCACTGATGGGCTATGGTCTTTCAACCTTTTCTCTTCCGTACTTTTCTTTTCTTTCATCATTCAGTGACATTTAATCTCTCTACTTCTCTTCTGTCTCTTTCTTTTACCTTCATCTTTTTCTTGTTCTTATCCTCTACCATGCTCTCACAAATGTCACTTTATCATAGCATGAAGACAGAATCTCTTTAACTCTTTAACAGTTTGTCTCCAAATGTCCGGCATATTTTTTCCTTAGACCTTCAATAAAGTATCTCTTTCCTTATTGCCGGTCCATCCCTTTCTGTCCTCTCTCCCTCTCTCTTTCAATCTTCTGTTTCTCTCTGAGGTGTGAAGGTGATTTGTTGACACTTTGATCTAAGGAATATTGACCAGAGGCCAACATGGCTGATGGATGGCCAGCGCCTGGAGTCGATAATGCCTGTGTTAGTTGGGACTCATCACTTCTACCATCTGCACTTACATTCCCCCCCATGCTATATGATACAGTAGAGCTATACTGTCCAATGATGTAATAAAACTAGGAAAAGAGAGAAGCTTGGCTGCATGGGTAGATTTGCGTGATTTCAAGTGTAAACTGGCCATTAGTGTTTGTGTCGAAGGGTTTTCATAACAACTTATCCACAGATTTATATTCACATTCCCCATGGTTTTACCACTCAGTGCAGAAAAAGAAATATCTGCAACTTTTATTGACCCCATTGTAGAATACTGTGCATTATCAAATCAGAGCTATTATAACTGAAGTAGCACATTATAGTAATTGTCATGCTTGTTTAATCAGCTATGAGAGACCATAAAAATGACAAAATAAACTTGAAGGAAATTAAATTTTGAGTGTCTCCTTCTAAAATATCTTCACAGTGTGGTAAAATTGCCATTTGGCTTCCACTACCGAGAGCATTTGACTTTTTGCACCCTCCAAAGGAGAGAAAACTCCTTCCCAGCATGAAGGTGTCATTTTAAGCACATTAAATAGGGCATTATACCCTTCCTGAGATACACTTATGATTTGAGAACCACATAAAGGCATCCTTTGTAACACACTTTAGCACGATATTTGACCCTGCTCCCCTGCCTTGCGGGCGTCTCTCACTGGGACCAGCATGGAGCTGTCATTTGAAGATCGCTAACCACAGCGACTGACCCTTGTCCCAATCCATAGGACACTGGTTTGAAAAGGAACATCAGGGTAGTTTCATTTTCAAGGACAGGAGGAGGACACACACAGCGATGAATGAGATTTAACCCTTTATACTTCAGCCAGTGGAATGAAGGGTGGAATTTAGAGGAAAGAAAGTGAAAGGACCTAAAAGTGTCAGTGAGACAATTATGGAGAGAGAGAAGGACAGCATTGTACACCACACTGAGGAATGCATGTAGAGTTTAAGTTGCAAGATGACAACAAAAACAGTGGGGCAGAGGGATCAAGAGAAGGAATAAATGTGACCGTGCTTTCGCTGAGCTCAGTGGTGACCAGTTCCAGCTAAATTGTGTGTATGACCATATGTTCTCGTGTTTGCGTTTGTGTGTGCAGTGCTGTCAGTGACTGCATTATTCAAATATATAGATAAAAAATAGCGCTATAGGATTGTCTCTGTTGGCCCAGGATCAATGTCCCAGAAACATTAGTTGTGCTTTGACTTGGTTTTGGTAGATTATTTATATTTTCATACTATCCCCATGGAGAAGATATTTTTTTGTGATCTACTGACCATCATAAAAAAGTTTAAATAGTGTGTAAAGAACCAACTTCTATAAGCATGAGGTTTGTACAGTTCTATATATAGTTTATACGACTGGAATCACCATGCTATCCAGAATTTCAAAACTATACTTCAGAATAAATATCCTCATCATTTCTGCTGTCACCGGTACAACCTAGTTTTCTGGATTGGCCTACACATTTATATTAATTTAATTTATTTCTCAGGTCGCTGTATGCTGCAAACTGTTTCTTACCCGCTCCTCCAGCCGGGCCACCTGTTCTCTGTAGAAAGCATCCTGCTTCTTTAGCTCAGCTTCCTTGGCCTCCAGCTGCTTCGCCTATACAGGAAAGAAAAGAAAATCATTACTTATGTGCTCACTGGAACATTACCAACTTTAGCATGTGATCACATACACACAACAGGTACTCATAATAAGAATTCAGACAAGCATGTCAAAAGGAGATACAACACAAACATACTGTAAGACCTCTGTTTGTTGGTATATAATAACACTAGATAATAATATAATGATAAAGCTTACTTTTTGCTGACCAATTCACATTTAATACCTAATTACAATAAACTACTGTTTGTTTGCATTGTGCCACAAGTCCAACTGCTAGTCAGGATATGGAACTCTGTAGACCCCTGTGATTTTGGTTCTGGCAAGGCATAGATCAAGGCAAGGGCAGGGAACATTTCTAAAAGCCTCCACTGTTCCCATGAGTGCTGTCTCTATCTGAGTAATTACTCGTTTGGAACCACCAGGAGAGCAAGAGTTGCTTGTCTGACCAAACTCCGTAACCGAGCAAGAAGGGCTTGGGTCAGGAGGGTGACCAAGAACACATTGGTTACTCTAAAAGCTTCAGAGCTGTGTCCTTTGCAGAGATGGGAGAACTTCTCTCTCTCTCTCTCTCTCTCAGCGGAACATTGTGAATCAGGCCTTTCAGGTTGAGTGGCCACATGGAAACCACTCTTGAGTAAAAAGCATCCAACAGCCTGGTTGGAGTTTGAGAAACAGTATTTAAACTGAGCATGTAAGAACAAATATTCTGTGGTTAGAACTCCAAGCACTGTGTCTGGCAAACAACAGGCACTGTGTAACAACACCCCTATTGTGAAGCATGGTGGTAGCAGCATCAGGATGTGGGGCCAAAACCAATACTTAAACCCTGTTGAATATTTGTGGACTTCAAAATGGCAATTTACAGACATCTCTCATACACTAGGAATGTCACTCAGAATAAATCTCAGATTCAGGTATTCAAAGTCTCTAGAGACTTACCTAAGAAGTCCTAAGGGCGTCTACAAAGTCATGAATGTTTTGTCTTCATTACTTGAATGTAAACTGAAGGACAACAATGGCCCTTTTATCAATTTAATATTTATGTTACAACACAGTTACCTGCAAAAGTGAAGAGGTTTGGAGGTTTAGATTTCCGCACACATATACCCAAAGAGATCATTTCTGGATGCATGGAAATATGTGCACATTTTGCTTAGTGCATACAGATCTCAATTATGCATCCATGTGTATGAAACTCATCATGCATCGGCAGGTACTTCAGGTCTTTCTTTGTCCTCCTGTGCTCAGTCTTTGATAAAACTGCTATCAGGCCAAGAAGATACCATCAGTTCTCAGTGCGAACAAGCATCATGGTCTGGCATATATATTTACCCAGCCTACCTATCTCCACTGTCCTCACCTCTACAGTGACCTTCACTAAACGTACGGCTGACTTTCTATGTAATATACAGCAAAGATAAGACATAATAACAGCTCTCAGAGAGAGAGGAAACAACCTAACCATCACACCAAGATTGAGGGCAAATCAAAAACGACTGTAATCAAAAACTCTAACCCTTGGGGGTTGTATCAAGCAAAGTTTTGATTAGAGCAAATGTATATTAATTTTGAAAAAGTGTATGTAGAATTTATAAAATAAACAGAGATGGAGTCTTTGTATCACTGTTCCCTCATTAAGATGTCAGAAATACGGTGAAATCATCACCTTATATATAGCTGTGGAAGCCTGTCTTCAAACTATCTAAATAACCTGAAGGAAAGAAGAATGTATCATGTCAAAAAAGAGTGAAGGGAAAAGAAATACTGGACTCTATCATGCAGAAACAGTGAGAGAGACCTGTTGCATCTAGGGAAACGTAAAGACCTCTAGACTTAAGTTCTGTCCAATCTCCTGAATAAAAAGTCAGAGAGAGAGAGAGAAAAGAGAACGAGTGTAAAGAGGCACTGATTCATCCATGAACTTCTTCAAAGTGACATTTGGGAAGTTTAGTATTCAGAAGCTTGGTGGCGACTGGCTGCCGCACTGTTCTGCTTCAATACTCACACTTCATCCTCTAAATCTCCTTTCTCCCTGGCATATATACACACCTGCGCTTGCACACATGACTCGTGTGAAGAATAATATAACAATAAACCATGTATGTGTGCACATGCGCGGGTTTGCATACATATGAACGCAAAGACACACACACGTGCACCAAAATGCTGCAGAGATTGTCCCATATTGAAACCAGCCACACAGATAGAGCCTTGCAGGCTTTTCCTTTACGCACTATAGGAAGCTGAAGGAGACAAGTATGAAGAGAATACAGCGTAGGGTTGGGGGGGAAAAAAATGCGCTACCCAATCTCTGCTACACTGATAACCATCTGTGTTTGGCTGCTCAACACTCTGCAGGCAAATCTACATGCTCTATGCATTATGATGAGGATAGGTGAGGAGTCTCAGAGAGGGGCTGTTGTCGCATAAGATGAGTGGGGGAAGTTTCAAAGTCAAGGGGATGCTCCGAGCCTGCCCGCTACACACGAAGACAGACACCTGCCCACACAGGCAAACACCTGCATACACACAACCATTATGTCATCTCTGAAGCCAGATATAGAGAAAACCACTTCACCACTTCATCACTTTCCTGACAATACTCAGCAAAGCAACACCATGACCGAGCTGCCGCTGCTGTCTCTGCTGTTCTCAGCACAACCTAACATTAGCCAGCCTTATTGCTGTGGACAGACGATTGTCTCCATTGTGTCCCCTCACTAGTCTGAAGTGCTATTGCATGGCCAGTGCAACACGAAAGCTAAAGCTGCCTGCACTTCACATTGGAATGAAGTTCATCTTAAATCATAGTGCTGGATGACTGTACCCTGAAGAACACCCTTCAAAGTATGCTGTAAGTACACTAGAAGTAGAACTATTATGACCTTTAAACATGTTATCGATTCAAAGCCTGCAATCATGGCCTCTAGGATAGATTGGCAAAGTTTTTGAGAGAGATTGGCGTCAAGGTGCCAAATAACTGTCTCCCACCAACAGCTCAATTTAGGATGAAGAAACAGAGGATGATGGGACGTGGCGGAAACACAGAGGAGAGGATTGGCAGGGGGTTGTGTACTGTCACGAGTGTGTCCAAACGCGATGTTACGCTGGTAGGTGGTGACTAAAGACTTTGCAGCGAAAGACAAAACATGCACGCAGACGCTGAGACACAAACAATGGCTCAGACACTGATCTGCAACGCACAAATCATCACCGCACACATGCGCCAGCCCCGAGCAGCTGTACCCACAGAGAGCGGGTGGGGAGATAAATGTGCGCTGAAGGCGAGACTAAAGGGGTCATTAAAAGACGAGAGGTGGTGACAGAAATGTGTACCCAGGGATTTCCGTTCGTTTCTGTTTTTTTTTTTGGTTCGCTTCTGTGTGTGTGCATATGTGAACGTCTGTGTATGTGAGCGCGTGCACGCGTCCAATTTCCATGCGAGCAGGTTGGCCGTCCTCTTTGACAACACACACGCGGACACACACACTATGTCAGGATTACTTCTGACTGATTAATCCCATTCAGAAGACTTTAAAGATAATCTAATCATACCAAAGGCCAAACAATAGGACAGACTTCACCACTGCCCATACACCTTTTGTTCCCCTAATGAAGAGGCGGTCGCTGGGGAGGGGTGAGGGTTGGGGGAGGAAAGAGGAGAAGGGCAGAATTAGACAAGAAAATGGAAGTGAACTTGAGAACAGAACAGAACAGAGAGATAAGACACAAAGAGAAAGAGGACGATGAATTTATCAATGGAGGTGTCAAGAATGGGGAACTGGCTGTTTGATGGGACACGGATCCTGGGCCAAGTGTATCTTTATAACTTTAGAAAGTAAAAGAGAGAAAAGACGAAACAAAAAAACTGTGAATATGACACCGTTATAAATTCCCGGCTGTGAAATCTAGATTTGTTTCCCTAGACAATGACTTACAACCACTGTCATGTTGAGTTATCTCTATTCTACGAGCAAAACTCCAGATGATGATGTAATTCATTTAGGCCACACTAACTCAACCTCATTTTCCAGAGCAGCAACCCTTGACAAAAATAGTCCACGCGCTACTATTTGTATCCCAGGAACACCACGTCAAACTTTTCCCAGTCTCTTATTGAGTACAGTAGCACAATGGCTGAGGGTGACAGGCGGTGGAAAGTGAGACGGCGGTGGTCAGATTAAACGAATCGTTTAGGCGAGGTGAACGCCTCTGTGAATATCAATTAGCCAGCCGCTGAATAATTAAGGACAGCCATGTTTTTTAATTAGCCGACTGCCGCAGTTTGGGCGCAAGGGCGGAAGAGAGGAGGCGGAGGGGAGGAGGCTGGAAGAGGGATGAGAACAGGTGGATTTTGCTGCGTCAGCCCCCCCCTCCCCTACACATCCAAAATGCCTACCCACCAACCCACCCGCCGCCTGTTCTCTCCCTGAATTTCTCCCATATACTCTATTTTGTTTCACACCTGCTTTTTGGTTTGAAGTGTTCTGACACTTGCTGTTTTTTTCTTTTAAAGCTTTCCAAGGGGCTGAAATAAAAATAACTCTTATCTGCAGGATTCAGCAGGTTTAGGACTTATCCATGGGTCCCTATTAATATATATATATGTATGTACAGATACTGTGTGACAATATATGGGTCTCTCTCTTGTGATAAAGTCATTTATACATGACAATATATCTTTATAGTTTCCTTCCTTGTCTTGTTAAATTCATAAGGTTTAGAGGCCTGAAAAGGTAAAAAAAAACCAAAACATTTATCTTGTTATGGCTCAGTTAAAGAGTGAAAAACCTTTGGGGGTAAAAAGGCTGAGAACTACTTGCTTAAACGGCATTGTCTTGGTTTTTATGATATAATTTGTGATAGGATTCAGCTCATAACAAGTTCCTAACACCAGCTGTCAGCCGCATAAATATAATTTCATCCAAACAAATAACCTTTTCATTGCTTAAGTAGAAAGAAAATCGGATTATGGCTCTTAGAAATTCTGTACATATTACATTTTTCATTTCACACCTCAACAATGGAGAGTTCTGTATTGTAATATAATGAGTTGACTTTGTTTCCCTGTACGCCTGCTACATGCGTATAAATCATAGCTAGATGAAAATAATCTTGCAAGATGCCATGATCGATAGAGCACAAATCAAATCTCATCACATTAACTAACAGCACCTCATCCATAACCTTCATCTCTTTTGTATTACCCCCCAACCCCCCCTGCCGCCGTCAGCTCGGCTCTGATTCACCCCTGTCACAAGTAGTATCATAATCAATGCTCCCTCACACCATCCAAGAGAGCGCTGCAGCACGGTGGGTCAGAGTCGTTCACCAGGGCCCATCTATCACAGACTTGTGCGACGGGGCTCTGTGACAAACTAATACTGAAGCCGCCAGCCTCAAGTCCTGTGTGCTCCGACAGGCAGGGAGGAGGTCAAAGGGCAGCACAATGTGACCGTGTTCTGCTGTTAATTAGCACGGTCGAGGTGTAGGTGGCATGTGGGAGGTTAGAGATGGATGGCGGGAGGCAGGGAAGGGGACGTTCATGGGGTTGAGAAGATGAAAGGAAGAGTAGAGATGGGTCAACGTGTGAATGGAATATGGATGACAAGGTAGTTGGAAAGAGATTTTTTTTCTCTTGACAGTTGTTGGGTGAACAATTCACGCCTGAAGACAGGAGAAACCGTGGGTTGGAAGAAAAAGTGTTTCTCACTTTTTGCCACAAATTAATTCCTACAGGCTATCACACAAAAGTGTTACAGACACACTTCCCTTCCACAAATCTTGGCTCATTCTGTAACTGCCTCTAAAACCAATGCAATTGTATCCTTTAAAGACATCACTGGCAAATCGAATCTAAATGATGGAGAGTAAAAGGGTACCACAGTACCACTTTCTTTCAGGATTCAATTTACCCTTTGTTTCACTAATGTCAGTCCTGATAGCAGTAGTTGTAAAAGGCCATCAGAAACTATTAATTTTGTTCAATTAGCATCGTGGGGATTTACTGAGCTCCTGTTATGTTCACTTCATGGCTATTTATTAGTCTCCAAGGGAGATGTTGGGGTTATGGGCAATGAAATCATGTCAGATATGGTGCAGTCTGTTAATGGGCTAAACAATGGCTAATAATGCCAACAGTAAAACAATTAACACACATGGTTCTGATGCTGTTTAACAATCCAACAATTTTTAATCAGAGTGACTGAGTGCAAGAGAGACCATGCTGACGGCGTTTGCCGGTATGCACCATATTTGAAAGTCGGTGACTCTAGCATTTGTAGTGTCTCCCACTCTGTTGGCACTAGTTAGACCCCTGTGGTGAATGACGAACCGGTAGTGGAATGAGTCAGTCAAGGAGATCACTCTGATTGGCTGATCAGCTTAGCAAATCAGTGCATGAAAGGAGACACAGAGAAGACAAAGGTAAACGACATGAAGAAGTTCAAAGGGCACACATAGAAGGCTCTTTTGATTCAGGAGATGCCAGCTCTGTTTGACAGTTTGTAGCTCTTCCTAGCTTCCCAACTACCAACGTACCAAGTACAAACTTGGTACGAGTCCCCTATTGAATGACAAATGAAGAGTTATTTCCTTTCGTGCAGGCATAGAACCTATATGTTAATTGGATGTTAGCTGTAGACTTTGTGTTCAAGTACAAATTTCCGGCCTAGACTCAGGCAACGTGATGCTACACGTTGGACAGGATAGTTGTCCTTTGTTGACGGTAGTTCTTTGATGTCAGTTTGGTGTGTCTGCATCTTAAGGTGTAGTTTGGTTGTAGTAAGAAAGCATCATATTGGCAGTTACTATCTATATTATACAGACTGATGGTAAGAAAAAAATGATTTGACTTCGCTCCATAGTTTACAGCATGGGAAGAAAGTAAAGAACTTGCACAAAGGTTGCTGAGCCACAAGGACGGCCCAAAATAAACTCGACAGTATGGTCGCCCACTCACATCATAACAAGGTCACAACCGGGCCACCTCTTTCTTGGAAATGTAGGTTAGTGGAGCTGGAGTCAAAAGAGGCAGAGCTATCATTAATTTTCCATACAGTTTTGCCCTTTTCCCCACTGGGCATGTGGCAGGAACGGTGATGCTTGCTTATGCGGTGGAAATACCGAAAGGAATCCAGAGTATATGCCAACACGACAGCAGTGTGCAGATCTTGCCCACCAGGTGTTTGTTGGCATTCAGTAGGAAACTGTGGCCATAAGGCAGATAACCAAAACTGTCAAATAAATTAATTACTTGTCAGGCCATGTTACCTTAGTTTCATGACTCTAGCATTATTCAAATTAAATATATTTTTTTAATATCCAGCCAACTTTGGTAACTTGACCTGCCTTGTCAAGGAAGAAAAACATCACAAGCGTCATAGGTTACAGAAAAAAATGACTCCCCCTGGAGATCTCTTAGCACAGTGAGTAATGACACAGTGACCTGGTGGGTCAAAGGGCTGACCTGCCCAGGACAGGGAACCAAGAGGCTTGGACAGGGACCAAAGGCCAAGAGGTGTGTAGGTGGTGAGCGTGGGTGTCTCAATGTTTGTGCATGTATCTTAACTGCTGACTGTTTAAGGACACATTAAAATGAAGTGTCCTTGGAGTCTGTAGTTCATTGACAGGGGTCAACAGAGGGCCTGATCTGATCCAGCTGGCTTTAATGAGGCTGAGACAGGGGTGACGACCCACTCACACATTTACATCTCTGTTGCAAGTCTCGAAAATTGGTAGATGTTTCTTAACTACACTAGCTTATTTTAAGCAAATATATAAGCCATAAAGCTTACAAGGACTTAGATGACTAGAGCTTTGTTTCCATTGTGATGTTCTCAGAAATGAAACACTGGGCTTAACATACGAGCAGTGAGCTCACAAAGGTTGAAATCATGGTAGAAATATGAAAAATCACTTTTTCTGGTCCCAGACACTTCAAGGCACACAGCCTTTGTTGGAGACACCACCTCCACCACTTCACTGCCAGCTCCTCTGCTGAGGGACAGCAACAACATCTGCTCGCTCAAAGATTGATTAATTGGCTGATCGGGCGCCCGCGGTGTAAACTGATTGATTGATCATGTTGGGGTTGGAGTTGCCTTTATCTAGATCCCTGGGGAGCGAACCTCTGGAGGTCCCGAGTCATCTGTCATGTCCAACACACAAGGGAAGATGAAGAGCTGTGGGTTCATTACCAAGACATGAGGGGCATGTACGGAGGAGGCCTCAGTCAAGATGGGAACCGAGGACAAAGGGGTTAAGGATGAAACGAAGCAAAAAGACACTCAGGTGTTTTTGCAGAGATATATAGGAGGAGACAGAAGTGTGATTGAGCCAAGAACAACAACACTGCAACAGTACTGTTCCTACACGGACAAGAAAGATAACAATTATGAGAGCTAGTGCCTCTTGATAAATCAAAGCAGCACTGAGCCAAATACAAGTAGGACAGAATGAAACGTTAAACACTGAGCTCACTAAGTTTGGAAGACACTAAATATGGTGTATATTTGCATTTACAAACTGTTTTTCAGGATGCAGATTTAATTTTTACTGGACACACACCCTTCATTCATTTATAATTCTAGACCACACCCCTGTTTAACAGCAAGCTGTGAGTGTAAAGGAATACAGAGAGCAGAAGGTGACAGATGAAAACAAGTTTGTAGAATCCTAGTATGCATCAAGTCGGACACTGTACATAAACCAGTGGCAGAAAATTCCTTTACTTGACGGCAGAGGACACAGTGAATGACCTGATAGTAGAAAAAGCCATATTGTCTTTGGACAACAGATGTCCCTAGGGAGCAAAGATAATGAGAGCGAGAGTTAGTGGAGAAGAGAGAAAGGTGGAACAACCTATAGCAAAAAGAAGGTGAGAGGAATGTGGAGGGGAGGACAATAGGAGAAGACATGCAGGGAGACGAAGAGACAGCCTCAGGTTGTGTTGCTGACATTGGACCTTATGGGTAACGGAAGCGGCATGCGGCCGCAGCGTGTGAATCTTCACTTGAATCTGTGTTCATGTTTGAGAGCATCAAAGTGTAGGTGGCTGAATGCTTGCATGATTTCGGCTGTGGGCATACTGTACAGCATGTGTGCTCACGCTGTGTATTAATGCATATTCATTCCATCCAGCAGCAGGTGGTCTTCTCAGGGCTGATGAAGCTGGGAGGGGGCCACCGTCCACCTTAAGCTTCTGCCTATCAAGCTCTTGTCAGCAGATTCAGGGTCACCTCTAATCCGTTCACCTCTTCAAACGAATACGCGCCTTTCCCGCCTTCACTGATGCCCTACTTACCAACCGTTAGCTGCCACCAGAAGACAACTGTCAAGAAATGAACAGGAAAGACGAACTTCCCCATCATTTGATGTTAAATCACAGGTTAGACTACTCATTCATCAGGGGTAAATAAAAATTGTTCATCCGATTCTCCCAGAAGACTTTCTGCTTCCTGACACTGTAATGTTGCTGCTATTGGACTTCTGTTCAAAGTTTACACTTTTCATGTACTTTTAAGAGCTGTGTTTGATTGGCTTGTTTCCCAATTGGCTTTTGTAACCTTGTTTAGAAAACTGCTTTATGAATCAATACCTGTCTCTTTCTGCTCTCTTCCCGTGCTGCTATTTATTCTCATATTTTTTTTTTATCATTTTCCATTCTCTCGGTGCTGCTACTGTATATCTCACCATGATTTTTTTTGCAGTTTGCCGCGTTCTCAACTCCCCTCTGATCTTTGTTCCCTCCATATGTTTAAGGTCTCTCCATCGTTCAATCAAAATCACTCCCTCTAGCACCATTAGCCGAGCCGACTGTTCACTTCCATAGAACCTCATTAATACCGCTCTCCTGTCAAAGTCAAGAGGGAAAACATAGAGAAAGAACGGGAAAATGAAAGGGACAAGCTCAAAAGAAAATACCTGTCATATTATACTTCCAATATATCTACTAGACTGAAGCACACATGTGCAGTGCAGTGAACTCAGGATGCTTGCTTTGCTTGCCTTTGTACTTCAAAATCTGGCTTATTAATTGGCAGCTAGACCAAGTGAAACAGAGAATACGAACCAGAAAGAGACTATTGCAAAACATACACAGAGGCAAACAGTTTTTTTGGATATTTTTTCTTGCTTGACTGAAAAGAACAAATCTCAAATTTTCAGTTATGCCTATCATGTAAGTGTTATTCAGTGAGGTCGATGTTGTTTACACAAGTTGAATTAATTACGAATCAGAATCAGACAAAGATGAAAATGCTCACAGCGTAATACGATAATTCAACTCAGCTTTCCAAAATGTTTAGAACAAATGGGATGAATACATAACTAAATACATTGCGCAGTGAAGTGGAGGCACTAAATTGACTATCCACGATTTCTTCTCAAAAATAAGTTTTCCTGACACCAGTATCTATCCATCAATCGAAGTGCTGCCATATCCAAGCCCCGCCGCTGTCCGCTTGCCGTGCCAATTAGCTGACAGGGTGAGTGCCTGGCGCAGAGTGCCAGGCACATGCCCCGCCAATTAGAGCCTAACCTCCCATCTAACCCTAATACTGGCACGGTGTGTGGGCACCACATCCCGGGCTGGGGTGAAGTGCTGCTGCCAATATGTAAAGGATGGCTGAGTGGGCACCTTCCAAGATGAGAGGGAGAGAGAGTAACACAGAAAAGATGAAAAACAGACCAATAGATGGTGCTTCAGACAGAACTGATCAATTTTTTTCGTTTATGTTGAATTAATACTGTAGACAAACATTTTATTATGCTGCGTCCATTGAGAAAACAAAATCTTTGTCTTTCCAACTTTCTGGAATCTTTATGATACATCCACATTGACAGATACATTTCCCCTCTAGGCTAATTCAATGAAACTCTGTGCAGTGGTTCATTGAATGTGGCGGCATTCACATTTTTAAACAAGAGTTTAGAACAAATCCAGTGAGTGTTGTCTGCAATGAGGTCTACAACACAACAGACTAACCCCTACACTAATTCATCACCTGAGCTGTTAGTTAATTCTTAACTAACAATAAAAGCAAGTACTCTCTGAAATCCAGTCACGTCAATCTTGACAGGTGTTACTCTTGCAGTAGAATTTGTTCTCAGCAAGCTGAGCAAATCCAAAATATATGTAAATCACAGAGTACCTCTAGCCTACCTTTTTTTTTTTTTTATCTCATTCAAAAGGAAAAGACATAAGGACCTTTCCTCCCCCCAATCTGTCTTACACTCTGTGATGTTGAGAAAAGACAAAACTTTAGAGAAAAAGATTTCTAAATACCACCAACCGGCACCAATTCAAAACCCAGCAAGTCTCCTTTAATACCTGGGAAATTAAATTGTCGGCCCATTATCAGCAGGGTCCAGTCGTCTGTATCTAAAGTGCATGTGAAGTACACAAGATTCTCCCACCAAAAAAAAAAAAAAAAAAAAAAAAAAAAAAGATAGCAGGACATTTGCTGGAGACTGCAGTTTTGTGAAGGATGGAAAAGGGAAGACTACCAGAGTGAGCAAAGAGGGTGGAAAGGGAGGGGGGGCTTGTTGCATTAAAATGTTAAGCTTTACTCAAAGTCATTTTCAAGCCAGCCAAGCATCAAATGGAACACAGTTTAAGGAAAGAGTAGGTACTGATTTTCTCGGAGCTCTGACAGGACGGACATGGTGTGTGTGTGTTGGTTTGAGTGTGTTTGAGTGTGCAGGGAGCAAACAAACATTCTTGGTATGCTGCATTATCCCTTGCTGTGACAGCAGAGGTGGTGGAAAAATCACGGAACATCCCATTACCGGCTGGTTTGTGTATATCAGTGTGCGTGTATGAGAAAAAGATAAAGATGTAAACAGATGGAGTGACAAAAGCATGATAAACCACTACAGAGCTGATAGGTAGAACCAGGCTCTAAACGGAATATCTGCACATGTTGCATGCTTTTCTTACTGGGTAACATACCCATATCCAAAATAAACATTTTTTTTGTTGCTGACATCTTTGAGCAAAAGTGATACACACATAGATCTAGACCAGGCTATACCTCAATCAAAGTTGACGATGCTTATTGGGGACACTGGAAGCCTGTTTCCAGTTCTTTACGACCAGATGGTAAATAAATATAAGATTTGACTGTTTTGGACCAGTTGCCAATGGCAGACAAAACCACTGCCCCGCCCAAATAAACCTCTGTTTGGAGCAAGGAAAGATTGATGACTCTGGGTTTGATTGAAAAGTCTGCCTCAGGGTTAGAAGCCTGTGTCTGGGTGAGACGCTATGGCCAGTGATTGATCGACCACCAGACCAGTTCGGCTCAGCGGGGAGCGGAGTTGTTGAAGAGGGGACGGTGGAGGTCTCAGATTTCATTAAAAACACAGATGTGTGCACTGACAGATGGACTGTGAATAAGAGAGTTGCATGACTCATTCAGGCTGCGTTTATATCTCTCTGCCTCAAGCCCTAAATTGTCAGTACCTAAGGACAAGATTATCTCTGTATTGAGCTTATTCATATACTGGTCTCACGTGTTCCTTAATGTTCCTGGGTTTATGATGAGGTTGTCTTGATCATATAAAGCTACCAATCACAGTTCTTCCACAACAAGCTATTAACTCGTTTGACAAAACAAAGAGAAGTCTAAGAGAGTCTTACGTTGTCAAGCAAGTAAAAGACAAAACAAGCAATGACGTGTTTTGTTTCTTAGTGTAACTCATGGATGTTGTAGCCACTGTCTAGGAAAGGAAGGGTCTTCTGGTCTGGCCAAAGGACCAAATTCCAATTATTCAAGAGCTATCTAAAAAAACACACAAAAGGGCGCAAGTATCATCTACTATTAGTCCATGCAGAAATCTCATATACAGCTGTGCTTAAAACTAACATCAACCCCATGTGAATGCCAGCGATACCCTTTCCTGTGGTTCCCCTCTGAGTGGCAGAACATGTGTGATCGCTGACAACAAACATGTTCCCCTCAGACAACAGAACCCCAGAAACCCAACATCAATGATGGGGACAACACACACCCCTGCCCATATGCCTGTGAAGTTTCAATTACCGGTAGACTTGCTGGCTGGCTGCTGCCAGTCAGCTTGACGGGGCGGGGAATGACTGCTGGTGGAAATGCCCGGGAGACGAGCATTCCCAGAAGGGTGGTACAAACCATCTAAGGCCTTCCCTCCACTTGTGATTTATGACAAGGCAAACTTGCTTTCAATAAATAATATGTTTGGGTATTCATACCAATCTAATCAGATTGATTTGATGTACTGTCTTGTACAAGGGGTGATTGATTCTTTTTGTGGCCAAGGTAGGAGGATGTTTTTGAGAACCTAGCACATTTATATTTTAATCTAGCCCACGTACTGTTGTGTTATTTGTCAATGCGTCAAGATCCTGTTGTGGATCTTGTCAATGGACAGCAGTGTGGTGATAGTAACCGTGTTTCCAGGGCAAAGGTAATCTTAGAAATCTTTCTGTCACACTTAAATTCAGGAGCTAACTCCTTCACCATGCTGTAAAAAGGTGCACCCACCCTTAGTATTACCGTCATGTTCTCAAGTCCTTACACGAACTTCCTGATGTGATTCTCACAAGCCCTTAACAGTGAGGTGGTGAATGACTGCACGAAGGTCGATGTTCTGAATTTTGCCAGACAGCTGTATTGTAATTTTCAATTACCTGAATCTGAAATACCACAAAAGTTATTAACTTCAAACTTTCTGCATAATCACTCAGAGCAGATGCATGCAACAAGAACCACAAACCTATCAATCACCCCTTGTAGCCTAACTGGAAAGCTGACACTGTGGTCGTAACACAGTATTTTATTCCAGTCGGCAAACAGTGAATCTTTATTTTAGCTTTTCTGAACCAAAAATAATGACCCACATTTTCTCAGTTCAAAGGTGGTTTAGTTTTGAACATAATCTGGTTTTCTTTGGTGAATAAAAAAGTGTCAAAAATTGGAAGTGAAATACGCAGAAAAACAAAATCTAAACCAAGCAGAATCTGAATCAATAATAACCTCAATGACACCCAACCTAAGTCTAACCCAATGTCTTGGGGGCAACTCGCTATAATGGGTGTCACTGTAATTGGTGCAGCTATGGTTGTGGAGGTTACGGTCATTATAGGTGAGCGTGGGGAGCCATAACTGCTGATAGCATTGCTCTCATTGTGTGTGAAGTAGAGGAGGGTTATGTATGGGGTCCTGCTGCTCGCCGTGACCTGTTTCTTAATGAGCAGCACAAATCAATACCACGTCGGACAAAGACCACAAGAACTACAGCTGCCATAGACAAAGGAGTTTTTTTTTTCCAGTGGCAATGAACATGAGAGCAGGGTTCATGTCAACTCACAATCAATTAAAACAAGTGAGAGGAAATAACAGATGTAAAAAGAATAATTTCACACAGTACTATAGTAGAGAAACGTTTCTTACCTTTCAATTGGTTGTTTTTCCTGTCTATCTGCTATTCTTAAAAGATCTTAAAGCTTAATGCAACACCATGATTTAATATCCACCTCCTTGTTTCTGGTCACATTTTCTGCTTTGTTTCTGTCCATATAAAACCAAAATAAAAACAAAACAACACAACAGTCCTCCACAGTTGGGCAGACAGATTGACTGACGATATATGAAATGTTTACCCGTGTAGTCGACTCTCTCTCAACTTTTGCCAACCTACTGAAAAAAAAAACACCACTGTCATTTCTCTTGACACCAGAACAGTGGGCGAAGATAAATCCAACAGTTTTCAAAACACTCTCAACACTTTACTTCAAAAACCAAGACATTTTCCGGGAACACAAAGGAATAATGCGTCATCGCTCAATCTTAATAGTCAACGCTCCACAAAAGTGTTCTGCCATAAAACTAAACTGACAAACAATGGGAAACGTGTGACGTTGCAAATGTACAAAGTTATTAGAGGGTTCAACACTAGAATGTAGTAAACACATGAGCTAAATATTACATAAGAATATTAACCGGTGAATTACTCCGTGATATATGAGTACAGTCTATGAGATAATACATAATATATGAACGGGTTTACTGGGAAAGAGACTTAACAAATCACTTCTGAAAGCTCTATTAGCCACCAGATTATGTGCTTAGTACAGCAAGCCCTAACCTCTCCCTGGAGCTTTTACTCCATCAACCTATTGACTTCGCCCAGCAATCAGAACCAGTTTCACCTTCCCATTACTGATGCTTAGTCGCTTTACAACAATATAAATGTAATTTGTAGGGTAACATGTGCAGAAATGGTTTTATACTTGTTGAGAGGGGTAGTTAAAAGCAGCTCAAGCAAAAACACTTGTGCTAATGTGTCAAGTTTAATATCTTAGCCACTGGCCTTCTTTTTTTTTTTTTTTAGGGAAAATAAAATGACGAGGGACCAGAAGATAGACAGAAAGAAGATGGAAGGGCACACACAAAAGACAAACATGTTTCATCACAGATGAGTTCACCGTGGGTGGCGGACAATCCTGGAGTTTGACAAACACAGAGCGAAATGACAATGGGTGGGAGAGACGTCTTGGGTGAGAGGCTGCCTTTAAAAAAAAAAAAAAAAGAAAAAACGCAAGAAGTCCATTTCTAGTTGAAAAGAACATTGGCTGTGTGGAAGCGTCCGACTTGACAATTACATGAGTGGTGCGAACGGCACGGCGCCTCTGCTGATAACCCGTCGGATTCTATTAAAACTTCAGCACTCCAAAGGAACGCTCAAATGGAAGAAATTATCACACAGACACACACGCGCAATTTTAAAGCAGCCAAACCCTCTGACGCTGATTCCTTAGCTTCTTTAGCAGCTTTAAGGAGGCAGACAAAAATGGAGGGATAATAGAAACTATGAACTGGATTTAAGCAGAAAATATGACAAAGAATGAAACAAAGGCCATGTGTATGCTCAGAGTGTTATTGAATGCCAATGCAGCATTTTCTACCCATTTCAAAGCCTGCTAATGGCTCGAGGTTAGCCTTGGGGCTGCAAGAGATGGTTTCATATTATAAGAGAAAAAAAGCTCTCTTAAGTACTGATAGCTCAGGAAGATGAAGGCAATCATATGCATGAGGACTCTCCTCTTTGACAGTTCAGTACCACCCACTATGCTGCTTCAAATCTAATATATACAAAGCAGGTGTTAATTTCTTGCCCTTGATCCCCTCCAACCTCCCCTCATTCATCTTGTCTCCCTCCCTATGAAATGCAACAGAAATTAAATTACAGAAAACCTATGACTGAAACAATTTTCTTCACAGATGCTGAAGGGAAAAACACATCATGTGTCTCACTCCCGCACCATCGCTCTCTCTCTCTCTCTCTCTGTGCACTTTTTCTTCTTTCGATCCGAACGCTGTTCCAAATGAGGGATCCCTCATACACTTGTCCTGCGGCGAGGAATACGTCAACGCTCCTCTCCTTCTCTCTCTCTCTCAACAAAATGATTCATTTTTCTATTACGGCGATGAGCGTGTGAAATGAGCTATATAATCAATAGCATAGGTTTGTAAACAGCGGCCACACTCCGGGGAAAATGTGTTTTCTTTTTGAAAACAATGCACTGCCTGTGTGTGCGTGGTGAGGAATGCTCATCTGACAATGTTTACAAGGGCAATTTACAGGAAATAAAAAAGACACAGGCTGCTCAAAATGAAGGTGTATTTCATAACAGCGGCAAAGATTTCAAAGGGGACAACAATATCGAACTAAAGCAAAGAGACGTTTAGTAACTGTGTGAAATTGTCCTCCAAGTTTGTATCATGTAGATAAGGCTGATTTATAAATTGTGCTTAAAAAATACTGTCATATATAATATATTTTATTACTGTGTGTGTGTGTGTGTGCATGTTTCTGGAAGTCAGAGTTGACAAAAACAATGGAATTCTTTGAATTACTGCACAAATCCCAGTCCCAATATTTGTCACTGTACAACTCATGCCCTGCTGATGACAACCAATGGTTCACTTCTGAGTGTGTGTTTGTGTGTGTGCTCTAGTACAGCTATCTTACTGTGCCAGGACATTTTGGCCGGTCCTCACTTTGACTTTACAAGGCTGTTTGAAGGTTGAGACTTGGTCTTAGGGTAACGGTTACACTTAGGTTATGGTTAGGGTAAGGGTGAGGGTAAGGGTAAGCCACTTAGTTGAGATGGTTAAGGTAAGGGTAAGGGTTATGATTAGGCACTTAGTTGAGATGGTTAGGGGCTTGGGATGTATTATGTCAATGAATGTCCTCAATGAGTGAGTTTTACACCATCGGAGTGAGGACATTTGTGCATTGTGAGGACATTTTGGCCAGTGCTCACTTCTTTACAAGAAGTTAGGGTTAGTAAGGACTGTTTGATGGTTAAGACTTGGTTTAAGGGTAAAGGTTACAGTTAGGTCATGGTTAGGATTAGGGCCAGGCACTTAGCTGAGGTTGTTTGGGTTACGATAAGGGGCGAGGGAATGCATTATGTCAATGAATGTCCTCACAAAGATAGCCATACAAACATGTGTGTCTGTGTGTGACAGAACAGGAGTGAGTGAGTCATCGTTTTCTAGTTAACACAATTAAAATGTCTGTTTGATACCATCAATCAATCCACCTATCCATCCATCCACTACAATCACAGTCACCCTGGAGGGTCACATGGGAGCTGGAGCCATTCAAACGGAATATTGAGCTAGATAAATTTAATGAAGTACACAGCAGCTGCTATAACTTGTGCACAAACTTACATAAAGCAGAACACGACGCTTCTCATCCTCGCTCACGATCCTCTCCCTTACAAGAGATTGGTGGAGGCTCTCTTGGGAAGCGGCCCGCTCCGCAGACAGGATCCTGGACACTTCATCCTGGACTTGAGACCGAGCCTTTGCCTGGGTCTGAGCTGACAATCGGGCCTTCTCCGCCTGGAGCCTATGTAGCATCAAAAATTCAAACATTTTACACGTCTGACAAGGTTTAAAACACTCAAATGTTATACTTTTATTACAGAAGAATTATTTGCAAAGCCAAGAAAACAATCATGTGTACCTTCACACCTGAACTTGGCTTCGGCAAAAATTTACTGATGACTGAGTGACTGGCCTCAAATTAGGTGTTATTTTTCAGAAAACTAAATTTTTCTATCAGCATCTTTGGTGTTTCATAGCACCAGCCATCCTCACACAACACACAGTGCCTCCCAGAAGAATTGAAAGGTCACAACTGCAACTACAGTCCCAATGAAACACAGATATAGGTCAATATACTTGTATATTGATTTTCATTTTAATGTCAAAAGCCTTGCTCCATTGAGAAGCAATGGTCAACAAAAACTGAAAAAGAGATAAACTCACACCCACGAGAGGGAAAGAGAAAAACCAGATATGCCACAGAGAAATAACCTCTGTCGTACAACCAGTTTACTTCAGCTATAAATAATTACACTTAAGAATATGTAATAGACAGAGAACAATAACATTTACACAAAATAAGAAACATAAATCCCGTGTAGAAGTGGTGTCGACGGAGGCAGTATGCTCTCTGCAGACACAGGACCACCATTTGAACCCTGTCACCGAGTTCTCATAGTTGCCTAGCAACGCACTCCCTACTCTGTGACAGTGTGCTTGATTGAATACGGAGGAACATCCCTGAAACCCTGAAAGTCTTCCTGTGCTTGGAATCAAACAGTCAAGGCGAGGTAAAATAAACACAGAAGAGACAGGGCGGGTGCCGGAGTGAATTATGACGGATTGAATGGAGACGGTGACGTTCTTAATAAACATCTGCCTAAGAAACAAAGAGATCTAGGCGCTTGGGAGAGCGAGCGAATGCTTGGGAGTGTTAACCGGCTGCGTGATGCATTCCCGAGATACAAAATTCCTTCACATTCAAATGAACCATCTATGAACTTCTGTAGAGGTCTAATTCATCAGTATGATGTCTTTAAGGGAGGCACTGATATGCTGCCATCGAGTTCTTGTGTTGTGGTGTATTTATTGGTGTTTTCTGACATAGCCAAGGTGGATGGTTAGTTAACAACTTGTCATTTAGTCATATTGAGTTTTGTTTTATCATATGTCTGAGGAAAATGCCTCCATCCCTCCATTATGCCTTGGCATTTCCTAGTTATAAGCTACATTGTTAGCCTTGGCGGCTTCCAGATGCAACAATCAGCAGTGTTCTCACAACCAACTCTATTTTTACCACAAGCTTGCAGGCAGCATTAAACTACAACAGTTGTTTCTGAAAGGGGACTTATCAAAACTTTTTTAGGTATTCATGAACAAAAAAGTTAAATGACTCATTCAAACCCTCATCAGGTTTCGTGCACCGCTCATTAAAATGATTTAAATGCATCGTCCTGCATGTCAAGTGTATGGCTATAGGCATAGGAGCTGTGAGTTGGTCTTTCACCTCTTGGCTATTTTTCTTAATTTTACAAGCAGCTGCTGATCTGTCAAAGAGATTTAATATCTTACAGTTTTTCAAAATTTCTAATTTTTCTCTTCACTCACCTGTGAATATACCCAAAATTTAGACAGCGATGACCCGTGATGGACAGACGTGGTCTGCTGGATCACCATCCCATACCTTTCGCTTTCAGTAGATGACAAGTAGGTCTAATAAAAGTATGTCTGATGTCTTAAAGCTGCCATTTGCCCTGCAACGCCACTAAATGTCAAAGACCAGGGGAGGGCGAGATTAGATGGGGAGGCACGGGAAAAAAAAAAAAAAAAACAGAGAAGGAGAGAGCGTGAGCAGTGGCGACATGACATGTTTGGCCCCGAGGAAGTGAAGCAAAGAGGGAGTGAGGCAGAGAGTGGGAGAAAGAGATGGAGGGAGATGGAGAGAGACCAGCCATGTCCAGTCTCACAGTCCACTGGGCTGCACACGTCAGCAAACTCCATCCATCATCAGGCTCCGACTCACGCGCACGCAGACACACAGGGAGCCTCCTAATGGCCTTTTACATTCACCATTTCCCCCACGATCCACGCCTCCCTGCCTGCACTGCTAATGCACCTAAGCTACCTTTACTCAAGAAGCTCTGGCCATTGCTAAAGCTATTACAGAAGTGGGACAAGTTTTTTTTTTCTCTTAGAAACAGATTTTGACCATGTGGGCAAACAAAAGCAGGAACATTTCGAGAAGAGTATGAATTTATTCAAACAATCAAAGTAAAATCTAAATGCAAGAAAAGTGTAATCATGCAAAACACTCCTGGAAGAGTAGAATTTAATATAGTGTACACAATAAGGCTTGTTGTAGAGTCCGAGAGGCATGATGTCTTAAGAGCAACATGCTTTCTCATTAGCAATTACCAGTAATACTGACACCTTAATAGAAAAACAGATTTCTTTATCAGACATTTTGTCAAATTGAGAAACAGGAAAATATCAAAATACCATGATTTTTGTTGTTCGGTAAAAGTTAAAAATCTTTATTTAAAATCTCATGGATGAACGTAAAATTATTACATAGACATACTGCCTATAAGGAGCCCAGAAGTAGTAAAATGTTCCACGACAAGACCAAGAAAATAGAGAACCTAGCAAAAAAAAAAAAAAAAGTCCTTCCTACTGACTTCCTCACAAGTGCTAACCCAAGCAAAGACTGCTATCACTAGCTGGATGCTATCTGTCTGCTTCACCTCTATTGCTTTCCAGTCATTATTGCCCTGTCTCCAGGATATTGGACGCATTTTTCATTCGACTGTAGAAGATTGGCACTGGGGGGGGAAGGGGGAGCTTTGAGGTAAAGAACGGTTGAGTCAGACCGTGAGAGGGAAAAAGTGAGTCCCAATGCTAAGGGGAAAAAATATCATGTCTTCGGAGGGTAAGTCGATGACGTTTGGCCTGGTACTGGACAGAAAGAGAGGATCATCCTGTTCAAGTAATCGGTGTTTTGATTGTTCACTGGACTGAGTCTTGATGAGCCAGAACCAGTGAGGTGTCATCAATTTGATGAGGGGAAGAGCGCAAGTACGTCGAACATAAAGTAACTCACTATTTTCAGAGGTTAAATATCAGAAACCTAACATTAAATAACTATAATCAAAGGGATAAGGTGTGTGTGAGTGCTAATCACACTTTCTAATAACAAAAGGTAATGTAGACATGCTCAGAAATGACGAGCAGTGGCCAATGCTACAAAAGCCCAATCCATTAAGCCATTACCATCTCATTCACCACAGGTAAACCTCATAAACCTTGCACAAATATCAAACAAAAGAATATTTAAATTCATGCCTCTGAGCTTGTCCCCTGATAACTCACCATGAGTCACCATCTGTCGCTCTGCTCAGCTCTTCACCCCGTTAATGCTTCCTGTTGTCTACCTGTCATCTGCGCAAGATGTGTCTCAATACCGTACTGCAGGATAGATTCTGACAGCCCTGCGTAGCAGTGCAAGCCCGAACCAAGCTCCTTGAAACAAAAGCATTTAAAAGCCCAATGCAATATTGATGTCAGGAATAATGTCGCAGAATGCTGGCTATGAATATTTTATGGCGCTATGTACTCTCTCTGACTCAGACACAGAAGCGCGTATACACTACACCAAACTGTAGGTGCTATGAAAACGCTGTGAGAGTTAAATTTAAGTGTATGAGAAACAAAGGCGAGTGCACTGAGGAGATTAGTCTCCAAAGAGCAGCAAGCACTCCTAGTTTAGTTGAAAAAGCCACACACAGTACTTCTTCTACTTTATCCACAGCTATGAAGAGATAATGGCAATAGTCTTACCGCTACGATCGAGCCCCTTCACTAGCTTTCTGCCTAAAGACGATAACGCTGTCACTCTCACCCTGTCTCTTCAAATATCACATCAAGAGCATAAAGTTCAAACTCCTACAAAGCAACCGGTTCCTTTTTTTTTTTAGCTTTGTGAAAAAAGTTCTGAGGCCTGCTGCTTATCATTCTGTAGTGTCAGGATGTCTCATGGAGCTACAACAATACGATATAAGAAATGACAACCGACTCAACCCTCTTAGCAGATTAGCCAAGAGAAAGAATAGTCAATAAACATAACTGTTCTACTAAACAGATCAGCAGCAAACTACAGTACTGAAAAATACTGATTTTATTCCCCAAATGTATTTAGAGTCTTATAAATTGAGGACTGGAAGCACTTCTGCAATGATATGACTCGATTTAAAGGCGGCAAGAATCACCCGTTTTATGATCCCTGCAGCGGAATGGACAGACTGTTGCCAGGGTGTTCACTGCAATTGCTTTCAGTGCAAGTTTCAAGTTAGTTTCTATGGTGTTTGCTAAGGGGTTTGGTGCATGTGTTGGGGCATTTCTAGGTGAACGGGAAGGTGCAAGGATGTTCCTGGGCAGTGGGACGTCACTTGGTACGTAAATTGCATTCTGGATGGTTACCTTGATGTTGGTGCTTGCTAGCTGAGCATGGATCGACTGTTGTCTGTTGACGGTTAAGAGTGTTAACAGGTGGTTTCTCACGTGTTTAGTACAGTGCGAGGGAGTTATAAGTTGTTGCTAGGCTCAGATACAGATGGTGGGACATTATTATAGAGGGCGCTCACTGGTTTCTCTGATGGTCTCCTTGGATACCAAGGTATTTCTAGGTGATTGCTAGGGTGTTCCTTAGGTCACTAGGTGATTCTTTGTGTGCATAAGGCGGTTACTATGACAATTATTTAATTGTACTGTGTTTTGTCCTGGTTTTAAGTCTGTGAAAGTGCTAAATAAAGAATATAGTCGTTATTATAAATACCACTAATATAATTACTGTAATTATTTCTCTTATTATTATGGGGTATAGTGTGATATAAAGTTGCTATGTAGTGCTTTACTCACGGTAAGAATATGATAAAGATGAAATTCATGATGTGATCAATGACTAAATGTTGCTTATTCAGATACATTTTTAAGGAAGAATAACAACTCCCCACACATAATCTTGGCTAAATAAGTTTGGACGGGGGAACTTTTATTTTTTATTTTTAATAACCTCCTAACTTTGTAGTTCCTTTAAAATGAGCTGGAGGTTTTGTGTGTGTGTGTCATAGCATACAATTTTCTTGCGAAGATGAAAGATAAAAATAAACAGAATGTAAGAATCTGTAGGCTTGGCTATCTATCTGTGTCTGATCTGGAAGCGATAAAGAATTTAATAGACGGGCTGGTTAATGGGAAGGGAAGACAGAAGCTCAGAGAAGGTCAGCGTTCTCACTCAAAAATCTGACATGCAATTATATTGCACAAGCAAACACAGGCTGCTTGACTACATGCTGAAATAATGGGCAGAAGTTTCACAACAACAACTAACCTTTGAGTGTTTAGAGTTGGACAATCAAACGCATGCATTTCATGCACGGGAAGGGAGATTGAGAGAATGGTGGGGTGGGCATGACTATGATGAAAACAGAATGAAAAATATAGAAAGGAGACAGAGAGAATACATATATGGTCGTGAAATACAGGAAATAAGGTAAAACAGAAAGCAACGAGAGGAATAAAGATACAGTATAAGACAGGGAAGGCAAGGTAGAGAAAAGCCAGCGAAAATAACAGAGAAGAACTGGATCAAACGGTGACACAAGACGTGTTAGGTTGAGAGAGGATAGACAGGTTGGCGTAAGAGTTCTCTTACCCTGATCCCTCCTTCCCTCTCCACCTTTTCTTTGTTTCGTTCTGCTCTGATGCCTCCCAGAGAAGAAGCAGAGCCAAATCTGCTCTGTGCACCCGCTCCTTCCTACAAATCAGTTTAGGCTGCACCTAAATGAACTCAAAACTTACTTCATTCCCACCAGACCGAAACGAGGGAAGCCAAATCTCTGGAGCACATTTAGTGTCTTAAACCCTAAATGAGGATTTACTGCTTAATCTACCACCACCAATCCTGAAATTCCTTTAAATTGTGTACCTTAAACTATTATACTGAGTGTTAAAATCATCAGATTTCACACCAAGGCGTACATTAACAAAACACAATTCGCAGTGGTTGGCTGTATCCTTTTATGTTTTGTGCTGCTGTATTAAATTTATCGAACTTTTCTTTTGTAATTTGCATGCATTTATTTCATTATTATTACTTTTACTTCAAATTAATGAGATCAAGAAGAAACCCCATCCTTTAAACACATTCTAACAACAGACAAACTGCAGGAGGAACTGCTGGGGCTGACCTTGAGATTTCGGCCTCATGTATCTTGTGTGTTCTTTCCTGCTCGCAGGGGTGTTCGCACACTCTTCCATTTCCCTGTATTCCTGCTGTGCAGCAGTTTCGCCGCAGGATTCTGTAACTAGTGAGGCACCACGCAGTCTTGTTAGCTGAGCTTTGATACACTCGCACTTTTTTCCAACCTCTTACTCAAATTTTGCAGCAAAACCTATCCAGTCTCCTTGCTGTGTCTTAGAAACACAGAAAAGGTCACTATCGCTGTGCTTTGTTTGTCTTAAACAACTAAAAAAAAAACTTCATGTATTCATTATATGAAGGTGAACTATCCTATTCAAGTTTCTTTTATTTCGCCATTGCAATTTAATTATGGCTAAACTGCCAAGATGAGAATAGAGGCAATGTGTTCCTCTATCTATCTATGTCTATAGAAAGCCCAAGTCTCTTAAATCTCCCAGTAATGGCAAACTAATAGGAAAGATTTGAGGTAATGGGTGTAACCACAGGAAGAGTCTAGTAGTGATGTGGTGACAAGAAATAAATGGAATCTGTAGTGATTGTAGTGATTACAAGCAAAGAAAACAGTTGTAAAAAGCACAAAGTGGGCAGGTGTGAAGTTGAACAAATCTCAAATTTGTAGGCGACGCAATTGAGGCATCAACCAATGGGTTAGGCTGATACAGTTCACCGACATATGACGCAGACCCAGAGTTCCCCAAACGCTGTTGTTTACTACCAAATTCCCCACGTGGATTGAACTCTGAAATAGTGACGGTGTTATTGACTGTATTTGTTTTGTTTTTTTCAAATGGAGAGAAGTGAAGGCGGGAAGAGCTAGCTCTATCCATATACTAGCGATATTTTGAAAATACACCAATCAGGCGTAACATTATGATTGCATAGGTCCCCCTTTTGCCTCCAAAACAGTAGGGACTCATCAGAGAATGGACATGGGCCTTCTGAAGGTGTCCTGTGGTGTCTGGTAACAGGATGTTGTTAGTGGGGGGCCTTTGGGTCCTATGGGTTGAGGGGAGAGGATTGGGATCTGGGATCTAGTGAATTTGGAGGCCATGTCAACACCGCGTGCTGTTCTTCATGTTTTTTGAGTTATTCCTAAACCGTTTTTGTGTGTATGTTTGTGTCAGGCTGCATCCTGCTGGGGATGGCTGCTGCCACCAAGGAGTGTCATTGCTACGGGGTGGGGATGCCCGGTCTGGTATGGGTGGGTGCTACATGTCTAGGTAACATTGTATTGTCACAACATGGTCAATGTTATTTGATATTCGAGCTTGCTATGTCCACTGGCGACCAACGCTTTAGCAACAAAGCAATGAGTAGCAACCAGGCTTGGACAATCAAACCAAAACATTCTTGGTGATTTTACGGTGAACTCTCCCTTTAAATTATACGCTACAAACAGTAGTCTCCAGAACAAACTGTTTATTTCTGTTATTGCCACTTAATTTACGCTGTTATGTTGATTTCCTGCCCATACTTCCGGGTCCTAACTCATCACAGAGCTACACCTTTTAAGCTTCCCAGCATACACTTTGATGGCTGTCCCACGTATTACTGCCTGCCAAACTACAAACACGCGGGCTCGAATACACACTCGCGCAAGCACAACAAAAAATAATGAGACAAAATGAGAAAAGGGAAAAACAAACAGCAAAAGGCCACACTAAAAACTGATATTAATATGCATCTGCGCGCAAACACACTCAAGTGCTGGCTAACCAGTGATTGCTTATTTACCATTCCATGTTCAGTTAAGTCTTCTTAAGCGAAAATGCAGCCCATGCCAAGCACAAACAAAAATTGAGGGCTTGAAAGCCACCGTGATTTCAGTTAATTGCAAGGGGGGTGTAATTTTGAAGCACTTACTCTGGTGAACAGACATCAATAAGTGAGCTCCAGGAAGCAGTTACATTAAAAAATAAATTCCCCAGTCAAAAAAAAAAAAATAAAAAATCAATACACAAACGATTACTCAAAACCACTTGTTAATTTCTCTCGTCTTGAATGAACCTCAAAAGACGAGGCTAATCGCTAGGCTAACACCACCGCCTCCTGGATATAGAATGGTTGTGTTTTTTCCCTACATTGTACAATGGTGCGTTTAGTGGCTAATCACAGCAACTGCTGGAGATCAACCAGGCCTATTAAAATAGAGGGAGCAGCACGATTATCCGAAATTACGGCATGTACACCTGCTACTTTAGGCACAAAAGGAGACGGACAGAAGAGAAGAAGGTGGAGAATAGAAGAGACAGGAGGGGATGGAAGATGCCCCTCACATGAAGAGTGTGTTTCTTCATCAGCCAGGGCTAATGGATCACCCACTCAACACCCAGGAAATTATCTCGGGATAGTGCCCTTCTTTCTCAGACATGATTAATTGATCGGAAGAGAACGAGAAGAGGAGAGGAGAGGAGAGCGAGGAGAGGTAGGGAAAAAGTGCTGATGTACTTCGGAAGAGAGGTAAATTGGAAACAGTGGGGATCGGAAAGACTGGTGCTGACCTTTTTGACTATTAATGAAAGCGGAAAGTGGTCACGTCTGAGAATGTCTTTCTTATGAAAATCTGGAACAGGAATTGACGCCAGTGCAGCAACACGACTCAATCGGTCAAGATCAGAAATGAGGCGAGAGAGGACCGGGAGAAGAGACCAAAGATTCGGACTTCCAGCAAACCACAAGAATCTTAATTTTAATACTGAAACACAAATTATAGCAATCAATTTACCTCTGAAATAAATAAATTTAAAAAAAAAAGTGATTTGCAAACCCATTTGTGCAAGGCCATTAACAAAAGCTAGTGTCCCATTTCACTGTAAAACAGTGTGTGTGTGTGTGTGCGTGTGTTTGTGTCTCACCAGGCTTGCAGCTCTTGCTCCGCCTTGGCCCTGTCTTGCTCCAAGCTTTTATGCAGCTCATCAGTGATCTTCTTCCTCAGGGCCTCTTCATTCACTGGGGACATAAAGAGCAGGAGAAGAGGCCAGACCAGACAGAAAGAAAGATAGTTAAAGAGACAGCTATTGTTTGCTGACAGCCAAAAGTCTAAAAGGTAAGAAATAAAAATGGAAAGACAATGGTGCTGCTTTTTCTTCTACTGTAAGATACATAACAGAAAAAAGTCAAGTTGCAACTAGGTAATGTTAGGGAAACTTACTTAAACTAGTATATTTTGACAGAGGAGTTATGTTCAGCTCTATTATTGAGTGTTTCAGTACATGTTCTCTCTACAGTCGCTACGAATGAAACAACGTAGGACAGAAACCTGGCCCTCAGGCAGCCGAACTCCCGTATGTCAGCGTGTGTCACAAGCATTAAGGACATTGCGGCACAGGCTTAAAAGCACAAACAGAAAAAAAACTGCCTGAACACGCACGTACAAAAAGGTTCCCACCCTCCAGCCTTAAATCACAGCACGGTACCGCCCCGTCTACATTTATTCACATCAGGGGCGTCATACGTGTATGTCTTCACCAGTCTATCTTGGCAGGTAATTAAGCATGAAAGTAAAGATGCCAGCCGGCGACCAGGCCAAAACGTGCTCTGAAGACAGAAGTGCCATGCGGTGTGCTGCGACACTGCGGTGACGGCGGGGAAGTGTCTGAGTCAGTCAAGATTATGCTCCCAGTGCATTAGTTAGACGGGATAATCCCTATTGTCAGAGCCTATTATTACCTGGTAACACGTGGTAACAGCAGGCCACGGAAACCTAATTCCATTTTCTAAATCGGATGCAAAGCCATTTTTAATTAATTTAAACAAATAAAGGAAAAGGACGAAAAACTACTCGAGCAAAACTATCTTTAGCTCCAGCATTACATTTAGTTACAGTACTAACTGAGAACCTTTTTTTAGGGTTTAGGGGTCATTATGATTTCACATCGGTCCCTCTTTACCTCCAACATGAGGGTGTATTTCTTCATGATGTTGCTTAAATATCGGGAAAAACAAGAAGAATTTGAATGCAATTCTTCAACTTGGCCCAATTCAATTGGTGTAATGTTGTACATGAGTTTAATTAATTGTTCTCACTAATACGAACCTCGTAATTGAAACAAATTATAACTAATTTCATAGCAGAAAATTAAATTTTAGGGGTGTAGACTTTCTTGACTTGGTGCTCGTGCCGGCCTCACAGCCTGTGATGTATCCTGCGCTTTCTGTAGACTGAAGTAAAATATAAATTCTCTCCACCTTCCAGCTTAACAGCTCAATGAAAATGCTTTAAGACTGCAATTTTTCTTCAGCGGCTTGATGTAAAACTAAAAATAAGCGAATTAAACTCTTTAACTGTTGGTCCCTAGTCACAAAAAATATTACTACACTTGATGCAAGTGGTGTCATGGATACATAAAATATAAATTTAGTATTCTTCGCCTCGTGCGGCAACTTTGTAATTTGCTCTCAAAATGGAGAAACCACAAGTTAATTTAATTCTTTCTAATATAGAGGCTTCTCTTCTCTGCAAACGTAACATGACTGTTTGGTGCAGTAAAGAGGATGAATAAGAGCCAGGTAGTGGGAGGTTTAGTGTGACAAGGCTTAAGAAAATGTACTAAAAACAAACAGAGGCGGTGATTGACAGTTGACAACTTTCTGCTGCATATTATATTCTCGGAGGCGGAGGCTGCTGTCACATACTGTCCAGAGCGTGAGAAAATAACGTCCATCATGTCTGACTGGACTCTGAAACGTCATGGTTTCCACTGCAGAGGAGAGTCTAATTACAACTACTGTAGTTAAAGAACTACAGAAGGTCCAACATCCTGACAGATGCTCTGTTGTATACACTTCACGACAGGTATAATACATCATGTCATATTCCGAAACAACGCTCTGAAAATTTATTCAAATGTACACTTAGTCAGTCACAGTCACCTGGAGACAAGCAGCCAATACTATATCTAATAAATATCATATTTACTGCAATCTGAGATTAGCTACTATATCTTGTTGAACTATTATTATATGATGATCGAGTTGATTAAAGACAGTTATCTCTGAATCTGTAATTGAACCCTGCAGTTTCCCTCACCTACACTAAGTGGTTTACCATCCTTTACCTCTCAGTTTGGGTTTTAGTTCTTGCAAGTTTACTGTTTAGTTTTCCATTCAATGCTTTGACCTTCTTTTAATCAGCAGAAGGCTGTTCTGGTTTCCGTTTGTTGTATTGACCAATGACATTTGAGCAGGCTTTGGTTGCATGCAAGTAAAAAAGTCTGTCTGGAGGGCATTGCCATACCCTGTTGTTAAATAAGTTAGCATGTCATGCTTGTCTTGCATTTAGTATTGGAACGGTAAACCGTTAAAAGTCTTTGTCTGGATATCCGTTATCTGTTATCCTATTATCTTCTGGCAACCTTTGAAGACCCAGAACATAGACTGTTGTCACCGGAAGCTAATGCTCCAATAACAAGCCACAGTGTAGTTGACAAAACATGGCCAACTACACTGTTGGTAAGAGGCCATTAAAGTCTCGCTCAAGTGCTTGTTGACGTTCTTGATGTCGTCATTCGCTTAAAAGTAACACAATGATTGGTTGATATATCAACTCTTCATTGGAGCTGGCTGAAAATGATCAGCCAACTCAACTTTGATATGCACCAAGTGTTGGGCACCAATTTGACGTGTCCTATCGCCGGCTTCCACGGCAAAGGTATTGTAGTCGTCAGAAGATATCCGAACTGTTCTCAGACTGAAATAAACTATAATTCTCTGTCTTTTGTTTTCACAGTAGTCATACCAACATTGCCCAAATTTAAAACAACAGAAAAACTGTTCATTATAAGGCATATTTCTGCAATGAAAATCTCTAAATTACTTACTATTCGCACTTTAAATCAGAGATCAACTCCTGCCATTATGAACTTTAAAGGTAAGCCTGCCATTTCTGCATCAACTGCCCTTTAAGAATATCCTAGACTTACACAGAAAATTTACAGTATACCCTTTAGTAAAGCGCAATGGAAAAGTAAAATTTCCGAAAGTCCTCTAAGTTCAGGCAAGCTTAAGCAACTCTTCATTTATCATCACATCCTCTCCGGCCCCGCAAAGAGGGGCTTCAGATTGCTAGCAGGCCCCGCGGGGTCAGCCACAGAAGAGGTTCTGATATGATAAACACTGTCTGGGGTCCTTGAGGGAAGCTGGCAAGGGTCAGAGACAATTCCAGATCGACAGAGCCCGTGTCAATTCTGAGTAGGACATGTAAATGTTAAAAAGATTAAAAACTCATCATCTTTTTAGACGTGTCCCCCTTCTTTCCTTTTCCACCAATCACTAAACCCTGTGGAAAAACTCACGGAGGAGGAGGCGAGACGGCGGAGCACAGGCTATTGGCAGTGGAGATAATAGACGAAGGTAAATTGCGTTTCTCATCAGAAGTTTCATTAACCCTAGGACCCGCGTGGAGGGTATAATCTGTAACATTACCACTTCCTCACGTTTCTACCTCGCGCTTAGTCGAGTCACCACACACCTTTCTGTAGGAAGAAAAAAAAAGAAAGAGAGAAAACACCAAGGGCGAGCTTCCAGTGCTGGCAGGCAGGTGCTGTTCTGATCATCCGATTTTCTCTTAATTCAATCTTATATTATGGACTAGCACCAATCTGATTATTTCTTTCAAAACGGGAAAAAATATACATTACCCAAGTTTCACATTCACATCTATGCACACAGATAAAAAGTCGCCCACATTTCTCCCATTGTCTTCCTTTGTCTCTCCCGTTTTCCCCATCCTCTCTGCAGCACCTGGGAGATATCTTTAAGCAGGCTATTAGTCCAGAGCAGTGTGTGGGCTCTGGCATATGAATATTTATAGCACATTTGAGAAGGTGTAGGAGGTTCAACCTTGACTATGGGGTAATCAGCACACATACTGACTCAGGCCATGATTTAGAGACAGCCGACCTGCTGAGAGCCTCACTCGATACCCAGCTCTCGTGGACACACACATAATCAATGTCCGCCTCATTAAGGTCGTAGCCTTTGAGGGTTGGGCTGAACTTTGCAACATTTTTTTTAACAAGATTCACATTCACATTCATCATACATTTTTTCTTCTTCCTTAAAAAGACCGTGCTTGGTCATCCAAGTTGACTTTTTTTAATAGTACTTGGTGACTTTGGTACCTATAAAGCAGTGAGGTGACCTTGCAGGAAGGGGAATATTCAAAATACCTCAGTAAATGTCAACACATATTATGGCAGCATGGCAAGTGCCTTTCAGGAGTCAGCCACACATATGCAGTTAAATGCAAACTGCCGTGATAAAGCAAACCTCAAAACTGTGGTGCTGACTGTGTAGCAGCCAAACCAAACACGTACACTGCAGATATAAAGTGCTAACAAGATTATACTGTATATTTTTATTGATCTCAAATGACTTTTACCTCTCCTCAGACTTTGCATCAGTGTTTCTAATCTGAAAGAGCAAAGAACAGAAAAAAAACTTGGCAACAATGACAAACTGGCGTCCTCAACAGATAGTTAAGGACTTGCGCATATAGCCGAAAAACTGACAGAGGAAATTCATCAGTAGATTTGTAATCTGCTGTGAAAGCAGCAGGCAGAACTCCCCGTACACTGCATGCCTATTACAAAATTAAGTGAGATACTGTTGTATTTATCTTTTTATCTGAAAACTAATTTGCGCAAACAATGGAGTGATAACTTTGTGAAGAAAAACTAAACAGTTCTGACAGAAGCCCCGGAGCTAGCCTGTCAGAAAGTGTTTTATATTGAACATGCAGGAATACATTTTATTAACTGTCTGTCACAGTCACTGCTCTAATCTGGGGAAATAAGATGGACATTAGATTAGATGCACACCGTGGTCCAAGTTCAGACTTCTTTGGCATTCAGCCTTCTCTTTCAGCAGATCCAAAGTCTTGAAACCAGTCTCCTAGGCCACCTGGTGAACCCTATGGCCTTCTCAAGCTCATGGCACTACCACTGCCACAGTTGCCCACAGTTTCTCAAAAGAAGCTTGTAAACACTAACTAGTTTTTAGAACTCAAAGAAGTTCAGCTCCCATTCCCAGGATCCCCCCACCACCTCCTCACATCACAATCATCATGTTCTCTTATTACGTCAGGCTCCTTGTAATTGAGCTGCCGACACCCCTCCCCAAGCCCAGCCATTAATCCTGGATTGCGTGGAGAGGACATTGTCCAATAGTGTAACTTATGTGCTCAAACAAACAGGCAAACGGCACACATAAAAATGCATTGTCATATCTTCGAAGCCCTACGGCCAAATGAAAATTTAACACACATACACAAAGGCGCGCACCACCTCCTTCCCTTAATGAGTCCTGGAGGTTTGTTGTGTGAAACTGCGGAGGTGTCGTTTTAATCACTGGAAGCAGTGTGGCGTGGCATAAGTTGGCCTTTTTTAATTACCTTACTGATTGAGCACAGTCAAGGATGGGGAAGCCTGCCCGCATCCTGGATGCCACCCTATGAAGAACCGGAACCCGCCCACCCTCCCTCGCCCCACAGGCCTGTTCCGTGCTGTGTAATGAACGGGTAACATTCAAATGTCCTCCGTCTGATATGTCAAGGGATCAGGGATGTGCACCCACACTATAAGAGACAACAACTTTACTTTGAGAAAGAGAGACGTGGGGAGATGGTGAGTTTGGCTTCGTGTCTGGGACAATTCTGACTTCCACTCCCTTGCTGGAAGCTGGAAACCCAAAGTTGTTGTAAATATGTGTCAACATATTGTATTCTGACAAAAAATTATTATTCATTTGGAGTCATGTATCTGGGTCACATGGTCAAGTACAAAGTTGACTTTCTCTAGGAGCAGTTTTTGGTCTTGACCAACTTTTACGAGAAACATTTGGCAGGGCTTCTGGCAGTATTGCCTAAGCCTTAACTGCTCCACCAATGCACTACCTAGCAATCAGCTCTCCAAAACGTCCATTGTTTTTTTTTTGGTTTTTTGTCCACAGCAGACACCGTTGGAAGTGAAGACACATTGCTGCAGTGGTGTACTGAGGTGAGGATTTGGGTTGCACATGACAATTTTCTATTTGCTTGCTTTGTCTGTTGTTGCAGGACAGTTAGTGTACAATAGGTTTTTAGTGCTTTGTTTGCTAGAAACAGGTGTCTATTATATATACAAACAACACCTGTAAGTGGTGAAAATGAACCAGAACTGTAAAGCTATGGGTCAGAAAACCAAATCAAAGAACTGAAAGGCACTATAAAGCTCAATGTTGAGCAGTAGGGAACTGCGGAGTCCCTAACCCTTTACATAAATTACAAAAAAAAGTACTAACTAAAAACATACCAAGAAGGTATCTCTGAGTTTAGCTTAATTTGAGTCTTCTTATATACTACAGGAAAGAAAAGTGTTATTATGACAGCTGGAGCTCAACAGTGACGAGGCAGATTGGAGGCCCACTAATTACAGCATCAATTTATTAACTTTATTAAAAGAATGAATTAATCATTGCATTAACCATTAGGGGATGGCAATGAATCATACAATGACCGTGGCTAGCGTGAGGCTCATTTTTAAAATTAAGACTAATTACAATCTGCATGAAAACTTGAAGACAAAAGGCTTAAGGTAGCTTATTGTAAACACCCACACAATAAACATCATTAAAATTCAGTGTAGCGGGACTTAAAATAAATCCTCGGACAGTTCGGTCCCACATTACCTTTGCCTTCTAATTAACCACGCGACCCGAAGAGGTGGCCTGTACATTTCGGGATAAAATGAGCCATTACTAAGAACAATTTATTTCTTTGGTATTTATAAATGAGCATTCATTTTTGTCTGTTGTTAGAAAAGAACAATACACAAGTTTGCCCAGCTGCTTCTGCGGTCAGAAATACAAGTGCACACAACCACTACATGCTCAGCTTCAGCATACAAAGTGGGATCTTGGTTATCTGCCCTATTCCTTAACTTTCCTTGACCACCAAAATATCACACGGTCCTATATTAATGAACAACCTACTTAAAAAAGTAATCATGTAATGTCTTTCCGCTTTACCACACCTGATTTCATCACCATATGCTTTTTGTGGAGAAGGATTTTGAGGTACCTGGAGTAAAACTCACCTGCTGGAGGAGCAGTGGGTGGTGGGACCGGACTGGACTCGGGCACTGCCACTGGCTCGGGGACTGGTACCCCTGTGGGCTGAGGAGCAGGTGCAACTGGTTCACAAGGAGCAGTAAACTCAGGCAGAGGAGGCGCAGCAAATGCCTCGGCAGGCTGCGGGGGCAAAGCGTCCCCTGAAGGATGTAGGGGTGGCTGCAAAATGGTAACATGCTCAAAAACAGGAGGGGAAGACAGCGGCTCTGATTCGGGAAGAGGGGGAGAGGTGATGGGTTCGATTTTGGCAGGAGGTGGTATGGGTTCAATCACACGTGGAGGAGCAATGGGTTCAGTTAAGGGAGGAGGAGGAGGAGAAGCGATGGGTTGATTTATGGGAGGAGGAGATGGTTCAATTGCAAGGGAGGGGTGTGTAAGTGCAGGAATTAGTGAATCAGCGGGAGCGGGAGCGGGAGCGGGAGCGGGAGGAGGAGGGAGAGATGTAGGCAGAGTTATTGTCTCAATAGAATCAGCAAGGGGTGGAGGAGGTGACGCTATAGGCTCAAAAGCAGAAGCAGCAACAGCACTGACAGCAGCTGGGGGTGATGGAGATGGGAGCGCCATGTCAGCAATGGTGGGTGCTGCTACCTGTTCTGTAGGAGGCTGAGGAGGAGGAGGAGGTGGTGGAGGTGCAGCCACAGTCTCTGTGGCAGGTGGAGCCGGAGGAGGAGGAGGAGGAGAAGGAGCGACAAGTGGAGGGGGAGGAGGCAAGGAGGTGATCGGGTCAAAGAGGGGAGGAACTGGCCTCAGGAGGGGAGCGGGAGGCATGGAGGGCGGTGACGTGGGTGCATGTTGTTGTTTTGGAGGATCTGCAGGTTCCCTCATGCGCTTGATGACATTCTCAGAAAGCTGCAAAGAGGAATGGAAGAAAATTTTCATAAAACACACTCTGTAAAGAAACAAAATTAGACACTACATATTAATAAGTAAGCCATTAATGGTCCTATTGCACGTGTGAACAGTACCACTTGTCATTCAAGTCTCATCAAAACAACAAATAATTGTAGTTCCTGAACTGCTGATCTTTAAGTTGCTCCACCTAAGGAAAACTACACAGTTGAGGGAGGAGCTTTTTCTGTTTACATAACCATTCCAAGGTTTGTCAGCCTGGAGCTACACCACTCAGGTGTAGCTCCAGGCTTGACAAACTTAACCTTGCCATGCTGGCTTGCTTACTGAGTAATAATAGCCAGGGTGTTGCCAAACTAAGCCTGAACTGATCAGCAAAAGCCTCTCAATCTATATTTAACATCAGTGGCACGGCAGAACTTGTGACAGCTCCCTGATAACAGAAGCTGTCGGTGGCCACTTTAGTACGTTTCCACCTTTAACATATTTATAACGAAGTCACAACGTCAAAATAAAAATAAAAAATAGGGTACTTTTGATATATTCAAACTCTTACAGCAACAGCTACTAACTCCAAACTGCAAAGCTTTCAGAATGAATGAAAGTTTTCAGACTGCAGTGAAGTATACCTGTTCTGAGATAGCCATGTAGACCTATTGTTAGCATCCGATATCAGGTATAAGGTTAATTGTTATAGCATCACCTGATACCGGATTGAGATAACTGAGTAACACCTGTTCAAGAAGTTTGTAACTGTCACTTACCCTTATGCCCTTCACCACTGTTATATTGTCGTTCTCATCTGACTCAAATGACACCCGGCGGGTACTGTTGTTCGCTCCCATCGTCAGACCGCGGGTAAGCCTCAGTTATCTAGGTTACATGAAATATGGAAGACTGATATTCACTTTTCTTGCGTTACAGCACGGTAAATGTGGCTGGGGCCAACAGTGTTTGCTTCGGAGCGTCCGCACTTCCTTAGCATGACGCGCTTGAACAACGTGCGAGTTGATTGGACGGAGGCGTCGCACGGACCTGCATCGGCGAATTTGATTGGTTGTTGTCTGCGAGCGGCAGAACGTGACGTAGCCCCTGTCTGTCAGAATTTCCAGGGACTGACGTTACCGTTAAAATAATGATGTTCAAGTACAAAAAAAAATTAATAAGTTTAAAAAAACATAATTATTTTAAATAATTTAAAATACGCGTTCTCCCTTTCCTTCTTCCCAAATTATTAAAATTATAAGTGATTGTTATATTAACAATGGAATTTAGACATGAAATAGTTTGTTAATATATGTATCAGGATAATGTTATATTATTATTATTATTATCATCATCATCAATAATATATAATAAAAATGAGCAGTGATCAAAACACTACCACAACAAGAAATTAATTATTCAAGCTGTGTGTGACTACATAACAAACCATAATAAATAATTCACTGAATTATGTGGTTCGTAATTAACGTCAACACAAATATGTCCTGAGTTGTACCATCTCTCTTCCTGCGTTGACAAGAAAAAGAGCTACGATAAGGAAAAACAGGGAGAAGAGGCGATGGGAATGTTGGAATAAATTGCCAAGCCTCGTCAAGGGAAGCAATGGCAGCTCCTGAAATAAGAATAAGAATAAGAGAGGCAATAGAGATGGAAACAGAGACCCATTATGTGGCCATATTCAGAAGTCATATTGCGAGGGCCCTTGCCACAGAACTGTTCCATCTCTACCTGTAGTTTTCCAACACCCTCAGACCCACTCTCGAGCTGCAGAATGACTTTGAAAGAGTTGGATCAAAATTGTTTTGTACAGCTTTTACTTTTTTTTTCGCTATGATCTTTTGCATTACTTGTTTTTTCCAAAATTGCCCATTGCACCAGCCTCCAGTGAAGTTTCTTTCTCTCAAATCAGCTGGCAATTTTCCTGCCCAGCTCTTACCAGTGTTTTCCATTCATCAGCACACAGTAGAAACCACTTTTGAAGGGGTCATCGATCTCTTCTCCACCATTGGCTTTCCTCACTTGTTTTAGGTATTTCCTAAACACACAAAATTTCGCTTATTAAATTTCTATTAATAAGCGTCTTAATATAGTCTATATTCTGAATCTGTCTTCTGGTCCCTGTAAAGGAGATGAGAGGCCCAGATGCAGATGAGTAGTAGGCTGACATTATGTAAAAATAAGCAAAATAAGGAGATAAAAAATTGCTTGTTTTATAAAAAACAACAACAACAACAACAACAACAAAACAGATAATATATTCTGTATATGTGATGAATTTGAATTTGACTGCAAGGGGTCAAGTCTAAAGTCTGATCATTTACCTTAAGATACACATTGGGGTTTATACCTGTTACTTTAAAATGTTCATTTACACATAAAATGACTCAACTCTAGCTCCACTAAGAGTGTCCATGCTGTATAAGTTCCTTTTAAAAATAAATAAATACCTTATTTCATATCCATTTTAGATACAGCCTTGCAGGTCATAACACTGCATCAAAAATTTGATATCCCTCGAGGAGAGAGGATATTATAAGGAGTGACAGCTCATAAGAATCATCCTGTAAACCCGATACACACTCACACAATAACCCAATAAAGCTCTGTTTTGCTTAGTTTTGTATTTTGCTATTTTCTGCAATGTGCATGTTTCAGATGATGCGCAAACATAAATCAATAAAAACCTTTTTAGGAATTCATTGCGTCTGCGTGCAGTGTAATATTACTGAGAAATTCCATATAGATTCCACATATACAGGAGACACTCTCGGATCTTTCAAACAATATAAACCTTAGGCAGGGGGGCAAAAAAAAAAAAAAGTTACAGCGGCAGAAAGTAGTTTAGAATGGATTACAGCAGAGGATATCAATCATTTGAAGTGGTGAGGCAAGAGAAATTAGCTTCACGAAAGATGACACAGTGCGTCACTGAGAACAAAGGGGGTTTGGACAAGCATGAGTCAGAAAGAGCTTTAAAGAGATTATACTGTTTATTTGCACGTATTTAACACATAATGGCAGAAAATTATTGTTTTCTCATCTTTTCTGTTTTACTGATTGCACCACAAAGACATCTCACTTACTGCGCCATTACAGTGAACAGATGTAGTGAAGAATTAGAATATGCATATAAGCATCATGCTGTGCAGAATACAGTGCTAATATACAGTAAAAGAGACAGGATGGAATAGTCATATTACAGTAATATTATTTTCAGAACCAACTCCTGACTTTTTATTGGTTATCCGGTGATTAGCATTTTTTGCATGTTCAGTGTCATTCTACCTAGACGTAAATATAATTTGCATATGGTTTTGCACACTTGCTTCGATTTTAAATGATCGGGTTAGTCAGTGAACATTTGCTGCTTTAAAATCTTTCAGCGGCACATCTAGTAAATGGCGCTATTATCAGTTGATGATGAACCTGTTTCCTCAGAGCAACTCAAAGAACAAATCCTCTTACAGGATCAAGATCTCCAGAATAAAAGCAGACGTTGTTAAGTTGAACAGTTCCTAAAAAGACAGATATTAATAGAGTGACTTCATATTTCCTTAATCCTTCTAACCTTTATGTGTCATCACTGCTTTTTGAAAACTCACTTACGTTACCTTGATCTTGTCGGAGTTGCTTCCACAACAGGCCTCCATAAATCTTGATCTAATTCAGTCTCTCTCCGTGCCTTTTCTGCTGATGCCAGCAATAGATACCAGATCAAAAATATGACAGACATTTTGTTTGATACAGTTCAAGATGAAAAATCCACAAGGCCCGTTGATGGATGCAGTGTTTTGCCGCAGCCCCGCATTTCCATGGAAACAAGTTAAGAAGTATTCTTCTTAATCACCAAGAGATGACATTTTCTTTACAAAATTCCAAGGTGTGTAATTGAGAGGTGAAAATAGGCCTGCTCTATTTAAGCAGCCTTCTCATCGTTGCGTGGTATTTCTCTCAGGGTAATTAGCAGAGCTATTATCATACATTAACGGTGACTCATCGGTTAATTAGAACCCAAAAATCACATTTAAATAGATTCCTGAGAACATTCATTATTTAATGATCACAAGAACCACATTTGAAGGAGGAAAAAAACTGCTTAAACGTATGTTTTTGCTAATAGAGCTCTTTTTATCTTAATCCATATCATCTGCTTTTTCTTCGAGAACCACAAAATGTAATTATGGATGGAAGCAAATTTGGTAAAGCGGCTGCACCATTATTCAAAGTGCTATAGAAGTTCCTACAGAGTCCTTCTCTTTTGGTTAAATATTAGACGAACACAGAGACAGCATGAGGATTTAGTATTATCAGATGATAAAAGCACGTCCTACTAAGCCATTATTGCCCTCGTATTTAATCCACACACACTTGTCAGTGACAGTCAAACCGACTGCTTAGTGACCACTGAAAGAAATAACCTTGGTCCTGCATTATTGGAGGAGAAAATCCCAGGAGATCCCTTGGACTGATGGGACATGGCTTTGAAGGTTAGGTGATAAGAAGTTCAAATTTTAACTTGGACCTGGAAAGCTAGGCGCCTTCTGAAGAAAAACAATGGCTCCTGCATGATACAGCAATTGCTTTTTTTTTTTTTTTTGTGGGGGGAAGAGGGGAGGAGACACAACGATCGCCCACAATGTTATCTCGTCTGTCCACCGGTGCATCAATCAGGGCAGGGGCTGCTGAGGATTGACCTCCTTTGCTCCAGAATCAATGTCCTCTCCCATTCTCATCGGTACAGCAGAGATTGTCAGAGATACGGGGCAGCACAGCCCTGCAAAACTCCAGCGCTCTGTTCTAAATGGGGTTGGCTATTAACCATTGACACTCACTGTCTCTCTCATCTTTTCGGCGTTGCTCCACCTTCTTCTTTATCAGTCTCAAGAGGACTGTATTGAAAACGCTGCAATCATCCTGTTGAGGTCATGAAGCAGTTTATAATGGGGTTGATGCGGATTCCTGATTATAGAGGTTAATGGAAAAAAATAAGATTAAAACAAAATCCCAAATGAATAGGTGATTGTTTTGTATATAGAATATTATATAAAAACACACGTGTGGATACACACATATATCATGTATTGAATTTCGAGTGAAGTTGCTTTGTAAACCCAGAACCAAGCAACATTCGGCTGTAAAAACATTTCATATTTCCATTTAAACAAAGAAGATAATTTACATAACCCATATCAATGTAGTTGCACCATAGTTTTCGCATTTTTGACTGTATGCAAAGCAGAAGCCGGTGAAAAGGTGTGCCACTGCTGCAGAGCTACTTTTCACATTCAAACTACAACTCCCAGAATCCCTCGGTGCAACCTCACGCTTCTGTCTTCCTGTTTGAGTGCCGCAGCTGGAAAAAAAAAAATGGCAGCTGATACAGGGAGATACAGGAGTGCAGTTAGCAAAAACAAAGACCCTTCTGGTCTTCTCATCTCTGTCATAAGGTAAGGTTTCTTAAATTATTTGTATGAGGTTAAAGACGTCAGACAGCTCTTGCTCCGTTGCTTGTATTTGCTCTCAGGCACGGTTTGACAGCTAGTTGTTGTGCTAAAGCTACATGGCAGCTAGCAACATCCTTCCTGTATTGTCAGTCATTTGAAAGAAAGGTTATACGTTTGCAGACATTTTTTAATTTTTTTTATTATTTTTTTTTAGATGAACTAATTGTATATGTTATATATGTTAATATTAGCAGCAGTTTTATTTTTTCTTAAAGCAAATAAAAACGTTAAGTCTTGTCCTCTACGCGTTGCTCTCATTATTTGGAGCTCGTTGATTGTTAATCATGTGAAACGGTCCTGTTTTATTAAATATTAAATAATGATGTTAATAAAATGTGCAAAAAATAAATCGAGTAAAGTAACCTACTGCTTTCCGGTGGCCTCAGCCAAGTACAGCGATCCTGCATTATGGTTATATTTCCTAGCAACAGTTGCTAGGTGTTGCGACAATAACTAACGGTTTTGACAGCTCTTATTGACAAGATGAAAGTTCCTCTTTTAAAGTGTCCAATGCCTCCTCAGATTGTAATTGAAGGGAACTGTTCAATAGACGTTTTACTGTGTAATAAATGTATCTGAAAATATTATTGAATCTGTGCAGTTTACCTTGCAAAGCCAACGAAATCTGTAGTTTTATTGTTTGCACGCCTTTGTTTTCATGTTTCACCTGTGCTGCCAGACAGTCAACGTTTCAGCAACGTGAACTGTAGCCATTTCTGGCCTCAGGGACACCTCTCTCTCTTTCCTCTTCAACGACAATTCTCGACTCGGATTCACGGTGTGGATGCTCCTCTGTTTTTCCCCCTCTTCTCTTCATGCAGGACTCTGTCCAGCAGCGATGACGTGCAGGACAGGGAGACCGAGAAGGGTCGCCTGGAGGAGGCCTTCGAGAAGTGTGACACCGATTTGGACGAGCTGATTGTTCAGCATTATGCCGAACTCACCACTGCCATCAGGACCTACCAGAGCATCACAGAGCGCATCACCAGCTCCCGCAACAAGATCAAACAGGTAGGAAGGAGAGACAAGCAGGTCAAAATGTATACCCCTCTGGATTACCAAGAATGTGCATTTTCATGCAGTTTAATTTGTCTCTAGCTGTTAAATGGTTATTATTATTCTTATTGTAGTTTTAGGCTTTTTTTGTTGTTGCTCTGGGGTGACAGCAGAGTTAATTAACCCAAAAGAAAACTGCCTACTACTAAACCGAAATAGCTCAATTTAATCATTTATATTTACCTGTGCTTTTTCTTTAACACTACTTATTGATTTGATGCGTCTTACTGCACAGATTCAAAAAGGTAGCTACAATTTTTAACCAGTCTATAATTTGGAAACACTAATTATTCAAACTCACTTTTGTTGCTAAACACAAAATAATGCTCAAGCTTAATGTCACACCGGTATCAGGAGTGTTTAATTTTATCTCCTTATCGATTTACGTCTTAATCTCCTTTTAGGAGTATTTAAGCTGCTATTGATTTTCTCCGGTGTATAAAAACTGTATGCATCGCACTAGAACACTGTCACTCTGCCCTGCAGGTGAAGGAGAACCTCCTGTCATGTAAGATGCTGCTCCACTGCAAAAGGGACGAGCTGAGGAAGCTGTGGATAGAAGGCATCGAGCACAAGCACGTCCTCCAGCTGCTTGATGAGATTGAGAGCATTAAGCAGGTGCCTCAGCGTCTGGAGGCCTACATGGCGAGCAAGCACTACCTTCACGCCACAGACATGCTGGTGAGTGCAGTGACGGCTGCAGGTGTGGTCTTTAGGAGTGGGCAGCTCTGTTTTAGACTGGAAGAGACGGACGGACGGCAAGATTGTTTGGCTGGATGTATGACGAATAGAAAAAGGAAGTTTTTAAGTTATGGAAGCACGTGGGAAAACCTGTAGACGTATCAGGCCGTTCTCATTGGTTGCTTTAGAGATCCTTGCTGTTCACAGCACACACACACACATATTAACACCGCTGTTTATGAAGTGTTGCTACTAAAGATTGATTTTCTGACGCCTCTCATCGCTTTAAAGACCCTGTTTCTAGCCTTGTACAGTCCAGTGGGTGCAGCTCGCATCATCTGAGAGCAGCGGTGAAGGCGCTGCAGGTGTGTACGTATGCGCATAGCCTTGCTCTTTTTGATGTGAGTTTTGCAGTATTCTCAGCAGGGGCGCTGAAGGATGGCATTGAGGACTAAACGACCGGGCTCTGTGATCTCTCAGCTTCTCTCCTTTCTTTCCCTTCTCTCTCTCCCTTCTGCTGTCACCCACACACATCGTCCTCCAGACTTCGGTAATAATTAGTTTGCTGCAGTGAGGTGATGTGAGGAGAAGGAAAAGAAAGAGGGATGGCGGTGCACCCAGAGGAGCATGAACAGTCCTCTTTGTGGGGGTGGAAAGAAGTGGAACGTCATTGAACCTGTGCTCACTCGGAGTGTTTTGAAAGGGTTGTGGAGAGTTCAAAGTCAGTCGGACGCTTCGCTTCTGTCTTGAAAAAATTTAAATGCGTGATCAGGATTGTGCTATTTCACTGGCATGTTAAAAAAAATGAAATAAAAATTGCCTCTACACATCAAAATGCTGCTGGATGAATCGTTCTACCTTTGGCTTTGGTGACATATTTATGCAGTACCTGTATGAATAATGCATTAAAAGTCCACTTTAAATAACCCACACTTAAACCAAAGTAGAGGATGTTAGCGATGTTCACAAAATGGCAAAATAACCTTGGAATAACATATTTGGTACGTAAGTGATTCCGCCTTTACATGATTTATTTTTGACGTGATGGAATAAATTCGCATGCTGAATTACAGTTTACGTATGCCGGACACTCACGACACGGCAAACAACCAGGTTCCCCTGAGCGCATTTTCGAGAAAATGTGCTGCGTTGTTGTACTGTTATTTAATTTATTGCCTTATTGCTTGGCTGTGACAAACACTGAAGTATCTGCAGTTTTCCCGAGATTTGCTGATACATATTACACTCTCAGGGCACGATCTCTGTGAAAAAAAGTTTTGTGCTTATAAACACGGCATCTCTTATTATTTTGCCTTGTGCTGCAGCAGCGCCAGACTGGCTGGGGATAAACTTCCGAGGCTTTCTCTCCATCTCCCCCACTGTGGCCGACTCTCTTTAACATTGTGTGCGTGTGAGTTTATGTGAGGCTTATGTCTAAGGGTTGACAATTAGAATTCAGACTATGCTCTCTGTCTACTATTGAATGGCAGCCTTAGATCCCATGGGGTTGGTTAAAAAAAAGAGACCGGCTTTGGTTGTCGAAAATCCCTCTCTGCTCTCCTCTCCTCTTCTCTACTCTACTTTCCTCACCTCTCCTCTATCCTCTATCACCAAATCCAGGTGCACTGATACCACCGTTAGAGCTGAAAACCCACTTATCAGCTCTCTTCTCTCCTCTCCTCTCCTCTCCTTTCCTTTCATCTCCTTCTCTTCTCCTCTCCTCTCCCCTCCTCTCACCGTCTCTCTGGCTCCTAAAAAAGAAAATCACAAAAGGCGTCATATCCTTCATTATGCTGACAGACCTGGTCCCCCCTAATGACGTTAACCAGCCTTCCTCTGTCGTCCCAGCCCGCCGGTAATAAGACACCAACTTCCCCCGCTCACGTAAACGTTACATGATTTACAGTCATACAATCGCACACATATGATCGCACACGGAAACACATCTGAGGCGTGTGCGCACACATGAAATGCGCGCAGCCTTGCAGGCACGCCGAGTTATTACATTAAGCCCAAGGAGGCTGATCATGCAGCGCATTAGCTCATCTTCTCACTAATGCGACTCTCATTTGCATCAACACACACTTGACCCGTGCACCCTGCCCAGCGCATCCCTCCCTCCCCTCCTCCCCCACTCCCCCTTGCTACTCACTCCCCCCTGGCCTGCCCTGCCCATGCAAATATTCTTCTCAGTGCTAACGTCTGGCCATTAGCGCCCTTGAAATACGCACGGAAATAAATACACAGACTGGCACGTTGTATTTATTGGTGTAAAGATTTATTAATTGTATAAATGCCACAACTGCTCCTGGGTAAAGAGGGTAGGAGGGAGGGAGAGAGAATGGGTGCAGTGCAGGACAATAGTTGTTGTTTTTTTGTTTTGGTTGAAATACAGTCTCCATTTATGGAAATTTGTAAAAATAAAACATTCTGTTAAATATATATAAATAAGAAGTACGTGCGCAGTTTTTTCAGTTGATTTGAAATGATTGTCAGTGTGGTTGTTCACCTCGTCGTCATAATGGAGTGAAGCTTCACCATTGCTTAATTTCTTAGAGTTGGAAATAGACAGAAAGGGAGTGCTTATAAGTGTCATTAATCTTAAAGACTGCCCAACTTGACAGGCCAATCTGTCTGCTATTACAGTGATGTTTCCATTTGGCAACCGTGGGCAGATTCGTCAGTAACGGAGGAGCGCTGGCCACAGGCCAGCGGGTTGATTTAATTTCCCGCTGAAATTCTCTGTTGATAATTGCTCTGTATTTGCACTGTTGTGTTTTGTAGCCGCATCAAGGAATATTAAATTTGCCTCCCGTACCCATGCTGTAGAACATAATTCCTTTTTTTATTGCCAAATGTTTGCCGTAGAACGGCCGCAAAACGAGTTACATGTGCCACGAAGCGCGGTGTGCCTGGTTCGGGTGTTTTATGACGTGTGCTGGTTCTTTGTTGACCGTGGCTTTTTATGATAAAGTCTGAAACTGAAGTCAGAGAATAGAAGAAAAAATCCTCTTTGCTGAACTGGTCAAACCAGACAATGTAAAACTCCCAAGCTGCAACAAAAGATAACCGGTGCTTGCCTGATATATTGTCCCATGCAGGTGACAGCTGTGGCGTCCTTAGAAGGCCCCTTGCTGCAGGTAGAGGGCCTTGGAGACCTGCGCCTGGAGCTCCACAGCAAGAAGCTCAACATCCACCTGGTGCTCATTGATGAGCTGCACCGACACCTCTACATCAAGTCCACGTCTCGCTTGGGACACAAGAACAAGGACAAAAATGCTGCTCGCGTTCCAGGGTGAGGGACGTTCTATTATTACATTTCTTCATATACCCTTGTGTAAAGATTTCTGTTAAATTATTGCTTCTCTGCTGCAAGGAATTCCAATATTTTGCACAGGAGCACAACTGGTGGTCAAAAAAGGATTAGGGGTTTTATTTTATAAGCATCCCTGTTTGCTTCATAGTGTAAATGCTCAGGCAAAAGAGTATGACAGATATATTGTCTTACGCTGGTATTTTTTAAAATTATATATTATTTGATCTTTAGAGGATGGCAAAAAAAAAAACATCTTTTAGCTATTTTGTTTGGGTCCAATGTACCAAAAGCCTTTATTTCTTGCCCATTATGTAGACAGATATGTAGCCTTCAAAGTGCGTTCCTCTAAACTTTAAACTGTACAGATGCGATCATTATAAGTTATTCCGTTGCTGCTACAACTTGCCAATTATTTACTGTTTGGAAACCAAGACCATTACTGACAGAAAAACAATTAGACCTCGTATCGCTTGTTGCTCCGCTTCTTTAGGTTTGTAAATTGTTCTGTGAAGCCCCAAAGGAACAGATGAAAAACATCCCGAGTTATTCATGGCTAGGGGCGGTAATTGCGGCTGATTACTGTAGGTGGTGTGCAGTTAACGCCGTGATGGGTAATGCCGTGAGAACCTCGGAGATAGAAGCGCGTTGTTTGGTTTCGAGGCGACAAACAATGTTGTAAACATGCAACACAATGTCCGCTGCCAATTACCGACAGAATGGCAACATCCGCAGTTTCCGCGTGACACTGTGACACTTTAAATGATAAAGTAGGTTTTGCAGTCGCCAGTAGAACGTGCTAAGTTATGCCTTTGTGACCTGAAGGCCGGTTTCTTAGCTTCATGATGTGCCTGTGTAACTTATTATGAATAATGCTGCACAATGGCTTTGTACATACTGTTCCATGGAAGACATTAAGCAAAGGTATTGTTTTCACTTTTACACTGGTGTGTGTGTGTGGGGTGCTGTAATTATGGTGGCAGTGGATCGTTGGTGAGGTACAGTGATTTATTACCGAGGGTCAGCTAGTGACAGGTCCTGACCTTCCTGTATTGGGTCGCCTCTAACAACAAGCCAGCCTCCATACACCCCACTCACTTAGCAGGCACACTGTGTTTATACCGCCTTAAAGGCCCTGTATTGCTTCCACCCCCAGCTTAAGGCTTGATAAATGGCTCATTGGAAAGCAGCACCAATCCCACCCAGAGATGCAAGGCGTTGTGTTATAATAGTAGATTGGTTTTGTAAGGGAAGCTCAGTGAGTTCAGTGTTTGCATTCGCTAAACCGTTGTTTTTTTGTAATTATTCCAAAGTTTTGGAGATAATTTGAGCTCCTTCTTCTCGATCAGTTGCAGTGTGATGTTCATGTATGAGGCGGAAAGAATAGTCGGTTACCTGGTTAATCTCTGGACTTTGTTTTCTCCTCACAGCTCCATGAGCAAAGACACATCTCCAATGCCGGGGTTGGATGTCAGCAGCCTGTCCACGCCACGCAAGCTGTTGGATTCTTCCCAGTTCAGCACACCTGGATCCAGCAGTGGTATGGTCTTTAGATCATATTAGGCAGGGGAATAAGAAGAAGCAAAAACGGGGGCGTTGATGAGAAAGTAGAAGTAGATATTGACTAGTGGTGGTGCTAGTTCCATTCGAAAACAACCGCAATCGCAATTTTGTTTTCACTCCGCTGGCATTCTTAGCGATAATGAAATCATTAACGTCGTTCTGACTTACACCCATTTGCAAGTCATTAAGAGTGTGCATATTAACAAGCATTTTTGCTCGCACACCCTGAACGCACACTGAAGCTGCTAATCCAGCCTAAGCTAATGCCTTGTCTTGCACATTTGCATCTATAACTTCTATAACACCCACGTTTGCTTCTTTTAACATCCAGCTATGATCGTGATATACTATGCATCTGGCTCCCCCTTTCACCCGTACCACCAACTGGTATCTCTGTCTTCACAGCAGGGGAACATCATATATTCTGTACAAACTCTAACAGAGACTGTTTTCAGGAATGCATGAATTCTCCCTTGGTTGTAGGGGCGTAGAGTCGGCACTACGTTCCTTCCAGGCTGAACGCGGAGAAACGCAAACAAGAAGATAATGAAAAAAGTTAATCCAGCAATAACTCGGCGTTCCCTTGGTGTTTCTCAGTTTTTATATTAAGCCTGGCACTTTTTTCACCACCCACTCTTGGCATTCTAAGTTAGCGACTCACCGTTTCATTTTTAGCTCTGTGGATACCAGGCAACGGTGCATTAGGCTGTACATAGTTGCAACTTTACTTGTGTGGTGGCCACTAACAGCATTAGCATATAATTGGCTCCTGGTGAGCAGTAATGTGGTCGACACGTCTGCGCCATTCACTCATTGTGAATGCTTCCTATGTAGCTTGCGTCAGCTACAGTACATCTGTCATTTCAATTATGTATATGTTTTATGCCACCTCCTTGTTATTCATTCACCTCAGCTCATCAGCATGCATGTGCCTCGACATCCAACAAGTCAGCACACACAAATGTGCGAAATTACCGCTAACACATAATAAATATCTGTTCAATCTTCCCACTCCGTAGTCCCAAAAGTAAAAGCTAATCCACAGTTTTCCCCACATTATGCAAAGAGAGCGCCGGTAATTAGCTTCCAGCAGGCGGTAAGTGCCTATATACCGTCGTGTTAACAACCGTGGTCACGACACAGCAACCGGCTTCCATCAATGGCCTAGCTTGCCATTTTGTCTAATAGCATTAGAGCACCTCATTTGTAGATAGTAATTGTCATAATTATTACAAAAACTACAGCTGGAATGGGTGAAAAGAGGAAATACACCCAAAGTCCATTAACTTGCCATAAACATTAACTCTCTTAACGCACTTTGATGGGGAATTGGGAGGCCCCATCTAATGGAAATTAGAGCATCACTCGATACTGCCATTCTCAATTTAGCCGCTAATGTGGCTAAGTCAGATGGAGAGAGCGGGAGGGGTGGGGTGGGGTTTGGGGTACAGGTGCAGGTGTTTGTGGTTAGAGGAGATAGGGTTATTGTAATAATATACTGTAGATAAAGCTATGGGTCTTTTTGTTTTAGTATGTTACATTATTGAAAAGTGAATAATAGGAAAAATTACACAACGTAGCAATTAGAATTTAGACTGTGTATGCAAAACTGTGCTTTGATATGTTATTTTTTATTCTTTTTTTACAACTGTCTCCACTGAAATGGTTGAAGTTGTATCTTTGTAAATATTCGGTAAGTGTTGGGTGCTAACCTACCGTTCGTGTATACCTCCTGTAGTCCGTGAGCTGCAGCAGGATATGCGGGAACTGAACCAAGCAGACCTATCTGAGGTGGATCCAGAGGAGAACAGCGCTGAGTTCATGGGCATCCTCATCAGGGTACATTCGGGAGCACTACTAAATCCCACGCACATTGTGAACTGTGCATTTCAACGCCTCGGTAATGTTATTCAAGCAATGCTTTTGCTTCGAGTAAAATGATTGAATCATCTGTCTTCCTCAGGCTTTGGCTAAGTTGAAGAAACTCCCAGAGACAATCAAAGCCATAATGGAGCGGCTGGAACCTGAGCTGAAACAGATCGTCAAGAGGTCCACCACTCAGATAGCAGACCATGCTTACCAGAGGGGAGAGAACCTGGCCCAGGAGAGCCAGCCAAGGTAAAGTTAAGACGGAAGGCGCGACGGTAAAATATCATGAAAACAAGTGAAGGGAGAGAATTGCTGCAAATCACTGAAAAAGACAAAACAAAATAGTAAGAGGGGAAGCGAGATGCTGTCAGTGGATACCCACAGAGAGGAAAGTGTCAGCAGTTATGTGGTAAGATGAAAGCCATCTTTTTTAAAAAAAAAAAAAGATAATATTTGCTTGAAAATAAGAAGCATTAGCGATTTCCAAAAGTCATCATTGTAAACAGCAGTATGTATGCAGATACTGTTGTTACTTTAATAAAGCTGTGTCTTTATTCCCATTAGTATTTTATCTATCCTAGAGTGTTCTGAAGCTGTTCTTCTATAAGTCGTAGTATTCCCATTAGACTCAATTCCCTAGTGTTGTTGAAAAAAAAGGTGGCCTACCTCCACTCCCTGCAGACGTTAGACATTTATATCATACAAATATTCACTGCCTGGTCAAAAAAAAAATCGCTCTAATCTTTTGTTGGATCGCCTTTAGCTTTGATTATAGCACTCACTCGCTGTGGCATTGTTTCAATAAGCTTCTGCAATGTCACAAGATTTATTTCCATCCAGTGTTGCATTCATTTTTCACCAAGATCTTGTATTGACGATGGGAGAGTCTGACCACTGTGCAAAGCCTTCTCCAGCACATCCCAAAGATTCTCAGGTCTGGACTCTGTGGTGGCCAATCCATGTGTGAAAATGATGTCTCATGCTCCCTGAACCACTCTTTCACAATTTGAGCCCGATGAATCATCTTTGAATATGCCCGTGCCATTAGGGAAGAAAAAATCCATTGATGGAATAACCTGGTCATTCAGTATATCCAGGTAGTCAGCTGACCTCATTCTTTGGACACATAATGTTGCTGAGACCTGAGCAACTGCAGCAACCCCAGATCATAGCACTGCCCCCACAGGCTTGTACAGTAGGCAAGCCTCTGTTCTTACCCTGATGCCCCCATCACTCTGGAACAGGGTAAATCTGGACTCATCAGACCACATGACCTTCTTCCATTGCTCCGGAGTCCAATCTTTATGCTCCCTAGCAAATTGAAGCCTTTTTTTTCGGTTAGCCTCACCGATTAGTGATGTTGGAGCCTATTGATTCTTTATATTTTGGAAATGCTAAGGATAATGATGACTATGGTAGATGAACTATTATTTATTATAATTGTTTTTTGCTGCTCAAGCTCCTCCTCCTAGTCAGACCATCCTCCTCCTGTGATTAAGGAGTGAGGACAGCTGGTTTGCTTTGAGTCTGTTTTTTGTTGAAGGAATGAAAGGAGTGAGGAGTGAAATAGTTTATCAACCACTAAATTAAGTTTTTTATTTTGCTTATTGTTTGAAGTCAACCCGGAGAATATTTCTGTTTTTGTAAATAAATCCAAAACCTTTTTGTTGGAACCGAAACCTCTCCGTGAGTGCTTATTATTTAGTGAGTCGTAGACCTCCTCCTCACAAACTACTCTGATGTTTTTTACACTATTTTTTTGAAAGCAAGAGTAGCCATAACAAGTGGTTTTCTTAAAACTACACAGCTGTTCAGTCCCAATCTCTTGAGTTCCGTTCACATTGTACATGTGGAAATGCTCTTACATTCACTATTAAACATAGCCCTGAGTTCTGCTGTTGTTTTTCTTTGATTTGATTTCACCAAACCTTTAAGTGATCGCAGATCACGATCAGTCACAGTTTTTTTTTTCAACCACATTTCTTCCTTGAAGACGATTCAGACGGTTCCATGCTATCCTTCCAGTTTTTAATAATGCGTTGGTCGGTTCATAACCCAATTTTAGTAGTTTCAGCAATCTCCTTAGATGTTTTCTCTGCTTGATGCATGCCAATGATTTGACCCTTCCCAAACAGACTAACATCTTCTCCACGACCATGAGATGTGTCTTTCGACATGGTTGTTTAAGAAATGAGAAGCTACTCATTGCATCAGTTGGGATTAAATAACAGCTGAAAGATAATCGCCCATGCAGTAATTATCCAATAGGAGGCTCGTACCTACTTGCTTAGTTAAATCCAGGTGGTGACTTTTTTTTTGGCCAGGCATTGTAGTTAGATTAGTCATTTTTAGCGTTGCATGCAGTGGGTCTTTTAGGCATATTTAGAGCTGACAGTAAAGGCAGGTAGACAACATGTTTTGAATGCAGTCCCAGGCTGTTGATAGTCAGACAGTCAACCAGGTGTGAAACCCAGTAGAGGGCGAGGACTGCAGACACACCTGCCTCAGACCATGAAAACAGATACTCTGCTGCTTTAAACGTAGACAAGTCATGGTTAAACACACCCGTACACACATTCACAAACACTTTCACACCTGCCGTGGAGGACTGCTACATTTTAAAAGCAGTCACGTCAGCTCCCGCAGACATACACACTCACAGTACAGTGAGCTGACTTGAGAAGCACAGGTCTCAGTCCACTGATCCCGAACCATTTAAGAGGAACGTCTTGTTTTCTGTCAGGGATGTTCTCCCCAGCCTTGTCTGCCTTGCTTCCCCCGGTTGCCTGCTGAATCTCATCTGACCTTAATGTAATAGGCCACCGTGTAGCTCATTCCCAGGTCTACTCCGCGCTGATTGTTTTAAGTTTGCCTGCATGTGTATACGTGTTTGAGCACTTAACACTTAGAGGTTTGTGTGTGTGTGTGTGTGTGTGTGTGTGTGTGTATTTGGATGCATACACACCTATCTTTCCCTATGTTCACTTCAATTTAAAGTCAATGCTTGTTGCTATGGAAACTCCAACCAATGTACCACTTGTAGGGAACAATGGTCTTGAATATTGCACACTATATTTTATTGCACTGCAGACTAGCAGGCAGCACTTAAGCACTTTATAGCATAAACGGCAGTGTGTGGCTTGCTCTTGGTGGTTTATGTTCTAATTCACATCCTCCGCGATCAGCCACTGTGGAAGTTTGTTTTTCTTTCCGACCCTTTTTCTCTAGATCTTGCGTTTCTCAAAGATACAGGGTGTGCAATCCATGCGCCGACTTTATATTGCGTTACAAAAACAGACACCATCCTTTTCACCTTAGAAAATCTCTGTTTTAAAGCGAAGAAATTATTGAACGCCTTCAAACACAGGTGTCAAACATACGGCCCCCGGCCCAAAATTGGCCCACCAGAGGGGTCTAATCTGGCCCGTAGCATGAATTTGCAAATTACACTGAAGACTGCAATTTTTCAATAAAAATAACTGCTACTCCTAATTTGTCCACTGTTTTAATAAGAGAAGCACTTATTTTTCTTAAGAAATTTATTTTTTGGGGGGGATAGTTTATTAAATGTTAACATCTTCTTTTTCGCACTAAAACAAATGGAAAAAAAATCTGGAGTTGTTGTTACTTATAGGTTATTATGCTATTATCTTACTGGTCTGGCCCACTTGAGATCAAATTGGGCTGTATGCGGCCCCCGAACTAAAATGAGTTTGACACCCCTGCATTAAAAGCATTAAAATAAAAAGCCTTTGATTTAAAAACTTGTCTCTTTCGCACTTTGATTGTCTGTTTAGCCGAGCGCTTGCTGAAAACACCGGAGGGTCACGTCTGTGTGAATGCCTCTCTGCGCCGTGTGTCAGTTCGTGAGACAGAATGATATTAATATTTCAAGAGCGTCCCTTCGACACTCCGCAGACCCCTAATTTAATGATCTGCGTCTGACAGCCAACCTAATGATAATCTAATTTGGATGCTGCTGTTGTCTTTCCAAATTGAAACTCACACAGTCGTGGTGTTGGTCAGTAAGTCGGCGACATCCTCGTGCGCTCCCCGCTCTTTCTCCCGTCTGTTCATCAGCCATGTGTGTCAGCTTCGATCCTGAGGGGAAATGAGAAGTGAGGTCTCAAAGAACAGACGATATGGATTAGGATGGCCCCCACTGGGAGATAATGAGGAGAACTGGCTTGTCGACACTTTGCGCGTCCGCTTATAGGTCTGGGTGTGCGTTGAACAAGGTCAGAGCTGTAAATTTAGTCCGTGCCCACCTTTATGCATACATATATGATAATGTATCGCCCCTTCTTGAAGGTGGATATTCATGTATCCGTTCTCCTGACAGTCCTCCGTGTTTATACATGAACGATTCCTTCTCTCGTTGGCATTTCACAGCTCCCCTCTTCATGTCACGGACATCTTCCAGTCACTGAGTTATAGCTCTCAGTGATTTGTTCCTCCGTTTCCGTCCATTAATAACATTTACTCGATGCTACCGCGAGTGTAGTGACATACCGCCAACCAAAATGGCCCCCAGCGAAACATCCATCTCGGCTCTACATTATCTTTATACCTTCTCAGGAAATCTTGGCCACGTCCCAACACTTTGAGCGTGCTCTCCTTTCTTTACAGCATTTACATTAGTTGTAATATAGTATCACTTGGCAACAGTACACATGCAGATAATGGTTTGGTTTTGGCACGCACAGCTTTCCTGGAAACTTTACTTTTCTTCTAGTTGAATCTACGTCTTGCGGGTCCATTAGGTACGCTAATACAACAGTCCTCCACCAAATCCTCCTGCGTGACTGTTAAAAATTTCAGTTTATGTGGGAACAGCGTCAGAAAGAAGGCGACTATTCACCTGTACGATCATTTTGGAGGATGTAGTTAGCAATGCTGTGAAACTGCATCACATTAAATACAAAAGTGCAGATGCTGAACTCCATAACCTTCATGAAAATAAGACTTAGTGCACGCACTGGTTTTCAGTAGTGTACCTAATGTTTTGGCAAGTGAATGCACAGTCTGTCCTTTTTGTAATATTTGATATATTTTGGTAATTTTTTTTAAAAAAGCTGCAAAATATGTGTTTTGACATTAAGTGTAGAGCAAGACAGGAAATATGGGGACAGGGAGGGGACATATTTTCTAACTTTTTGTCTGTTATAAAATAAAATAAACACCTTCCCCTTACTACCAATTTAATAAAACCCAATTAAAATACAAGAGGAGAGTACCGAAAAATCTGTGTTACACAAACAGTGTAATTATATTTATATTACCTGTAATACCTCCACTAAAACAAAGTGGTAGCACTGGGAACTCATTCAGTCTCAGCTAATGTAACCTGTGTTCCCTCTTTACTTTGAAAGCTTTGTCCTTGTGCAGAAAGCAGCCATGGCAAAGTCTGTATGAAAGCATTAGCGCAGATGAGGCAACTGTGAGTTTTCAATCCAGAGTGTAGCACTCAGATCAAGTGGAAGGTCAGCTTGGTTTTGGCTGCGCTCTCCGCTTCAGCCAGAGCCATTTGGAACTAATGAGAGTGGCTGCTCGTTTGAGTCCAGGCAGGACTGGGCAGCTCGCTGGTTTTTCCACGGTCGTCTGTCCAGGTGCTGAGTTTATTACTGCAGGTGAAATCATCGAACTATCTGATGAACAGGAAACTGCAAATGATAAGTAATGTAGCTGGTAATGCACTGAAATGCTCTCGGTTATTATTATTATTGTTATTTTGGTAGATTATCTGTTGCTATATGTTATTTTCTTCCTCTTTTGATTTAGTTTTGCATTTTATCAACTTTACCTGAAATCTGTAGTCCAATATGTAAATAGCATTTTACTGTAGGGGAATTTTCTTAACTAATAAAGTGTCAAGTTCATGTTTGAAGATCCTGGACAAGTGCTTCAGAGTATAAACATTATTATCTTTCACTTCCCATATGTTATATAAACTTGATGTCCCTCCTTTTTCCGCCTCCCCTCTTCCTCCCCTGATGTTTCTCATTCACTCCCTCACTCCTTCTGCTCTCTCTGGCTCCCTCTGCAGGCTGCTGCTGGAACTCCTGGAGCTCTTGTTCGACAAGTTCAAGGCAGTGGCCCAGGCTCACAGCGTGGTGCTGGCCCACCTGCAGAAGATCGCGGTGCAGAGCCGGGGCGGCGCCCACGAGGAGGACATCAAGCTCTACGAGCAGGCGGACGTCTCGGCCAAGATCCAGGCGGTGCTGCAGGTCAGTTTTGAGGACCAGTGACGGAATAAAATGTACCCAGACCTCAGACGTATGTGCTCGGAATAGCTGCCTGCACTGTGAGCAAATGAGAAGTGAGGTCGCAAAGAACAGACGATATGGATTAGGATGGCCCCCACTGGGAGATAATGAGGAGAACTGGCTTGTCGACACTTTGTGAGTTCGTCTAAAGGTCTGGGGGTGTGTACTGAACAAGGTCGGAGCTGTAATGTATATGATAATACATAAAATAAGATAAATTAAGACATGCAAATGATACCTGATGATACTGATGTGAAGCTTGGATAAGCAAGAAAAACAATAGGGCCGTTATTGTAACACGTCACCCCAAAAGAAAAAATACTTTCATGATGAACTCGCTGTTGTTGTTTTCCCTCACCGGCACACCCTGAAGCTTTTATTTGTCGTTTAGTGCCACGGATCTGATGGATGGCATTCGGTCTGTCAGTAAAGAAGTAGCTAGAGACAAGGACAGGAGGGACTTGATTGCTTTGATTAATTGTAGTGGTTCTTTAATTGGCGTGTATTTATGCGGAGTTCTTGATCCCTGCCACAGTTTGATTGGCTGATGGGGACGAGCAGCTGTTGAGCTGACCCTATGGCGATTCTCGGAGGGAAAATCTGCGGCAGTTGCTGCACTCGCTGCGATCGGTGTGTGTCCTTGTGTGTGATTACACCTAAGAGTTGTGGGATTTTGATTTATTCATGACGTTCGTCCGTGGCATTGTACATGCCGTAACCACACACAATTACTTCAGAGTCAGATTGTTGATGAGAATATTAGATTTTTCCTGTCAGTAAGCAAGACTAAATAAACAGGAACCAAACTATCTGTGAGGGTTGACCTACCCGTCACATTAAAAGCCTGTTTATTTCTAACTATGACCAGCCTGCTTCCAAAAAGTTTCTTCTCATAGATACACAAATATGTGTTTTTTTTTGAGGGCCTGTATGTGCATAGGCATCTACTGTAATAGCTCCGCTGTAAGTACACGGCCATAGAAGACATTAAGCCATTCCCTTCCGTGTGACCACTGCCAACACCCAGTTGCCGGGGGCTCCGCTCTGCGATGTGAGATAATGTAATCTCTTGATTAGAATACTCATTATGTGAAATGAGGTTTTCTTATTCAGTCACTCGTGTTATTATTTCCTGACCGATCCTATCAATATGAAGGCCGCTTGTCCATCTCTCCCTCCCTCTTGCTTCTCGTCCATTCGTCTCTCCTCTCCCACTCTGCATTTCCATTTCCCCTGCTCCTTCCTTCCTTCCTCGGCATCATCCGCGCTGCCTCTGTATTACAGTCTCTCAATTTCCCAGTACCTTGCGCATACCCCTCTTGCTCCTTGTAATTTCCTCCTTAATCTCATTATCTGACTTTCCTTTTTTTCCCCTCTCTCTCACAACTCTCACACTCCCTTTCACCCCCTTCGTTTAGCCCACTCTGTCTTAGAGAGTCACATATCAGCAATGAGAGAAATTAAATTCCTACTGCTCCCACAGTGGCTGCGGTAAATTTTATTGGATACTGAGCCAGTCCTTATCTCCCGTCTTAAGACCCACAAAGGGGCAGGAGCCTACTCAGCACCGGCCACTCTTTTGGTTGCAGTCTTTATGTTTGCCCCTCATCACGCTCCTCTCTTCCATTTGCTTTTCTTTTGCATATCTGTGCAATTTCAAAGTGATACTTCTGTAATTGGTGTGAAAACCTGAACAGAGGAGCTGCCAACCACAGGGTCTTGTTAGCTCATTTGAGATTAGACAGACGTTTTTATTGCCAGAGAGAAACTTGTTAAAACTTTTACCTTTTCACCACTGCCTATTTTAACACCCCCTCCTCCCCTTTAATCATTTGAATCCCTCCCTGCCTTGTGCGTCATTTTGCAGTTCACGTATTTGACGTGCACGGAAAAAAAATGCTCGGTAGGTGTTGTTTTATTCCCCCCACCCACCCACCCACCCCATTTCAAGAGGTGGAGAAACCAGTTTGACCTTTCCACATGACATACCAGTAGACAGATGCTAGAGCTGACAGAAACACAGGGTGCACCCAGTTACAAGGCCTTGGCAGAGGAGCCGCCGTTCATCAATGTGTGACTGAGGCCCAGTAGGCTGAGAACAGGGGGAGAAGGTAAACAAGCTCTTTGAAAGTCGGGATTCGTGTAACGGTCCTAATCCATGTTCAGAAATGCTTGAGATGCTTCTCCTGGTTGTTTATTTCAGCGTGGAAATATTGATTCAGGGCATAAAAAAATGGATGGTAATCAGCTGTATTGATGCCAGAAGGAGTGTTTTAGTGCCACTTCGCAATTTTTCAAGTGTCTCTCAGTAGAATGTGTGTGAGTAAATCTATTGATTATTTACACCGGTATTGAATTTACATTTCAAATGCCCTTACTACTCTGTCTTTATCCATGACTGCTTTACCCCCCCACCCCCAATTTTTCATTAGAAAATATCCTGCTTCCAAAGCAGCCTGTTTTATCAAAGAAATCACAGTGACTGGAGTTTGTGTGTATCCATGAATGTTTAAAAAGCGACTCTCTTTTTAACTTTAAAAAAAAAATAAAAATACAGCCTGGCCCGTTTAATGTGATGTTCTCTGAAGTCAAATGTTAGTCAAAACAACATTTCGTGCCAGGAAAATCAAATTTCCATTGAATTACGACCAAGATGGAAGTCACAATGTGCAACCAGGTAATTGGATAACATAGTTCATGAAAGACCACGGTTCGTAAGCCTCTACATACATCCTTAATTAAGACTGCCCAGTTTGGAGTGTGTGCGTATTTGCCACAGAGCGTCTCCGGCTACTGACGCCCGTCGCCTTTTGACCTTGTCCACCATTCAGTCTCAAGCCTTAAAGTTTGATAATTAGCTTGCCATTTGCGCATTCTGCAAGGATTTGTGGCCCGCGTGTCTGCTTGCCACGTCCGTTGTCTGCTCCGAGCGTGTGACCGGAGTGCTAATCACACTTTTAATGAGTGGCTTCCTCTTCGCGGACACAGAAATGTGAGACTGCATTAGAAAATATGGACAGATGTGCACTACCTGCACTTTGATTCCTAGATCATGGAAACTCCACAAGAGAACTTGAGCTGTCTTTTAACATCTTCTTCTGAGGATAGGGATAAGACCAACAAGGACTTAGCTATTTTGATGTAGGCTCTACATAAAGATTAAAAAGGACGCTTTGATACGATTGATGTTTCGGTTCCTGTCCTTGCTTTAGAATATGTTTTAGTGAAATCCCGCCTGTCTCATAACAACAACAGTGTCTGAATGTGTTCCTGATTACGTTCCTGCTCTTCTGGCTTCTCTGATTGAGAAGGGAGTCCATAGCTCAATCTGAATTTTCTTCATGAATAAGTCTTCTTATTGCCATAGATTAACCAAGACAAAAGGGGTGTGTTATGTAGGTGTCAAAAATATATAAATATACAAGTGGCTTAAATATGCACTGTATCCTCTCGGCTCATCAACGGAGCGAAAATGAGGCGAATTGAACTGCCAGAGAGCAGCCAGAAGACAATGAGCTCTTTTAATTAGATATGAAGTGCAGACATCGCTGCGTTGTTCTTGCCCAACATTTTAATCAATGTGTCACATTTATTCTGCCCTCCAAAGCTCTGTCATATTTACATATTGCTGGAGAGCAGTGAAGTCTACCATGTCCTTGGTGTTGCAGAGTCTCCTCTTCCTCAGCTCCATCCCCTCCTTCCTTACATCTACCACATTGAAATCACTCGAGTGCTGCTGTGTGTTTTTGCAGCAATTTTCTTCACTTGTTGATGAAGATTGACTGTGTGTTGTAAAGGAGTATACAATATTTTGTCAAATCTTTTGGTTTGAATAAATATCTGTTGAGTAATCTATCACCAAATGGAGTAAGACACTGGTGATAGTACTGACACACCAGCACCAAGCACCACTAACCCTCTGGTTTGTGGACAACCCGCTCTACCTACTAAACCATGGCCACAACAAACAACTCACTGAGGATGTGTCACAGGTGACACTGTTTAGGATCTCTGCACCCAAAAACATAGATGCCTTTAAAGAAAGCCCTATTCGCATGGGACTGGTTTTACCTAGGGATCTCCGGTAATTTGTAATAATAGCGGAGGTCGTCTGTGATCTTAATCTTGCGCGAATTGGCCATGTCCGTAATTTGTAAAATAAAAATTACACCGCAAATTACCTACCCTATTTCTCCTAACACAGATCCTGTGATAAAACTCATCCAGTGCAAATCTCCATCTCTGTGATTTAGGTGTGCGTTTTTTACTTTTTCGAGACTTTTGTTTGGTTTGTAGCTTTTTTCTGCCTCTTGTCACTTTAGAATTAGGATGTGCTGTAGATCAAAGATGTCGCTGACCCATTCATCCATTTGGACGGATGAAATCATTAAATTAAGCATTAATGTGTTCATCTGCATAGGTAGGGCTGATTTCAAAGCTGCCAGGTCGTTCGTAATTTCTTCCCTGGGATCAATAGTCTCATCATGTTTTATTTTTTTCAAAATATACATTCATTCATTCATCTTCTGTAATCGCTTGGCTTGGAGCCTATCCCAGCTGCGATCGGGCGAGAGGCGGGGTACACCCTGGACAGGTCACCAGTTTATCACAGGGCTAACACAGAGAAACAGACAACCATTCACACTCACATGCACACCTACGGCCAATTTAGAATCACCATTTAACCCAACAACCATGTCTTTGGACGGTGAAAGGAAGCCGAAGTACCTGCACACATGACGTCACATGACATCCCCAGGTAAAACTAATCCCGTGCCAATAGGGCTTAAGTCTCAGATGAGGTTATTGTAGTTGTCCACTTCTTTGACGATCATCAGCATGTATTATCCAAAAACGTTAAAGAAAGACAACTGGACTTGTAGAGTTTTTTCTGAAGATGTTTCGCCACTCATCTGTCCATCTATCATCCATCCTTCTTCAGAACTGAAGAAGCTACATGGATGAGTCCAAGTCAACTGGACTCTACAAGTCCAGTTGACTTTCTTTAATGGTTTTGGATATATGATGACATGAGTGACTAAGAACCTTTGCAGACATCTGCGTGCATTGTTTGAAGGGAAAATGCTGAAATGCTACTGGACTGTTCATTGTTAAATCACAGAATTCATCTTTTACGGCATTCTAGCATACTCTCCTAAATGCAATGTGTGGTTTTGATGGCAGTTAAATAAAACCCAAAGGGATCATATGATCATCAGATTAGATAAAGGCTAATTACTTCACTCTCAGTGTGAAACAACACACTTAAATGATAAAGTTTATCAATAATTTCAGCTGGTTTAAACAGTCCATTATGTGTTCTCTTTGTCTTTGTTTTTCAGATAAAACACCCAGAAAGAATGGGCTTCTTGACATTAACTCTGCAGTCTTTTCATAGAAATAGAAATTAAAGAAATATTTGTTCTTGAAGGACTGTAGAAACAACAACATTGTGTTATCCCCTAAATTCACTAAATGTGTTGGGGACAGAGCAAGGACGTAGATAAATAAAAAGGCACATCTTCCTCTCCTCCGTCAACAAGATAGCCTTCAAAAGATTGACTCGATGTAGGTGTAGGTGGGAACCCCCGCTGGTTAGCAGGAGTTCAGTGCTGAGAGAGTAGTTGTGGCTGAAGCTCTGTCAGAACTCGTGAAGGTTATTGAAGTTTCTGGAACACAATCAATACAGGGTGTGTACAGAACCCTTTCTTTGACGTCCAAGGACACTTTGGGCTTTAACTTCAAGCTAGCAGCGAGGGATATCAGTCAATATGTTTTGTGACAAGACACCAGCCAAGGGATTTAGTGGGCAAACGGCCGATTCCAATAAAGACCTGAGTAAGAAACAAAGTGTTGAGATTGTTCTCTTGGCTGCTTTTAAAATGACTTAATAAGAGGGGAAGGATAGAAAGAAGGGAAGAGGAAATGAAGTGCTATTTATTTCTTTAATTTTAGCCAATTTCCCGCCGAGTTTAGCCAATGACAAGTGCTCACCTGCAAAGCTTTGAGTGATGCTCCCTTAATTGCTCTGATTCTTCGGCTGTTAGAGCCCTAATGGACAGAATGGAAGATGAGTACACACTTCCTCCGAGCATAAAGGGTAACATCGGGGCATTTTAGTTAGGAAGAAATAGACGGCAGTGCTGGTAATGAATTACAACGGCAGACTTCCATTAAGCGTTTCTCCTTTTTAATTTAACTTAGCACTCAACCCAGTGGACTGATTTGAGTTTGGGACGAGACCCAAGCCATTCGAGTGCAGAACGAGGTTGGCTGAACAGTTGTAGTGGAAATGATTGTCTTACTCGGGGGAGCCCATTACAGAGATGTGCTCTGCATGTGTACACAAACACGTGCTCCACTTGATGCGAAGTCCTGAACTTATTTGGTGTGAAGTCATATTACCCATGTCTCATTTGTTTACCACCTGGTCTTTACATCTACTGCTAACACAACATCCATGGATCTCCTGAACCGTCTTTCACCTCTTAGTATAAGGCACAGTGGAAGCCTGATGAGCTAAAATAGCTACCTCTGACAAAACCCAAAGCATTTAACCCTAACCTTAACCCTAAGATGAGGCAATAATGATCATTTGCCTTATTTTTCAACTGTTCAAAGAAAGAAGAAAGTGTGGAAAGAGATACCAGGTAGTAGCGAAGGTTGCCCATTAAAGGCAGGGTTGGCGAGTCAATTCTGGGTCCTTGGTGTCTTTTGGCGCCAGTGTCCTTGGGCAAGACACTGACCTGAGAAACCCAAAGTTGCTTCAATGGTAGACTGGCACATTGATGAAAGAGAAGCACTGTAAAGCCCTTTCGTAACCACTAAAAATGAAAAGCTCTGTTTTAGTGCCGACCATTTACTTGCTTTTTTTTTTGACATTTTAAACAAGAAGAGAGAGATGGTGGTTTGTTAACATTATACTGTATTATTTACTCTGCTACTGCATCATTTCTATGAATTGTCATTCTCCAATACTCACACCAGTTGCCAGACCTTCTCCTGCTCCAGGTCTTTACTAAATTAGCACAGCCTCCCATTTGAAACTGGCCTGTAGGGGCCCATTACTTATTAATTCTGTGGATCATTGAATCTGTTGACTTGTGTCACTTGTGTATCTGCGGACTTGATGTGATGCCCTGGGTGCATCAGTGAGGCAGCTCTTTGTTTTAGCACCTGCAATTATGCTGCTGTTGATTGCTGAGCTGTCTGCAAAGGACCTTAACCTTTCTGCTCCACTTGCCTTCTCACTGCTGCCTCTTTTTTTTTTTACATTTCGTGTTCCCATTGTCTCCTAATTACCCGGCTTTAAGTGTTTCCCTGTATCACTGCATTGTCCCATCTTTTAGCCTTTTTTCATTCTGCGCCTTGTGCAACATACTAATCTTTTCCACACCCTTGCTTGTCTCTGTTCCTACTTCCTTTGTTCTTTGTTGTTTTTTTTTCTCCTATCAGTGTGAGCGCTACTTAATCTCCTTATTTTGAGTATTCCTTTGTCGCGTTGAAGTGTGCCTCAGAGATGAGCTAAAACACATTTGCCATTAATAGGATCTATGCCCGGAGTAATAGTAGATTTAATAGGATTTAATGTGCTTGACGTGTCCGGTAAGCGCGAGGAAGAAGGACAGAAGATAAGATTGTGTCGGTTATCGGGAGGAGAAGAGGTTCTATGAGTGGTTTAGGAAGTTTGGTTCATTGTTGATAGATAGATAGATAGATAGATAGATATATAGATAGATAGATAGATTTATCACATTTATCAGGCTCAAAAATGTTGGAAAATTAGAGAATACTTCGCTATGAAGTTCTTCCATACAAATTCAGATTCAGTGCACTGGACCTTATTAGTGAAAGACATAAAATTATCACCACTGTAAAGTTTTTTTTGTTTCATTTAAAAGATAAGTAGCTAACTGACCCCCAGCTATATTTGGAGCGTTCAGTGCTAGGCAACTAGTTTGTGGCAACCGATACTGGGGAGTGACTGTAGTTTACTTCTCTGCTTTTTAGTTGCCTACAAATGACCAGGGTGCATTACGGTGGTCATACAAAAACTTGGAGATGGCAGATTTCAAGAAATAAATGACTTTAATTAAGTTAAACAGGAAATCTTTTGTAGACGAGCAACAATCGAGTGTTCTGTTTCGGAAATTGACGTTTTTCTACATAATTAGTTTGCACACTGCAGATAAGAATGAGATATAGTTTGTCAGTACTGGTGACTTGAAGCACAACTGTAAACATAATTGCACTAGTTTGGCTTTGCAGCAAAGGACCAATGAGCCACTTTAAATTTGAATCAGCCCTGTCAAGCATGAAGAAATATTAGGGAGATCTCAAGCGATATTATCAAAAACCTCACTTAACTGTGTTAAATGAGCAAATTCTAATTGGTTATTTCACTTGGTCTCTTGTATTCTCTTCTTTTTGTCTTCCTTACTTTCCCCTTTTCCCATTCTATCTCCCCTGTCTGATTAGCATTCTGTCCAGTTTTTCATTCTCCACCTATAATCCTCCGCTCTTTCTGTTCTCCACAACTCTTTTCCGTCGTTATCTCTCATTCTTTCGCTCTGCCTTCCAGTGTTACATTCTTCCTCCCATCCTTCTCTGCCTCTATCTTTTTCTCTGTCCTAGCAGTCCAGTTAATTGCCTCCAAAGTTCACTCTGTCTCTGGGCTAATGCAATTTAAGTAGGGTCGGAGCCCCTTCATCAGCCCAGCGATGGCATTTCATTAAGTCTACTTGGGTGTTAGCTTGCGAGCAAGTGGGGGTTTCGCTCCATCAGCTCATCATTAGTAATTAATACACTGATAGGATTAGCAGCAGCATGAGGCTAGTGGCAAGCGGTGGCTCTGGCGTTGCCAGTTGGAGAGGGCATGTGGGATATGGCCTCCGGCGCTGCCCTCTGATGAAGGGTGGTGTGTTAAAAAGTAATTACATGCGTGCTGAAAGATTGTGTTTAGCATTTGTATTTACATGAACATTTGAACTCATTGGCTTAACAGCTAAACATGAGGAATAAGTTTCCAAACTTTTTTTGTAATTTGTAATAATAGATGTTTTCTTTTTGTGTTATATTACACTGAAACCTTTGAATTCACAAACACACTTAACCCATATGTGTGCATGTGTGTGCACATCAGCGTTAGCATGTGAAGGCTTTCCCATGCGTGACGGGGGGGTGCTCTCCGCAGTGTTAATTACATCATTATGGTGGGGATGGATCTCCATCTGCTCAGCCATTACTCCTGTCCCATTCTGGGCTGACCCACACTGCGCCTCAGAATTAGACACACACAGGCTAAATGGCTCTGCTAAATTATGAAGCTATTAGATATGGGAGGCTATTTTAGAACATATGTATTCACACAGAGAGGGGAATGGAGATGGGGCGAGAGAGAAAGGGAAAGATGAACCGAAGCCGACAGAGCAAGAGAGGGAAAAAATAGAGATGGGAGAAATGGGAGATTAAGCCCTTTGAGATTTTGAAAAATGAGAGCCAATGAAAGCAACACGGGCAGATGTGCAGATAGAATGATTGAGTGGAGGAAGTGAACTTTCTGTGGCTGGCCCGAGTTTCAATGTGCTTATTCTCGACTATTGTTAGAAGTTGATAAGATTTTTATGAAGCGCGATAAGACGTTGATGGATTTCACCATGGATCATGTAGACAGATCAGGGAAATGGAGGACATTTTTTTTTTTTTTAACAGTGGTCATCATGAAGCACCTAGTTACACCAGTGGTCTTCTTATATCCCAAAAAGTTCTATCAAAGGCTTTGAATTGGATTTCCTGGATTAGTGGTACATTTTAACACTGTAAGAAGTACAAAACCTACAAAGAAACAGAATATGTCAGCAAAATGTTTGGGCATTCAGGAAAATATTCCGAATAAACTGGTGCAAGAAATGTAGAGAAATCTTCTGTGTGGAGTTTGCATGTTCTCCCTGTGTCCGCGTGGGTTCTCTCCAGGTACTCCGGCATCCTCCCACCGTCCAAAGACATGCTCATTAGGTTAATTGGTGATTCTAAAATGGCCGTAGGTGCGAATGTGAATGGTTGTATCTCTCTCTGTGTTAGCCCTGAGATAGACTGGCGACCTGCACCCCCCCTGCGACCCTTCACAGGATAAGCGGTTAGAGAAGATGAATGAATGAATGAATGAATTTAACTCACTAAGAGCAACTAATGGGCTCAGTTTAATTTCACAGTGAAGTCCACAAAAGATGGAGCACAGCCTGCTTCTTTCCTCTCCTAATCTGTATCAGTACACCTGCTGTACAAAGGCTAATGGATAAAAAAAGGTCCTCATGAATAAGCTGACAAGTGAACGGAGCAGAAAAGCCGAGTTTAAAGGATATGACTGTGAGTAATTAATAGGACCAAGCACTCCACGTAACAGCATCTGTGGTGAAATGTTATCGGGATGAATCACAATAGTGTGATACATTTTTGGAATAACAACAAAGTGGCTTCAGCGAATTATTTTTTAAAATGTTTTGTGGTTGCTTTGGTTTTCTGTTCAGATCATCTCCGCATTTCATAAACTAGTTTATGTTTTTTACCAAGTCATTCCTCTTTTTTTTTTTTTTAGCTTTTTAACCGAGTCCTCTCTCTTTTTGTTCTTCAGGTTCTGCTCATGGAGTATCTGGATGTGAAGAACAGCCGCAGTGCCACGGAGCCGTCGGCTCAGCTCTCTTATGCCAGCACTGGCAGTGAGTTTGCAGCCTTTTTTGCAAAGAAGAAACCACAGCGTGCCAAGCAGTCGCTCTTCAAGTAAGGCTCGCTCCCTTTGGTCTTATATAAGGGGACTAAGGCTGGGGGTTGTGGTTTTATGAACAATTCTCCGTTTCAGTTACAAAACTTGGCTTGTATTACTTATACTGTGCTATTTTTCTTTCTTTTTTCTTTCAAAAGTCAATCATCACTCTTTTTATCTATTGTAATCGTAAAGCATCGTAAAGAAAGATATGTCAAAGTGTAATAAATAACAGTAGACAGTAATAAACTGTACAGCTTTAACTAAGAGTACTTATAGTAGACAATTAGGCTGAATGGGGAAGACAGAGGAGAGGATAAATCATGTCACTAGGGTGTTAATCAAATTTTTAAGTTGCCGCCAAGGGCTTCGGGTCAACCGTTAATTAGTCCAACGGTCTGTGAAGTTGTACGTATGTGACCTTTACAGGCAAATTTCAAATAAGCAAACATATTCTTAATTCTAGGGATGGTGAAGGATCGTTAAATATTGGTGCTACGGTAGAAAAATGAACATATTAGCAGCACCGGCAATGTCCTTATTGTACACATCTGTCTTTTTTTGCGTGTTTTCCAGGTTTGAATCCTCTTCCCATGCCATCAGCATGAGTGCCTACCTGAGAGAGCAGAGGCGAGAGCTCTACAGCAAGAGTGGAGAATTACAAGGTGAGGAGGGGGGGTGGGATGGAGGGATGCACTGAGAAACGGAGGGATGGAGCTGACTAACTAATGGACGGATTGGAGGAACAGGGATAGGTAGCGAGATGACGAGAGGGAAAAGGGGATGACAGGACCAGAAGGTGTGAAAAGTATTGACAGAACGGCGGAAGGAGAGAAAATATGGCAGAGGAAGAAGAATAAATTGGGCAGAGTTGTGGGTGGGATAATGTTGGAGAGAAAAGAGCTGTGAAGGTGAAGCAAATAAAAGTTTTAAATGCACAGAATGACTCAAAGAAAGAGTGAAAGGAAGACGGAAGGAATAATGAAAGCCGCAGATGGATGCATGAATGGAGGGTTTTTTAAAGAGGTGGCGAATGGAAGCAGGATGGAAGAAGGTGAAGGGAGGGTGATCTGGTCGCGCTCGGCTGTGATGATGGAGGCGTCCGCGTGTTGCAAGGACTCGGCCGGGCGGTGATGAAGAGATTTCGTGGGAGACAAAGAGGTGAGATAAAGGGCGGGAGAGAGAAGCGACTACCCGCGCCGCGTTGATAGGAGGGGCATGTTTCAGTTTGAGGAGCTGCACTTAGGGAAAGAAAGGCGGACGGCGGGAGTATGGAGAGCGAAACGGCGATGGAGAACGAGATTGACGAGATGCAGAGAGAGCGCGGTGACTTTGCAGAAATGCGCCTGCAGGGAGAGGCCTTGAAAAACTCACACTCACATATTAACACACACACACACACACACAGAGAATAGCACAGTGAGTGAGCTGCACAGCCAGACCCTGGAGAGTCTAAACTGTTCTGCTGCCCTTACTTCTTCTGTTTCTCTCTGTCTCTCTGGCTCTCCGTTCGTCTGCCTATGACCTTGAGGTTTCAATCAGCAATGCCTGACAGCGCTGTTTGCTGCTGTCTGTTGCTATTCCTTTTTTTTTTCTTTTGTTTCACACCAAGCTTGTTGACGCCGTATGAATAAAAGAGAAAAAGTAGGATATGGACCGAGACAATAACAGCGCTTTTAATTTGTAAACACAACTCCATAAAAAAAACCTTTGGGAATATGTGTTCAACTAATTATGACTATTGGGGGTAAAGTGTTTAAATAATGTACAGTTAATTAGGCCTCTTTAGCTATTTAACTAAAGTACAAACAAAGAATGGCTGACAAACAGCAATAGAAGACATTACATGGCAGGCTGTAGTTCTTTTCTTGACTGAAAATGCTACTCATACAGCACTGAGTCTGTAAATATATGCAAAAGGTTCTGTCTCAGCCCCCGTCCCTCCTAAAGCTACAAAAAGAACAGCATTGATTAACTGTGGATAAAGGAAAACCCCAAATGGTCTTCATATAACGGCTCACTTTTTTTCTTCGTCTTCCATCTGTCGGCGCCTCGGAGAGAAGGTGGAAAAATATTTTTTTGACTGACTGAATGCCTCGGAGCGTTTATAAGAAGATGAGATTTCTCTGGGCTTTCATTTCACCTGTCACAATGCGAAGCAGCGGCCACAAGCCCAGGCCAGGGCCTGAATAGCTGAAAAGAGATTGAAGGAGTAAGAAATCATTTAGAAAGTGAAATAAGTCGACTGTGATGTAGGGAGGGGGAAGACGGATGGAGGGAAGGGGGGGGAGGTTAAAAGTCATTGTTTTCATCAGGGTCCAGCGAGGAAGCCATTAAGAGATTTCTGAAGGAAGAAATTAGAAAAATATGTATTGAGACAGTGTGGAAAGGGACTTTTTTCTCCCTCTCCCTTCAAATTAAACTTACTGTAGGGAGGATGGGAGAGGAAAGGGGTCTGAAATGAGAGATTGAGTTGATGAATTCTTCTGGCTCTGGGATTACTCAACACTTAAAGCTTAGTCATGTGTGTCTTCCAGTCTCTTTACGTGGAGTTTCCTAAACTCTTTCTTTCCTTTAACGGTCTGCTTCCAGTCAATATTAACTCTCACCAACACCGCCATGGAAGTAAGAGTTTGATTGTTCGTTTTAAATCCAGCAATGCGCCGTTAACAAATGCATGAATATGGTAATGCACAAAATAAAATACAAAGTCACACCTACAGATTTGTATGTAGTTGGCGAACAAGCTTTCTGGAGATTCATCAATATGGAATAACCGTTATTTTTGTTACCGCTGGTAGCATTAATCTTACAAATGCAAAACATAATAGTTCTGTTTGGTTAGAACTCTCTGAAACGGAGTCACAGCTGGAATCACATCTTATGCCAAAGCTTCATAGCAGCTTACTATTCTGGTGTACATCTCCTATGGACTGTATATAAAGATGGACGAACCCCCCGTAAAGCCACCGAAAATGGGCATTTAGGTGAAGCCTGAGCAGAGGCCAAGGCAGGCAGCAGGTGTTCAAGCAGCCACGGCCTTAATTATGCAATATAATCATGTAGGCCTTGATAAAATGGCGGGTTTTAAAATTTTTTACTGTACATAAGGTTGTCATGAATGGGTAAATTAGCTATACAGGCCCAAACTGACCCTTGAGCTGAGTCGCAACAGTACCAGATTGTAAACATGTTATTTCTTCTGTGAAGATGGACATTTTAATGTAGGTCTTGTGGGGATTAACTCATTTTCGGAGTCAGCCTCAAGTGGCCATTTGAGGAACTGCAGCCTTTGGCATTTCGTCTCCCTCTACTGGTTAGAGGCTCATTTAGGGTAGATGAATCACACAAATGTTTGTATCTCCGAACCTCCTCAGTTAATCTTTCCTCAATGTGTTCCACTTCCAATCAATTCGAAAATTGCAGAGACGGAGAAGCAGCCGGAAATACTAAAGCGGAAACATGCTGCTACAGAGCAGACCAATCACAGCTCTTGCAGTGCTTAGTTACATTGCTGGGAAGGTGCACGACCCTACGCAAGCCTTAGGGTCTGCGTAGGGTCTATGTATGCTCTGCACTGTCGCCGTAGCTACAGCATCTTCTGTATATCTTCCAAAATCCACCATTCATGGTCAACTGCCAACACATCTGCAACACTTCTCTGAGCCCTAAGACCCTCATTAACATCAAGCCAACTTCCACCTACCATAGCCTACCTGCACACCTAATGAGCTTTTAAACACTGTGTTGCTCTATCGGTGCATCCCTGTCTAACATGCTGTACATTATGTGCTTGGAGATCTTACCGTATTCCATATATGTTTGAAAAAGTTCCCAGATGTTCCGTATTAATGCAGAATGTGTAATTCTATTGTAACATATCTGCGCTCATAACTCTAATGGGTTTGAAATTAATCTGTAATATTTGCAATTTAAGTCGCCCGAGTGTTGTACGGACCTGACATATATCATTACACACATGTCGTGCACACGGCTACACAGGCGCATAGTCACTTGCCTCGCATACGCATGCAAACACAGAGGGGGACTTAATTGCTTGCCTTCTCATCTTGTACGCTTCAATTAATCCAGCGCTTCATCTAAAGACTTTATTACGGCTCCATATGCAGGCACATCTGGAATATGTGATCTGAACGTACGCGGCGAGACCGCCAGCTAGAGTGTGTATTCTGTGCGAGTTTGTGCTCGTATCCTTTGCAAAGCTCTACTTCAGAATCAAAGAACCTCATCGAGATTCAATCACAGTCCCTATGAATAAATGATGAAAAAAAAACTATTTTCCTGCTATAGATGTGTACGGACTATATCCACATGTTCCTCCGCATGTCTCCCAGCCACTAGACTTTTACGTCCTCGCCCTCTGCTTTTTTATTACCTCTCTGTTGTGTGCAGGCTTCGGCGTACCCCAGTGGTCATCTGGGAGGTGAAGTGTGAATATATCTCAATAACTACTGCGGTCTTGCAACACAGCATAATGCATTTACAGCCTTTTTTTGATTTTATTTCTCTTTGTGTCGTGGCCGCTCATTGTGTTTTGCGCGATATTGCCTTGCCCCGGGGCACCGTTTGAAGTGACAATCCACCCCCATATGGCGTCTCTACACAAAGCCCGCCTGTCACCGCACGCTTGCCCCGGATACGCACGTAAACAAACGTACGTGCTTTAAGCTTATCAGTTTCCCCGCAGGCGCGTGCACACACTCCCATTCCCAACTCTACCACCTCTGACCTCCCCGCACTGCTAAGATGTATTCATAATCAACTCGACTCCAAATCTATTTCACACATTCCCTGTTTTTCTTTTGATATTCAAATGGGCTTGTTCATAGTGTGTCTGGCAAAGAAAACAGTCTGGCTGAGCCTCCCTGTGCAAGCAATCTAGTTACAAACAGCTCTCTTTCTACACACCCCTTAATACCGAATGCTAAGTCTGAAGTAGAGAAAATAAACCCATGTTATATTAGGGGCTTCTTGTTTACGTATAATGGCATCATATTCCCATGACAGCGGCAGGAACAGGGGAGAGAGGGAGGAGGAAGAGCGTGGGGTGACCAGAAGTGGTGTTCCTTGTCAAGCTGATTTGTACACCCCAACGGTGAGGGGAGGGAGAGGAGGTGCAAATGGAAAAATGTCTAGCGGGAGACACGGGGGTGGAGGGTGGGATATCGGAGGTGGGGTTGGCAGATGTTCAAAGCCACGTGTTCATAAAAGTGTGTTTGTGTTTGCCAGGTAAGGAAGTAACACACAACACGGTCCTGCCAAAGTGGCGTGTGATCTTTCACTCTTTTTGTGATTTGCGGAACGTGTTTTGAGATCGGACCTTTCAGAACGGGGGATGGGGTCAGTAGAGGAGGCTTCGGCCGCCATCCAAAAACATACCACTCAAGAATTGCACCTTTTTCATTCAGACGTGTCCTCGGAAAAACAAACTCATGTCTTCCAAGCTTTAAGACGAACAATTTCTACACGACAATCCCCTCTTCCTAGATCACGCTTCAACAGGCTCTTAAATCAACATTTATTGTAGAATTACCGTCTTGCCTTTAAAACGAGTCTTTTTCCAATCGTTCATTCTCCTCATTGGTTGGCGGATTTCAGGCATAATAGCTGCTCACTCATCTTGCGGCGGGATCAATAGTTGACTTCCCCTGACCTTGCAATTATAATTTATCATATTCATAAATGGAACCTTAGATGGAATTGAACTTTGTCGGAGAAAAAGTCAATAATTATTATAGGATTATGACGCTGGAATGTCGGAGACACCTGCTTAGCTTCTATCGATGCCCCCTACCCTCATTTTTCATTTCTTTCCTCCTCTTCTTTTTCTTGATGCTCTTGTCACAATTTGATGTTTCATACTCGTCTTTCCCTTTTTGGTGTTATATTTCTGTCGCCTTTTGCCCCTTGAAGATTGGAAATTTAATAGATGTGGATGTGTGGGTGTCTCAGCACGGGCGGCTCGGTAAACAAATCATAAGCAAATTAAAAACCGTCAGAGTCAGCGCTGTGGACGACCCATCGTACACGAACGTCGGTTCAATTATTTGACTTAATTTAATATTTAGACAGCACAGGTTTCATTCAGTGCGGGTTTCAATTACATAAATATGAACTTATGCCATCGGTTTTTTATATTTTTTTTGCTTGATTGCGTGATCACATTTCCGTTTTAACTGATTTATAATTCAACTTCAAGTCCTCAGGCCAATTGAAATTGGATACTGTGTGCGATAACAGAAAAGCAAATTCAGGTTTCAATAAACCTATTTTTTCTCCTCTGACACTTGTTTATATTGCAGACTCTCAATTTGATCGGCATAAATAATGCAAAGAGGTGATGCTGTATTCAAAACTTTAGTAGGTTTTCTTAAATACAGTATAATCCCTATCTGCGGCTAGAGAACATAGACAGCATAAACATGGACAGTGGAATTGCTTCGCAAAAGGGAAGCCAATGCAAGTAGAGCTCCCCCTGGTGAGTGACCGCAGTATAGGTCATAAACTCCACCCCCTCCATGTTAGTGGATGGGACTACAACACTAAAATACACGTCAAATATATATTTTTTTCTGTCATTTTAGGTAGTTTATTATAATGTTGATTAATGTTCAAGTGTCAGTTTTTTGGATAAGTTTCATTTTAGTTAGTTATTTGACGCTATAGAAACAGGATGTAACATATTGGCGAACACCAGATATCACGACTCCACGTGGCTCCACTCTCCGACTGCACTGCGCAGACTCAGGCTCCAAACTTTCAAGATGGTGCTGCCTATATCTCTGGGAAAATAGCGTCAGTTTGGCCAATGCAAGCAAGTAGCGACACGTTGTTCATATTTATATACAGTCTATGCTTGAGAAAAAATAATGTTTTAAATCAAGTAAAGGAATGTCTTCTTAAACGCTTTACCGTTTTCAGTTTACTTATCCTACACCATTGAGAAGGCTCTCTCCTCTGTACAGAATAACACTACTAAGTCCATTTTTAAATGAGTCCTTCAAATGACCATTATTCCTAGAAGAACATTACAGGCTACACGTCAATTACTGCTGGCTGCGTTCCTACTTGCCAGATGTGGGCGTGTGTATACATACAGCATGCATGCCAAGTCGTGTCAAATGTGACACGTACAACATGCTGCTCTTGAATGACACGTTGTAACCGAGTCCACACTTGAAGTTCTGCACGCCACGGGAACATCAGTGGAAAATGACATGTTTCGCCTCTCGCTCCAGACCTCCATGAATCACTTCGTTCCAGCCGTGACAGAGCCGCTGCGTTTGTAGATAAAGTCCAAGCTACCTCTGTTACCTGACAGGCTATTACTGTGAAAAGCCTTTATTTGTGCTCACCATGAAAGCAAGTACAGAGCTCATCTGCATATTATGGAAAACACACACACATACTGTACATACACACACACACACACACACACACACAGACACGTTACGGCAGGCACCTTAGCTCATTGTAGTTACTTTGCATGCGTTTGGTCTCATCATGTTCAATTTGGCTGTACATACTGTAGATAACAGCAAGGTTGTAGATAATGGTTAAAACTACATCAGATATGTGATTCCCCCACCTCATCTTCCAAGACACACACACATACATGCAGTGTTGGATTCTCATCTGCTGTGGGACCAGTGATTAAATTACAGTAGTTCTGTTGCTGAAATTAGAGCGGAGCCTGGAAACAGTGTGGAAAATGAGCTGTGGCTTATCAGAATAATATTGGGTTTTTATTAGTAGTGCACCTCACCAAGCCTCTGGTTATGATACTGATGGAAAGAATGGGCGATAATGGAAAATACATTGCAGACATTATTATTTAATCTAATACTACTCGAACTAAGCCTTTTATGGAAGATTTACAGAATTGATCCAAGTTGCTTGCGTATTGCACCCTTTGTCAACCATGCATGTCTCCTTCAGTTACTCCACGGATGCAATGGTGGCCATTAAACTAAAACAGTTCATCTCTATACACTGAAATTTTGTATATACTGTGGATTTGTGTGTTTGCCTATAGGCAAACACTTCTCAAATGCACGTGTATAACCAACAATATAAACCATTCAGCAAGTAAAACTGCCTTGCTTGAACGTTTAACATGGTACAACCGTGTTTTTAAAGGATTCAGAAGATTCAGAAGAATAGGCACCTGTTGTTGAGGCTGGGAACCTTAAGAGTGCTGTATTTGTTTCTATCTTTCTACGACACATGGACATCAGGTCAACCATGAAACGCATCCATCAACCTACCTGCTTGATGATCTGCTTGTGGGAACTAGGTCTCCAGGGGCCCGAGGGATGGGATGTTGTAAGTGCCGTGAAAGGAAGCAGAGTGCAGTGGTCCGTTTTCGACTAAAAACATACCTTAGCCGGCCAAGTCTCGTGCTTGCAGAGAGCTTCAACCATCGTTGCATTTAATCGAAAATTCACTGACTTCCTATTCTTTAACATGATTCACTGAGCACCACTTCTTCTTCTTCTTCTTCTTATATTGGATTTAGATCAGAATAGGTGCTACATTGAATCAAAAAGTAGTATTATGAGACTGGGCTGGTCAGGATAAGCTGGCTAGATTCTACTTCAGTAGATACTTTTGCAACTTTGCAATAGACGTCTTTCTTTGAACATCAAAACCAGTTTTTCTTCCCCTTCTGTTGATGATCTTTGGTAATTTTTGATTGTTTTAAACCAAAAATATTAATTAACACCAACTGAGATAAAGCATAAACATTTGATTTTCAGAAAACATTGAAAGTGAGACCCACCACCCTGGCGAAAATGGCACGCACAAAAGCCAAAAATGTAGTGCAGCGAGAAAATGGAATCTAGAGGAATAGAAATGACAGGGGGATACAGAGGACAACAGAGGGGGAATAGAACAAGGTTGTAATGGTTTACACAGTGCAGACATTTAATCAGGGAGAGCGTGGTGTATTTTCCCAGCCTGAGGCTAATTTTAATCAGCATTGGTCGTGTCATTATTGGCGGCTTTGACTGTCACCTCTGTGTTTACTTTTAATCTCACACTTACTGATTGGAGAAGATGGAGGGAAGAACAAATGAAGAAGGGGCAGAGGGAGGGAGGGAGGGAGGGAGGGAGGAAAGGAGGGAAGATAGAAGAAGGGCATACGGGACATGAGACAGCAGAGACCTTGGCGCCTACACTGGTAGCCAGACTGGAAGCCATTTCCAACATGCAACAGGTTCTTACTTAAAAGACAAGTGTGTGCAGAGTGCTGCCTGGCTCCCTGCTGGGTCCAATCAAACGTGATGGCACTTGGTTTTCTAGCCAGTTAATTCTCCAAGTTCCTTAAACACACATGAAACGAAGAGGGATCTTCTGTTCCTAACCTGTTGAAGGGTTTTCTGAAAGATATTCTTTATCCACGTGAAGTTCTGAGGACAGAGGGTGCCACACGCTGTACATATTGTAAAGCTTCTTCAGACTACATACCCTGATCAGGCATAACATTATGACCACTGACAGGAGAAGTGAATAACATTGACCATCTTGTGACAATACAATGTTCTGCTGAGAAACTTAAAGACCTTTGTGTGGATGTTACTTAGACATGTAGCACCCACCTAGACCAGACCAGGCACCCCCACCCCATAGCAATGACACTCCTTGAAGGCAGCAGCCATCCCCAGCAGGATGCAGCCTGATACAGGCACACACACAAAAACGGTTTAGGAACAACTCAAAACAAACATGAAGAACAGCACAAGGTGTTGACCTGGCCTCCTCCCCTCAACCCATAAGACCCAAAGGCCCCCACTAACAACATCCTGTTGCCAGACACCACAGGACACCCTCAGAAGGCCCATGTCCATTCTCTGATGAGTCACAACTGTTTTGGAGGCACAAGGGAGACCTACACGATATTAGGCAGGTGGTCATAATGTTATGCCTGATTGGTGTATATAGCATTGAATTGCCTAAAGCACTTTGGATAAAAGCACCATATAACTGCAGTCCATTTACCATCTCCATTTCAGCTGGGTGATGTAGTGACTGCTTGCGGGTCATGTGACATGTCTCATATGATTGCTTCCTCCACTTTGGGCTCTAGTTCTCTGGTTCGCTTCATTCCTCCAGAGGTCGGCACCGCTGGTTTGCAGTTTGGCACGAAGTGTTTCTCTTTAATATCTTTATTTAGTCAGATTTCCTCTTCAGGTTGTAGCTATGCGTTGTTGGAGTCATTATTAAATCTGGGGTTATCTTAGCTCAAACCAAAAGGCTCTTCTGTTGTCACTGTATTGTGCACCAACATCTGTGCAAAGAGCTTTTGTTTAATTACAATGAAACCCTGAAAACATGTGACCAGTCTTTGAAGTAATCAGTACATAGCCATTAGCAACACTTCTACCACCAGCTGGCAGATCTAAACGGCACTGACTTTACTAAAGTTTGAAAGACTAACAACATGAATTTGTTTACAATTAATATTCATTCGGCTACTGGAGTGAATTGTTGTTGTGCCACGACTGTCAGATGTGAATTCATTAAAATCAACACCATGGAGACACACTGTACGCCACATTGACACTTTTAATAATTAATCCAACCCAATTTACACCTGAATTTATTTATACCATAACTTATTTATGCCGTTTATTCTCAGCTGTGGGCTGGATTTGGTCTCCTTGTCGGTGGAGCAGCACATATCCCATCAAATTAATTTTAATAATAGAAGGCTCTCATTAAGACCCAATCAGACATGAAGACGGCCCGAGTGGAATGGGATGCCTGGAACTGACCGGAGATTCATGCATTATTGACACGGGAAGCGATCTTATTAGATCAGCAGGTTTCAGCTCTGCGAGTATGCGGCCGACTGCCAGTTTGATTTCTTTGCAAGCGCGCACACACACGCGCGCTTAAATACATCTGATTTGTACATGGAGAATATTACCTGAATTGATCACTCCCAAACTAAATTTCATAGTGTAATAGCTGAAGACAAATGTGGCCATTGAGGGTGAAAATTGGATTATCCTACATATTCCTTTCTGTTTGCACAATTTAGTTTGGAATGTGCAGCGCTGGCTTACAGCACAGATTAGGCGCCTCAATCAAAGGAAGAGCTCTGCCTCATTTATGCATAGGCCGGCAATTACAGTATACACTAAGGAAGAGTGCAGATATTGCAGAATCCTACCTGTCAAATTACACCTTGGATATATATATTGTGCATTTCACCAAATATACATTTGTGTTTGTTTATGTGTGTTCATATATTTTTGCTGATTTGTCCAGCGTTTTCAGTTTTGTGCGCACACGCTGTGTGCACGTTTTGAGAGAGACATGATTTCGAGTCAATCACGCCAATCACTCAGTCTGCCTCCTGCCAGTCCCAATCAGAATCTATCCAGGGCGATGACGGGTGTCTTTGATCCTCTTCCGTCGACCTTTTTCGATAACACACAAAAACAAAAACCTACGGGTAGCTGTGATCAGCTGTGCACGGCTCTCGCATTCGGATTTTTATGTTTGCATGGATGAATGTTTGAAAAGCCAGTAATGCATTTTACAAAAAACAAAAATCTTTGCACAGTCTTATTGCTAACGGGTCGCTCTTCTCAATCCCAAAAGCTTGTATTGGTAAATTAATTATAAATACAAGTAATGTGTGGACTATTTGGCAAGAAAGCACAATATGGGAAAATTTGCCCTTATCCTAATTAATTTCAATCTGATTTATAACATGAATATATCCTAAAATGAGTGTACGATGCACAATATACAGAAACGTGATTGCTGCCTTTAAGGTTAAAAGGTTAGTTCATAAAATATTAGATATACTGATACCTAGAAAAAACACTTCACATCAAAAATGTATGCAAAAATCCATTATCAGGTTGTCATTTGGGAAAGTGTGAACATACCCCTTGAAATGACAACAAAATGTATTTAGACAAATTCTGACTGTCAGTCTTTTTGGTCAACATAATAAAAAAAAAAAAAAAAGAATCTGCAGCAAATTGGACCTTATAACTAAGTAAAATCACGAAAACATTGCTTCAGAGCTCACCAAGAATTACAGGATGCAACTCAGCTCGCAGATCATTCAAATTAAGATGAACGAGTGTGGGCACGGAGGGAGCGAGTTACAGAGAAAAACATTCGGAAGCTTAAAGAATAAGACAGCTAGGATTATATTTGGAAAAAAAACATACATTGGAGACACAGCGGGAGTGTTTGTGTGCAGAAAGCCAGCAGAAGAATACATTAAATACAGTGTTTAGAAAACAGTAAAGCATGGAAATGGAAACTGGGGTAGGTGAACTTGTCTTTATTGTTGGGATCATAAACTCATGGATGCACAGATTAATTCTGAAGGAATATAAAGTAAACCTGCCCGGAACTATTCAAGTGACAGAAGTGGATCTTTCATCGGGATGATGATAACATGCATACACTCTGCATTTGCAAAGAAAATGATGCCTGGGAGAAAATCAAAATCCCACAGAGCACCTGTTATGGGCTGACAGGGAGAAAAAATGTCACGTTGTTGGTGCTCTAGTGTGGATGAAGTGAACGGTTTGACTGAAAGCTTTTAGCTCCGGCTAAAACGTGGAAGAACCTTTAACCACTGCTGTAACAGACATTTGTTCAGATGCTGGCGAGCAGTTCTTCACTCAACAATAACAAAGTAAAAACTTATGTAATACTTTATTTCAAGTGTGCTTTTGCGATCCGAAAACATAAATGACATTTCATGTGATGTATATTTGTGGTAGTACATGTACACACTTACACCCACACAGAAAACCATGGATTAAGACCAACATCTGTGTGTGACACTGTCCTATTTTCTTCATACAAGCGCACAAATTTGCACATGTGGACACAAAACAGATTGAAACCACTTGTAAATTAGGGATTATGACCGTTCCCTCTCCAGCTTCCTGCCTGTGTGGCTTTCCCCTCGCCTCGCCCGCCTCTCGCCGGCTCGGAAACACACTTCCACGTCTCGGGGGACGTAGAAGTGTGTTAAAGAAGGCATCACACGTTCATTCTTTCCCTGCCTAAATTCATCACAGGATCAAACCCGTTTCTCATCAAAACCAGGAGAGTGTGGCTAATGCAATTTCACTAAGTCACTGCCTGACTTGATTAGATGTGGGCTGCAGAGTGCATGGTAAGGCACCGCAGGGGTCTGGGTGGGTGTCACTGTGCGAGCGTATTTGAGCATATGGTGTCTGTGCAGTTTAGCTTGAGCCGTTTGTTTTCGCCTCGCAATTGTGCGTGTTTGTGTTTAAAGCCATATGTGTGTGTTCATAACAGTTCATGTACCTTTTCGTTTTTACCCTTACACCTCATGGACATTTTTTACAGATAGTTGTGTGTCATGTCTGCTTTGGTGTGTGTGTTTCAGAGGAGCGGTGGCCCTCCAGGGGGGATTTCAGGCAGATTTGGCCACATTAGAATGTTTCACTACTTCTTTTCCAGTTTTCAGTTGCCGTCCCACTGAGCACCAAGCCTTCTCCTCACACCCCTCTCGCTAATCTTGGATCAGACCACACACCCGGGGGGGGACACAAACTGCACCACACACTTCCCAAACACTAAGAGGCACACACATGCACCCGCGCGGGGTCTCGCTGACAAAATCGTACTCCTGCGCACGACGTCGAGAGAGGCCTGGCAGCAGTTTAGTGGCACCCTGACCTGAAACCGGAGCCACCCTGTCACGTCTAGACAACTCTGAAAAATGCCATGCATATTAATGCCCTCCTATTTAATATTCATCGCCGCTATGCCCTGTTGGCAGCTGGTCCCAGACCCCATGGATCAATGAGGTCTCTTCCTCGCTCCTTTGTCTGACACGGATGCAGATGTTTAGAGCATGAAATTAAATTGGTCACCGTCATCCGGAGTACATGCGCGCCAGTCTGTTTGGTGTGTGTGTGTGTAAGTGTGTGTGTGGCTTCCGGTTAGACATGGCTCCCGGAGCGAACAAGTAACGCTAACTTCCCCCGGAGTCCGTGTCGTGTTGATGTTATTCATGGGAACTTGAGTGTTAGCAAGTTGCCGGCGAAGAAAAAAAAGTTTAGGCAGCTCTTTCCACATTAATGATCGGTAAGTGAGAGAGAGAGAACGATAGAGCATGGGAGGATGAGCAAGAGAGTGCGTTGGCGGCAGCTTTGTTTAGGAGCCTGTAATTGAGTCTTAATTGAATTTGCACCAAGCGAAGGACGAATGGATGGAGAGCTGGAGGAAGACTGGAGTTTGAGTGAATCGGACCTCGTCTTCGTCTCCACTTAGCAACAGGGATGTGGGCTCACCGTGCAGGCAGATTTCATGACAACAGATCAGAATCAGAAAGTCTTGATTCGAAAGTTTCGGCTTGAATGAAAGCTTCCCTTGTCACTTTAATGAAAATGCGGAGAGAGTTGTCTCCCGTACTTTTCAAATGAAACTTGTTCCATTAGAAATGTATTATAGAGCCCGGCGCAGCGAACAATGGGGTTGATATGCATTTGAATGCGAGGCTAGGCAGGAAGGCGCAGGTAATGCGTAACAGGCTTTCGCAGCGTGTTGAGGCGCCTTTGTGTCGTGGCACACAAGCTTTGCAAGGATGTGTTCGACATGGAAATGAAACGGAAGAAAACAGCAGAGCGAAGCTTTGTGCCAAGCTGAAATCAATTTCTGGACACACACACCTTCACACACACTGTATCAAAGCAGCTTCTTGTTTGATTTCTGTCCAGTGTTTTGACTTCACTTAATCTATACGTTTGAGACCACATCACACCTAATTTTAACTGACCAGACTGCAACAGGAAGCCTTGAAAGCAAAGGACTTTCCACACAAATCAAGAATTCTTAATCGAACTCCCTTGATTCAGATCTAGACAGTTGTTTATTGCATTCTCTGTTTTTCCAGTCCAGTAAATGTACGGCTGCTGACTGCAATCGGACAAAACCATAAAACTAAATTAAGAAATTCAAGATAATTTCATTGCCCCCGCTGCAACTAAAACAGAAATGCTGCCCGTTGCTGTTCTCCCTCTCTTGTTCTTAATCATCAGCCTTTCACAATTGCCTTTATGTAAACATGTGTGCAGGCATTCGTGCGTGAAACATTTGTACTTGCGAGCACACACACACGCACAGTCTTTGGTCATATTGAGAACAAGTGGCAATTTCTCCTCTATCAATTATATTGATTACTTCAGGATGAGTGGAGCTAATGAGCTTCGGTGTTCTTTCTCTCCCCTGTGATCTTCTCTGTTCCCCTGTCTGGGGGCGTCCCCCTCCTCACCCCTGGGATGTTACATAGCAATGATTTTCTGATTAACCCCTTTGCAGTGAGGTTCACTCACGCAGGGATGCAGGGGTATAGAGGAATGTGAGAATGCATGTTATAACTCATAGTGTGGACTTAATATTTTAAACATTTTTAGAGGAATTTGAGATTCTTTAATGACGAGGAAAGTGAAAGTTACATGCTCCTTCCAAGGAGGTTAGAGTTCAGGGTCAGGTACAGAGCAGGACCCCTGGGGTTAGTTGAGATTGCACGTGCAATAACAAACTGCAAACTGGTAGCTCTTGGCCAGTTGGATGTGTGAATCTGCCAGGAATAGAACAGAAGAAATGCTTTCCCAACTTTATGGACAACGTTAAATTTATTCAAGAGAAGAACAAGATGTATCCATGTCAGCAGTGCCACCCACATCGTCCTACCATGCCTCTGTCCATCGCTGAAACTCCAACCAGGAGAAATGTTTGGATCAAGCATTTACGCGATTATTAAGTGGCAGTATTTTCTCATTAATCAAATTAATCCTTAGTCCTGCAATCAGGTTAGTCCCAATTGAGGCATTGTTGTTCTGATTGGGCTGCTATATCACATATCAACTGCAGAATACAGAGTCAAACTGGACTAGCCTGGTCATTTGCAGGTGATTTAATACAGGTGAAGCCTGTGAATATCGTAATGGCGCTGTGCTTTTGGTGCAACACAATTGCTTAGACACACTTTGCCCCAAAAATGCTGTCTCGCTTTGTGCTGTCAGACCTGTTTGTGCCTCTCTTCCCACCTGATGAACGTGTGCTTGTCACAAAAAGTACCGTGCAGCTGGGCAAAGCCAATTTCAAGGTTTAAAAAAAAAAATAAAATAAATAAATGTTGGTAGTTGCTGTGCCGCTGCAAAAAAAGGGCCCTTGGTGTCTTGTTAAAGGACACTTCAGAGAGGTTCATGCTTGTTAACGTTGCATAGATGGGCCAGTCGAAAGCAGATTTTCCACAGCCGCTTGAATCTTCTAAGTGTCTTGATGCACATGATGGGCACGTATCTATTTTACATACGATTTTTAATGAGTTTAAGCATTTCCGCAACAACACTAGTATCTGTTGACGTCTATTTTGATAAATAAATTATGTTTCTTTTGTTCTAGGTGGCGCTGATGACAACCTGATAGAAGGAGGAGAAATGAAGTTCGTGTGTAAGCCAGGAGCGAGGAACATCACCGTAATCTTCCAGCCTCTTCTCAGGTACAGCACCGAGTGATGCACTAAGCACTCCGTCAAAAATCAAGAACGTGATCAGAAATAGAAAACCGCAGGAAGTCGAAAGTCTAGCGTGGCTACTGTCTTCACTCCACTGAAGAAAAAAATAGATTAAAGTTGAGGCATTGAGTGTATCTGTCGTGGCAAACGCGTTGCACAGCGTATACATCGCAGTGCTGCTTGGCTTGCGGCAGCAGGCAGCAGAGAACTTAATTGGATCAGTTTACAATAAAGTTGAGAACGGCAAAACCCTCTGCTTTTAAAGCAATATTTTGAGCTCCATTAACGTCCCAAGATGTACGTGTTAAAAGGCCGTCTTGTGTCATGCTGGTCTGTCAGAGAGGGATCGCCAGGCCACTCAAGACATATGAAGCCCGGGACATGACTCAATACCAGTAAAATGTAAAACTAATTGCATTATACAGCCTCTTAGTGGCTATCTATCGATCTCAACCTTTTTAATGTTCAGTAGGATATCTTGCATCGAACATGATGTAATGTATTGTACCTTCAGTTCAAAATATATACATTGATACAATCCAGGAATTGGGATCCAGTGCCACCGTCACTTCCATTTCCCATTAAATATGACCATTGTGAAGTGCTGTCTTTGCGGTAATGTTCTGTGTATCTGCTAGTTTTCTATACAGTGCTGTGGTCCCCGTAGAGTAGAGTAAATCTAATAGTGAAACGCTTTAATTGAATTTGCCTTCATGCAGTGATACATTACCTCTCTAGGATCCATTAAAGATGGACGTTTCTTAAGTTTACACTATAGAGACCGGCATACATCCGTACAATTCCCCATCATGGTGCAGTTCTTAAACACATAAAAAAACCACAATAATTGAGCATGTGTGGCACTTTGTGTGCTTAAAAGTGCAAAAAGCAGGGCAGTTTAACAGATGTTTTGGCTGTAAATGCATTTTGAATACTGAGCCAGCGGAGAGCCGTAGCTACACTCAGGCCATCTGGGTAGTAACAGCCAGTGAATGCACGCAAACCTTTAAAGAGCCAGAAAACATCAGTGCAAACAGTGCAAAACAGGTGTTGGTTTATTTAGGTGTTTAGTGCAGGTATACTGGAAGCTCAATGATGTGTATACTCCGCATAACCTCTAAATGTTGGACTGTCTACTTAGCGAATCACATTGGCCCATTTAGTTCGTTAAGCTGGATTGCATTTAGCATTTGAATTTAACCTGAGCTGTATTGTCAGTCGTGATGCTACTCTTTCACTCGAATGATGCTTCTTGAAAGAAACTCCTTGGTTTCCAAGAGTAAGTAGAGTGTATGTGTGCTGAAGAGAGTTTTGCTTTAATGTCTTTCTTTGCAGCTGGTTGCCGGTGTGTTTGTCTTTTTACCGATGCTTTGCCTTGGAGTTTTTTCTCTCTCTCCCTTCCTCCCTCTCTTCCACACATGTCTTCCTCCCTCAGACACACACACTGACGTTCAGTCCCTGTTCACCGTCGGTCTGGCCAAGCTTTTGTCTGAACAAATGACCAAAAATAAAACGGTGACTAGCTCTCTGCCTACCTCTCCCATGTTGTCTGTAATGGTTCATATCAATCAAACCAAACTGCCTTGAACACAGGGCTCTCTCTCCCCCCACCTTCCCCCCTCCGCCTTCTCCCCCCTTCAACCTGGCCTCTCTAGACTTCTAGTGCCAATGGAGCGCTGTTGCTTGCAGATGGTTTTCTAATGGCGAAGCTCTGGCACGCCGCTGATGGATCGCTACACCTCCTGCAGCCAGCCATGCAACTCATGGCAGCTTTAATGACGAAAGCAGTTGGGGGCTGCAGCGCAGGAAATCAGTGGGAATGCGTGGGAGATGAGACAACAGGGTCTTAATGTCTGATTGCAAATGGTTTTTGCGTGTCATTTTCTACCCCTAAATCAAGTTAAGTACTGCACTCTATATTGTGTTTTTGCATGTCTGTGTTTTCCAAATCTTTGTTTAAATCTAGTTTCCAAAGAACCCTTTTAAAAAGTTTTTTATGTGATGCTTGGGGTCGGCTTGTAATTAGGAAGGCCGCCACATTCGCGTAAATCAGACAGAGGGTGAGTAAACCCACAGTGAGTTATAACGAGCTTTGGATATCAGTTATCAAGGACTGTTTGGGTTATGCTAAGTGAATACAAATAACCCAAAGAAAACCAAATAAAGTGAAGTTCCTTATACCGGCTGTGTAGCTCTTGACGCATGCAGTGATCCTTGAGGTGTCATGGGCGTTCTCCCATCAAGCTTTCTTTTGCTTTTATGAGTTTCATTGTCACGGCCCAGACCAATGCCGCCCCCATGTGCTTTTTCGGTGCATCTCTTGTTTGAGGGAGCGCGTGACTGGCCCTGCGACCACGGGGGCCACCCTATCCGTTTCCTGACTCCTCTCAATGACTGATTGGAGAGGCGCCCGGTCCAGATCTCCAATCATCGTACTCGTGTTGCCGCCGTCGCTGTATTCATACGCAGCACAGACGCCATGCAGGGTGGCTCTGATTTCAATCTGAGCAGTATGCTGCTCTGCCGCTTGGATTTCATTGATAATCCTGTTGTTGTTGTGAGTGATAGACTGTACTGAAGTGAGGCACTTGTTTGACTACCTGGGGACTGGGCCAGGCTTACTTTATCCTCAGTTCTCACACCAGCTTAACATTTCTAAGATATACTTGGAGCTGGGGTGTTGCTACCTTTGTGTTTAGATTTTTTTGTTCTTTCCTCAGAAAGTTAAAGCTCTGTTTGATTTTATTCTTTTCTTTGATTTGGCAACACCTGTAGGCACTTTTCCTTTGTAGTTGCCTCTTTTGTTCACCTGTTTAAAATCAATAACTAACTTTGCTCAGTCAAACCCATTTGGTTTTATGTTTTTTTTCTTTGCCTCTTCCCTAGCACAGCTGGGTCGTGACACCCATGAGCTATCAAGTCCTTGTATAAACCAAGTGAGAGCTGTGCCTGGGCTCTCAGCAGTAAGTGAAGTACATTTCAGCACTGGGCTCCGCTAAGGTTGTGGCTCGATGCCTGTTTTGTTTTGGACAGAATGTCTGGAAGCAGCTGAAGAGTGAAAAGCAAACACGGCTGCCTATCTGCATCTCTGATCCAGAGTGTGCTGGGGGGATTATGGATCCCACCTGGTTCTGGAAGGCCTCGATGTCCCGCAGTAACAGCTAGAGGTGGCTGGGGAGAAGGGCATCTGGGCTGCACTGATTCACCTGCTGCTACCACAAGCCAGTTTTGGCTAAATTCCAGATCACGGTGGATTTGAAGAGATTGGAACTTGTGTGGACTCGCCTATTTTGTACACATGTTGGAAGCAGTTGTAGCTACAGGATATGATTTCCCTTTTTTAAGATTTGAGATAAATTGCTAAGTTTCAAATGTGCATGTTCATAGTTGTTTTCTGTCTTTGTGCTTGTCACATCCCCAGTTGATTACTTTTATTTTGACAAGCTGAAATTACACATGCGCAGTCTGTGTATGTTAAAATACATCTCGAAAGAAGAGGGTTTCACCTTAAGATTGACACTACCCCTCTTCATGTCTGTCGTATGGTTCAGCAGGGTTAGGGCTTGTACTCAGTGACTGAATCAGAACGGCTCTGCCCTCGCGAGCAGCAACCGGATGTGTCAGAGCACAGAGCGTGATGTCTTTAAAGCTGCACGCACAAACATGGGGCAGGCATATGGTAGTGTTTGTGCATGTAGTAGCCAATTTAGTTTGACTTGTGGGGTCTCCTGCTGACATTTGGGTGGTATTTACACCCCTTGCTCCAGACGAGGTTGGCATTTTGAAAAGCTCCAGCAAGCCCCTAATCTCTTCCTGTTAACCATCCACAGGATGACCAGGCGTGCCCATGCCTCTTGATGTATGCTGTGTTTGTGGCAGCGTGGCTACCGGTGTGTGTGTATGAGTACATGTACACATGTGGTTCGGATTCTGTGATCACTGTTAGAGCCAAAGTGCGCACACACACACAGACACACTAGCCACTGTATATTTGAAGTATTTTTCTACGTTTTATTCCTCTATCCTGAAAATATAAGTTTAATGCTGCCCATTGCTATACATTTAGTTAAACAGTGTAAAAAAAAGCTTGGTTTTATCATACACTGATCAGCCATAACATTAAAACCACTGACACGAGAAGTAAATAACATTGAGAATCGAGTTGAGTCAATTCAATATTCTGCTCGGAAACTTTAAAGCCTGGCATTGGCGTGGATGTTACCTAGACATGTAGCACCCACCTAGACCAGACCAGACACCCCACACCCCATAGCAATGACACTCCTTGATGGCAGCAGCTATCCCCAGTAGGATGCAGCCTGACACAGACACACACAAAAAACATGAAAAACAGCACAAGGTGTTGACCTGGCCTCCAAATTCACTAGATCCCAAACTGATCAAGTGTCTGTGGGATGATCCACAGAGGCCCCTCCCCTCAAAGGTCCCCCACTAACAACATTATGTTCCCAGACACCATAGGACACCCTCAGAAGGTCCATGTCCATTCTCTGATGAGTCACAGCTGTTTTAGAGGCGCAAGGGAGACCTACACAATATTAGGCAGGTGGTCATAATCTTATGCCTGATCAGTGTATGTATGTAAGCATAGTCTGAGGCAGTTCTAACGCATGTGTACTGTATATTGTGTATGAACAAATTCAGGTGGGAAAATATTTATGAATCCAGGGTTTGGATGTAAAACGTTCGCATTGATTTATATGTATGTACTTTGTGAATGAGGCCCATTGTTCTGAAATGACTCAGTGTAATCAACTTTCTCACCAAGGGGCATATTCAGCTGTTTTTCTTTATAAGTGATTTAATTTTTCTGCAGGTTGATGGGATTGTTTTGCGTATTTCTGTACCAAAACATTGGGGAAGCTTTGACTAATACTCCTCATCTCTAAATAATGGCAGACTGGTAGGAGTACAGCATTTCTACTGCTGTTCAACTTGTTGAATCCAGAGCACTTTTAATTGTCTATGCGCATAGCTGGTTCCTCTGTAAGTGTCCACAGCTGTGTGAGAATGTGTGAGCGCGAAAAAACGAACGCGAAGGCTGGAGATTGACAGAGATGGCTTCGGGGATAGCAGAAAGGGAAGGACAATGGAACGCACTTTAAAAGGAATGAAGAACAGATAGAGAGGGAGACGACAGGAAAAAAGGACAGAAAGGCTCTGCCTGCCACCGCCGTAGCCTGTGGTGAAAGCGACACACACCGTGATTCCACACTAATTTCACACTCTCTTTAACTCCCCTCCTGAGTAGCACACACAGACCAAGACAAATAGAAAGAGCAAGAGTTAGAGGTGAAATGGAGTATGTCTAAAGAAGTTTTTATAAAGTATTTTTCCCAAGTGATTTAGCTGAGTCATGCACATCGAGTCCTCGACTTAATGTCCAGGAAGGAGACCTTTTTTTAAAGTTTAGATTTCTACTGGCGTTCCTGAAAAACTGTTGCTGTGCTTCATTTTATTATTTTTAGGGAAACTGAATACGAGGTCCCAGACTTAGAGGATCGTCATGGTGTTCATATACTCTTATGGACTAATCATTCTTATCAAGTGTGAGGCAAACATCTCCTCTTCAGTGTGTTCATGGGAACAGTTTGTCACCCTACATACTGGAGCTAATGCTTCTCCACAGGGTCATAAGCCAAATTAATTACTAAGGCAAGAAGATGAGCTCATTTGTGAAGCAGGGACTTATTATGATAGCCTCATCATCTTCATATATATCCAGGATTTATTGTTGACTAATGATGAGCAGGCGGAAAAAGACGTTTGATTATCGCCTTTTCTATATAAGCAGAGCTGCAGGAGTCGCTCTCCATACGCTCCCTGCGACATCAAGGAGGATGGCAACCATTAATCTGGTATTTACAATCCATGCAATCACACATTCTTTTGTGTTGTTGATCCACTAGGCGGTTTACTACAGCAGGAAGCATGAATGGCAGCGTTTCTTGTGCGAGACAGTCAAGTAAAGCACAACCAAAATGCTTTACAAGCAACAAGAACTGTTTGATCATCAAAGTCATTGTCGGGATCATTTTCATGACAGTGTTTGCAGCTGACCTGTTTCAAACATGCCAATTCCCACAGCAGCAGACGTGAAAATGGCAAAAATAATTTGTGCTTGCACCCTAACCTTCATTTAGTCAGACAGCAGCTCCTTAATTACTGGTGAAGAATACATTTTCCTTCAGCCGTAACATCTGTAGCCGTCCTCAAAGCTGTGTCTGACTGAACACGGGCTATTAAAATGCCGCATGGACGTCTTCAGTCTTACCCACACGTACGTGCGCGCACCGCTCTGCTCCGTCAGCCCTTACTCTCTTTTCTAATCTTTTCTCACTCGTTCAGGAGGATTTTCCTCAGTAAACAGCGGCCCCTCTCTCTCTCTCTCTCTCTCTCTTTCTTGTTCCAACCCGCACCCATTAAAAGCTGGCAGCATAGTTGGGAATCAGGGGGAGAGAGGATTTTACACTGGAAAAGGTCAGGGAGTGGGAGAGATAAAGGAGGCAGAAGAAAGAAACCAACAACAGAGAGAAGAGAGCAGATGTGAGGCAATAAGAGACGGACAGGTACGGATGAGAATGGAACAATTTAAGACAGGAGAAGAAAAGGAAAACGCAGGGTGGAAGAAAGGCACATAGAAGGCATGTGTGCTGGGTGACATGGTATCTTGCGTTGAATCGAAGTTGTTACTGACCATCAGTGTATATCAGAAAAAGAGTACTTTGCTGCATTCTTTGTGAAATTTGTCCGAAATCAGTGGCTGCAGATGTTATCAATCTTTATGTGTTTAGGTTGGATGTGATCACATTTTCACAAGCAAACAACATTCACTCTGTCTCCGCCATGAACTAAGATCCTCTATATCCTAAAGCTTGGTTAATACTTCCCAACGCATCAATGCAGAGCCTATATCATAGCCTACACTTCCATGGCGTTGGTGTAAGGGTACAGAGCAATGGCGTACCCACAGCGTAGACCCAACGCAGAAGCCTATATATATATATATATATATAGTGACAGGGCACAGACATCTAACATTACCTCTAGAGTAAAAAGCTAACAGTCTGGTAATGTGATAATACGGTGATAGGAACTAGAGGTCTTCACAGGGATCTGATCTAAACTGTTCTCTCTAATAGCCTACTTTGGTCAGATAAAGTGGTCTTACTGCTACAGGTCTGTGTCAATATGTTTAAGTGGATCTGCATGTAACGGAGCATACTCAATATCAGCTCTGATCACAGAGGGAGGGAACTATACTGAGCTAAGTAAGAGAGGGAATAATGGCTGGCCTGGTCAGCGGTGAGCACTGTCACCTGTTTTCAAGGTTGCTGGCCATATTCTTCCCGTGCCTGCATTGCTTTCCTCTCAGTGCGCTGGTTTTCTCCGTCAGTCCAAAGAAGTGCAGGTTAACGGTCAACTGTAAATTGCCCGTAGATCTGACTTGAGTGTGAATGGTTGTCTGGATGTAAGCCCTGCCGAACGTGTTTTTCCTGGTGGTCGAATTATCAGCTTTTGAAGGATATAACTATAAAAGACATTTGCACTGGAAATCGTTTCTGCTTTGGCTGCGTATTAATTGATAGCACATCATGCACAAGGTCAGTTTCAGCTTTGAATCAAAATGCATCTTTACGAATGTGTCTGCGCTGTTTTTATCAGTGAATCACTGACTTTGCACTATGGCTAAATATGTATTTAGTAGCCAGAGAGGGATTGTAAATAGATAATAAATACTAAATATGATGCGTAGTGCAGTGACCTGGGATGTAAAGGTAAGACTACACCTAAGCGACATAAAAGGATGACTGTGAGAGAGAAATAAAAATACGCATGGAGGGAGAGAGGTAGTAGACAGGTGGAAAATCAACGCTGCTAGGCGTCTGGAGAACACAACGCCAGTTTGCCATGAATCTGTCAGGTGCTCCTACCTGTCACCAGCTGCACCACTGCTGTATCTTTATACTTTTATCTCTCTGATGCCCTCCCCACAGGACAACACACACACACACATACACACACACTGCGTTGTAAATAATACTGCCAGCTTTATCGCTTTCCAAAAGTGCAACTTCAGCCACTTTCTAGTGAGGGGCAGAGTTTTCAATCTCCCTGTGTCTTATGAGCACGCGCATGCATGGACACACACACACACACACGGTAGATATTGTGGAGGAGATTAGATCCATCATTGTGGGGGTCTTTTCTCTGGCTATAGAAGGTGGATAAACTCTTTGATTGTGTTTATCCATCCCATAATGGAATCAGACTCGGTTCCCAGGGCAACCTGTCCAACCGGCTCATGTGAAGCAGACAGTCGTGAGTCGGAGCTTAAGGGGGTCTAGTTTGTCTGAACGCTCAGCAGTAGACTTCTTATGAAGTCGGCTTTGAGGGTCCCTGAGGTTTTAGGTTTGTATGGGGGAAAAAAAAAAAAACTGTGGATGCGGGGAATTGTTGCCCGGTCAAGATTAGAGGTAGAAATTGTGGCCCGGCACAAAGACAATCATTTATATATATATTTTAGACACTCGTAGAAATTACTTTGAAGCTTGTCCACACGACCTGGCCATGATCACACGGATGTTCACTCAGTCATGTCGTCGCCTTCGATGTTGTCCCCCCACAGCGCCTGATTGTCTCTGATTGGCTGCCTTTGAAAGAGATTAGGTTGTATTCTCGGGAGATCTGTAGGTGTGCGTTTGTGCATCTCGGCGTATTGTGTCACCAAACAGTAATTTAATGAAATGAAAGTCTCCCATTTTTTTGGAGTGTACAATAATTTAATTAAACCGTAATATGGTTCTTCAGACCTGTTGCTATGAAAGGACAGAAGTGGGAGGACAGAATGCCCTTAATGCTCTTTCGAATGAATGCCAGAGGGAGCCGCTGCCAAGGGGAGAATTACTGAACCACAATGAAGAGGTGTTTTCAGCATGTGCTGCTTTCCGTCGCGTCCCTCACTCTCCTTTTTTTTTTTTTTGTCTCATTTCCTGCGTTCTTCTGAGATGTAATCTTGCCAAACAAAGATAGGAAAGCAAGAAAGAGCTTTACCATCCATTAAAAGCTGAAATCCAGAAAAAAAAAAAATCTAGAAAGAACTGTATTCTGTGTCTCTTATCTACTCCCGTCCTCTGAACAATGTCAAGGTGAAGACAGATTGCTGGAGATGGGTGATTTACAGACATAGTTTCATTCCTGTCTCCAACCCTTCCTTCTGTTTTTTTATTTATTTTTTTTTATTTCCTCCCTTTGAATTCAGCCTCAGCTGTCTGTCCTTCCTCCTTTCCATCCTTCTATCCCTTGACAACATGAGCTGCCACTCTGTGTTACTGTCACATGAGCGAGTGCCAGCCCCCACATCACAGCAGCCTTTGATTGGCCGGGCCTTTCCAGGTCGGTGAGCTGCTGCCTGATAATAACCTTGTTTGATTGCTGGAGCAGAGATGTAATTGATTGATCTGCTCACCCTGTCTGGGGCTAGGCTTCTGAAGTAGCCTTGTGTGTGTAGGTGTGTGTGTGTATACGTGAGGTTGTGTGTATTGAAGTGTGGGGTTGGTTGATTGTTGAGCGAGGCTCTAGATAAGAATACATGCACACATGAACACACATACCTAACGTCAGTACGCAGATCACACACACACACACACACATCTACCGACCTATTATTGCAGTATATAGTGTGTGGTGGCTACCAGAGGTGTGTAAATGTGGGAGAATGTGGAGGCAGTTTGTTTCTTAAACTCTCCCCAGCACATCTGCCCTGCGTACCTCTCTAAACAAACCCCACCGACCAATCAACAAGTCATTAAACCTCATTAAAATTCTCCCAACTCCCTCAGAAAGGATTGTTTGTGATTTCCTAATTGGTGGTTACATAACCTATCTTTCTGGATAGCTAATTATTCTCAAAGATAGATGGTCGCAACTCAGCGCAGCATCTAATCCAATAGTGGCCCAACAGACAGTTCAAAGAGGCAGTGTTTCACAGTTAATAATTGAAGTTGGGGAGTGTTTGTCCTGCGCGTGTGTGGTTAAACTCAAGGTCTGCAGGCTAACGGAGACCATGATTTTTTGTGTTTGTGTGGCTTCATGTTGTCAAGTTCCCTCTCTAACTAATTTGCTTGGTTTAATTTATTATTGGGCTGTCCGCATAATGACCAGACTTGACTCACGTCCCACTGTGAATAGGAGGAAAATAAGCCTGTTGTCGGACAAAGGGTTTATTCGCTGCTCTTGTCTTCGATTTGTACAAATGTAATGTCGCCTCTGCTCATCTCCTTGTTGTGTTGGAGGATAACTTGGCTGTATATTATATTTATTTTTCCAAACTATTGGAGTCAGGCTCAGGAGACTCTATCTCAGAAAAGGTTTCTATCTTAGAATGTAATGGTATGACTCCCCTGTGCCCAAATAGAATCAGCCCAAAACTGAGACATTAAAGTGTAACTACTGTTTTTTACAACCTAGACCTTATTTCTGGCATAAAATACGATTGTTTACTCACCCATATAACTTTTGTGTAATTTGTAGTCGTTCGGGAGATATTTAAATCTGCATATATCCATATAATGGAAGTGACTGGGGCACCGGCGCTCAGAGATGACATCATCTGTAGATCAACCTACAGACCCCAGATGATGATAACAGGCTACTCCGAACTCAACGGGGAATAGCAGTAGCGTATCATAACAAAATATTGGTGAAATGAACGAGTTTCACAGAAGATAATGCGTTATTTAGAGGCTGCGTTTCGGTGCCCCAGTCACTCCCACTATATGGATATACGCAGATCTAAATATCTCCCGAACGACTACAAATTACACAAAAGTTATATGGGTGAGTTAACGATTGTATTTTATGCCAGACATAAGGTCCAGGTTGTAAAAAACAGTAGTTCCCCTTTAACAGAAAACTAAAACTGTGAAACGGATTTTTTTTTGTTTTTAAAGGGGATAGATATCCTTCCACCTTTTGTCTTATTCCCCATCAGTCATGCAGGCATAATGGTATGCCCATTGAGTGTTCAACTAGTGGAAAAGTCAAACTGGCAGACTGATTGAGTCTTAAGGTTTTTGATGTTAGAAACTGTGATCCTATTTTCTTTGACTTTAAATTGGCCCCTTGCTGAAAATCAATACCTGTACATGGTGGTCAATTCACTCAAAAGGTTCCCCAAATCAACCTAAATACATGCGATATTTCTACTTGCACCATGCTCCTGTTTTTCACTATTGAAGTAGTGTCAAGTCAAAAAAAATAAATAAATAAAAGCAACGTGTTACAACACTGTATTGCCAGGCTTTCCTCCAGGGTTGATGAACAGTAAATGTGTTACATGTTTTTCACCAGAACCCTCCCACCCCCCCACCTTTGCCTGTGAGTGGTCTCATCTCTAAAACTGTTTTGGCTAAAGTCATTAAATCTAGCTAAAATAGATCCGCAAAAATAAAGATTTTGGTGTGGGGAATTTCTACCAAAATAGGACAGAAGCGAGTGAGCAAAAGAAGGGAGGTGCGGAGGGACGCGAACAGGCAAAAATCCATTATGTTTGATGTTAGTGTCTCACTCTCGCAGCAAATGCTGGTGGAAAAACCCTGTGAAATGACATTAGGGGCATCTTGTAATGTGATTTCTGCTATGTGTGAATATGAGATTTCTAATGGATCTGAGCACATTAGAGCAGTCTTTATCTGTAGTATTTATTCCCCCCTGGATTCAAATGCAATTTGCTAAGTACGACATTTCACTCTGCTCTAGTTCACCAGCTCTCCGGCTACAGGGGATGTGGGGGAGGATTATATTGTTTTTCTTTCTATTTTATTTTTTATTTTTTTGTTCTTGAGGGGCGCTACATAAATTTGTGACAAATTGGTATATTATGAGAAAGAGAAATGTACTGAAATGTGTGCATAAGTATGGAAAGAAGTCAGAAGTTCTTTCTGTACGTGACAACAATAGATATTAAATGAAAGTGATTGGAGATTCACTGTAGGCTTTCTTCTTTAATCCCAGGGCTGGAGCAAGAACATCTCCTTTTTATGAGTATGGATAACAGTTTTAACATGGGAGACAAATAGAGTGTTTTCCAATTTATTGGCAATGCAAAATCCACTATTTTATTGTTTTCGTCTCCAGTATTTCTAGAGACCCACAAGCCCTTCGTCTGGTTTCTTTCTTATATCCATCACTCAAAAAGAGTGACTCTGTGAATGAGCCCTTATGACATTGTGAGGTTTACAGGCCCTTGGGACATCGTAAGGAGATAAGTAACACCATCAGGAGGTTCAAACGACCAGGCTATGTTATGGCCAACTCGTGCGGTTTCATTGCTGGCCATATCGTTTCCTCTGCCGTGTGGCCAAGGTATCTATTGCACTGGCAGGAAAGGCACAGCTCTCTTGCACAAAGATGCATGGACAGCAGAAGCAGCTCATTTGCATTTAAAGCTGCAAAGCTGAAACAACAGGACTCGAACCACGTTTTTTGAGCTGAAACTTGAAAGACAGATGCTGGAGACGATTGAGTCTTATGATAACTTTCTAACAATAGGTGTAATGTGGGATCTTTAATAAATTTCTTTACAGATTTGGTATGAGAATAGCTCATAGACTGTATAAATATGGACAACGTCTCGCCACTTCCTTCCTTCCTTCCTTCTTGGCGCAAGTCCCATCCACTAATATGGAGGGGGTGGAGCTTATGACCTATACTGCATCCAGCTTCCAGGGGGAGCTCTACTTGCTTTGGCTTCACTTTTGAGGAGCAGTTCCGCCGTCCATCTTTATACTGTCTATGGAATAGTTTGGCTCGAGGTCTAAGGCAACAATGTCAACCCTGTTAAAATGTTAACTGTTTGTAAAGTCAAGGCAGACTTGATATTATTCTGCTTCTCCCGATCCTTCCTAATCAAGAAAATCTGGTGTGCTGAAAGACATTTTCTCGCAACTCTTGAATGGACAGACCATTTAAGGGCAAGACACCACCAGCCTGACATTGTGACATTCTCATAGCTACTCTGCCAGTGTTTCCCCACTGCCTACATTATAAAAAGACAAAGACTTGTGTCCGTTTTCAATTTTCATGACACCCTAATATCTGTTTCTGACTGATTAGGGTCACGACATTCCTGATTAGCATTCACATTTACATGTTCCTGCCAGCATTTCCGCAAATTGTCCCAAATCAGCCAATATGGTGCACTCCAAGCTCTCCGCAGGCTTAATGAGCTAGATTAAGAAGGAAGTCATTTAACCCCTGCCTGCGACACACACACACACACACACACACACTCCACCAACACAGTCTTGAAAGGCGGATCTACTCATCACAACCAAACAAGCATGAGCATACAGACACACACACACACACATGCTATAACCACCTCACCTCCACCCTGTATTTCAGGAGATAAGAGATGGAGCGAGGCCATTATGCAAATGTCAGGTGTCAAGTGTAAATGAGATTGGAGGGATGGGTAACAGAAGTATTGAATATCACACCGGCTCCCTTGGCAACTGCACCGAGGTAATGAGAGCATTCCAGGATGTAGGCTGGCAAAAGCCTTCGTTACACTGAAAGATAGCAAAGTGAAAAAAAAAAAGATGAATAAAGTCTGCTGGGTCTAGTTGATCTAAGAAAGCAGAGCAGATAACACAATCACCTGTTTTATTCATACTTGGAGTACCAATAGACGTATAATATATTATTGATACACATACTTGGAGGATGGATAAGCAATGTATAGATGTTTTTTTTCCCCCTGTACTCGTGGAAATATCGTTGTTCGTGTAGATAACACAAAGGAGACATGGTGTTCTAAGGAAGCGGCTACATGTTTTGGTTTATACGAGCGTAACAAAATGAGATTTGACAAAAAACGAAACAGGCCAAGTGCCGGTTCATCGTGATGTGTGAACAAAAGAATCTTTTTGACATAACAAGACAATTTTGGGAAGCTCTTGAGGCGTCATAATTGCTAAATTCTTAGTAGTTACAGTTGTGCTATTAATTACGTTGCATGCAAATTGTTTTGGTGTTTGTACTCGTGGGTTTAGTCAGGTTATTTTGGAATTCACAGATGGACCATTTACTGTATACAAAGACGGACTTACTTGCAGAGAGGCTTTGAAGCCCAGTCTGGTGGCTCTGACGGTTGCCATCTTGGCAGTGTCTGACTCCTCCTAACTCCTTGCTAATTCAAGCCGAGGTGGGCGGGTATCCCCTAGGCAGACAGCAAGCAAACGGAGACGGAACCTCAATTATTCATAAATTTATGCCGTGATATAATTTAAATGAGTGAGTTGCGTAAAAATTCGCCCATGTGCTGCATGTTGTCATGAACCAGTTCTTGGCACCAGGCTGTAAACACGTTTATTTCTGCTGTGAAGCATGATTTTAACGTGGAGTTCTACGGGGATTGACTTTGGGTTTTTGAGCCGGCCTCAAGTGGCCATCTGAGGACCGGTTTTGGTACTTTCATGTCGCATTCATTTTTCAGCCCCCGGGTTTGATACTTGAGTTGTACACAAATTGTCATTGCGGCATCTCAGCACCTGCCACCGAGCTTCCTGTCTCTCTAAGTGCATGATGCCTGTTTATCCGTTTTTCTCTCCAGTCTGTCTATAGCTCGAGGCTGTGTACTGATTATTCTGACTACTTGTGCCTAATCCCCTTCTCTCTTTTTTTTTTGTCTTTTAATCTCTCCTTGTAGCTTTGACTCCCCTCATTGTCCCTCTGTCATTCTATCTCTCACTGAATCATTCACTGCTCTCCCTGTAAAAAAAAAACAAAGATCAAGTATCCCTGTGATTACTCAAGCCCCAGTCTGCAACATTAGTTTAATAATGACTGTAATTCTGAACAAATCATTCTAGAAATGTCATCTAAATGTTAAACTCGAATTCTCCTCATTCACTTTCTATGTTTTTTTTCAAAGCAGCTTATCTCTAAAGCGCCATGCGTTATTTAACAAAAAAAAAACGAAAAAAAAACCTGCATTTACTAATTAGCTTCAGGAAAATGATTGGTCATGTCCCTTTCATTTAATTTGTGATCTAAAACTCTTAACTATAAGGTTTCCTGTCTACCCACTCAGCCTAAACAAAGCAATTTCCGATGAACTTTAAGAAGCCTGACTTTACTCAGTGGAGGTCTCGACTTGCTCTCATATACACTTGAGTGCAGCCAGCGGGGAATGCAGTGCATTTCATGGGATCAAGATCAAGATGATGGCATACACGTAGAATGACACTGACAGGCTTGTTGGAGAGCCATGGGGAGGTTTAGTAGTCGTTGTGCTTTCCCTGGTGTAAATTTACAACCACTAGAGTGAATGCATTGCTGCTTTTCTGGTGTGTGCGAAAGAAAGAAATGGAAATTTGTTGCAGCAGGTCACTATTTTCAATATTTTATGCGAGTACATTAGTGTAAGTCAGCGTGCTAATGACTAGCACAAGTAGGGAGCCCTAAGAGATGCTACACTATATGTTATCATCACCAGTGGATTTAGGCTTTGGTTGGGTTTACTCATAACCTGCTCTTGACATGGCAGTCTTTGAGGAACCGGACCCTAACACCATGGCGTAGCCTGACGTGCACCTCCCCAGAAATGTAACTACATGTCGCGCCAATGGCAGACCGCAAGAGCTGTGATTGGTCCGCTTGGTAGTAGCATGTTTCCGCTTTACTATTTCCACTTGCTTCTCCACCAAGGCAAATTTTCGAATTGATTGACTCGTCTTCGGTGAAAGTTTCAGTTGCCATCGTTGAAAGTGAAGCAGGAAGTGGAAACAAAAATTTGCCCGAGTGGCAAAAAAGACACAGCGCCGACTAGTGTTTGGGTGGCGTTGTTACAGAGCGAGCCAGACTGACAAGCACACAAGTATAAATGACTCACACCGACATAGGCTGCATGCATAGGCTATGGGCGTAAGTTACAGGTGTAAGTAATGGTGTCTATGTCCCACAGTACCCTCAATGAGCCTTAAGTTGTTGTTGTGTCCTGTTGAGGCACACAAGTGTTTCCATTCTCACTGGGCCCAGGAACAAACAGACTATCAAGCCGTTTTTACACCCTAACTCTTTACAGTCTCCAGGGAATCAGATCTTGACATTGTCTAGTGCTGCCCTTTCGCATATGTAACAGGCAACAGGAGATTGCCAGTGTCAGTCACTGTCTCACCAACTCGAAATACAATATTAGGTTTAGACGAGGCTTGGCCATTAGGTAGAGTGTACAGGAGGACTCATCCAAAGTAGTGACTTTTCTTTGTATTAATGTTTCTGCACAAGAGGCAACACTACTGTGGACGGATCGAATGCAGAGAAAGAATTTCTACAAATAAAATAAGCTTGTTTGCTTTGACTTGCTCTGTTCACACACATGCTCAGGATGTTAGAGGGTAAAGTTAGTTTTTAACATCCGGTCTGACTGGACTGATCCACACTTTTGCATCGCCACACAGCGCTTGCCCTCGTTGTGTCCACGAAGAGACTTCAGAGGAACACCCCAACACAGCTGATCAGAACCTTTCTTTGTTGAACAGTGTTGCTGTAGATGAAGTCAGCCTGAGAGCATCTCCGCAGCTCATAATCTGAATTACCTCTCTATTATTTATGGATTACTAGAAGGCCCTACGCATCTCAGTCAAGGCTCTCCTCTCTTCCTGCCTCGCAGCGGAGAAACGAACTCCCCGATGTAGTAAAGAGCAGAGTCAGTGGCCTTAGGCTAAAATCCCACCTTGTCAGACTATATCTTAACAACCAGAAGTAGATATTTTTGTCTTTATTTTGGAGATGGAAGCCAGTCTGAACAATCCCCTTACACAGCAGTTAAATATCAGATCCTGATTAGCGAGCTGCTGCTTCATCACAGAGTCACAACTCTGCACTCACACTTATTAGATTAAACGTCGTAAGGGTGTTTTAATAAAATTCATTGTAGCCTGCAATTGATCCTTTTAGTGGTTAATTGTGTAATTATCAACTGCTTTAATAAATAATATTTATAGCCATTATAGTTAATTGTCATGCTGATTCATTTAAATGTAGTGCTTTCACCAGGGAGCTAACTTTCTCCCACTCCTCTCCACGCCTCCCTTTGGTCATCTCATCTAAAATATTTGTGTATACAGATTCTTTATTTACCCGAATTGCAAAGAAATACTTACCCACTCTTACATCTGTCACTTTTTTTTTTTAAGTGAAACACACAAAGTTAAAGGTCAGTGCTAGCTCAAGGTTGCCTCTCTCCCCTCCTGAGGGCCTTTTCAAGTGGACACCCACTCGCGCGCAGACCGAGATATGACACTACAAAAAGCGGGCTTGGGAGGGCCGTGAAAGGATCAATGAATAATTTAACCGCCGACACCATATTTCCCCTCGCGGTAATGTATACAAAAACGCCTTCACACCTGACGCGTGCGGCGTGGCGTCTATCCACCTTCATTTCGTATGTGCCCCTTACGCTGAGAGGTGGCTATTTCGACAGTGTAATGTGATGTGTGGGAGTATTATCGGAGCTGTAGGTATGACAGACACACAGCCCTAGAGCTGACTTCCCGGAATTGCATTTTGTTGGCCGTCTCCAATATGAGACCTGTCACCTCGCTCCCTCCAGGCCACGCAAACCGTGATTGAGACATTTCTGTGAGGTGTCACTATCAAGGGTACAGGCTTGTGAGGGTTTTTGTGTTTCTGTCTGTCTGCTTGGGCGCGATGGGTAATAGGCTGGTTTTCATGCCGATGAAGAGTTTTATGTATTTTCAATCATTCCCGCCCTCCTACCCGCTCTCCCTTTTCCCCCCCCTCCCACTTCCATCTTCCTGCTTTCAATCTTTTTTATTTTCTCCCTCTGTCATTTTTTTCTTTTGCTTCCTTCCACCTTCTGTTTGCCCTCACTTCTCCCTTAATACCTCTCTCCTTTTTTTCCCCCTAACCTCTCTCCTTCACCTCCCGTGTCCCCCCCCTCCCTCCACTCCTCTCCTGTCAACACTGTCATAGCTTGGGAAGCCCTTCAGTGTATTACAGACCTCTCACCACCAGTTCTCTTTATGGCAGTTTCTCTTTTTAAATTCAATCAGGCTTCAATGGAGCCCCCAGAACCATTTCAATTTACTACCTGGACGCCACAGGATGGAAAGTCCTACGCCCACATAAAGGTCTAAATGGAATTGAAGACCGAGAGAGAGAGAGAGAGAGGAGAGAGAGAAGAGAGAGATGGAGGAAAGGTGTGGCGAGAGGGCTGTATTGAAACGGTGCCACAGAGAGATAACAGTGGTAAAAATAGAGAGAGAGGCAGGGGAATTAGGAGGGAGAGGGTAAGAGAGAAAGATGAGGGAGAGGGAAGAGTCTGTAGTGTAGGGGATAAGAGACCAAAGATGACAGCAGGGGAGGGGGGAAAGGAGTAAAAACGAAGGGTGGGAGATGAGGAGATAAGGGCACAAAGTAAGGAGAGGAAGCGATAAATATAAAGTGTTTTTTTTTTTGTAATCAGAAGAAAATGCAACGTGTAAACGGCTCACCTGCCGGCTCACTTGCGTTTGAAGGAATGCATCAACCTTTACGATACCGTGCAGCGCTGATGATATGTGTCTGCTGGGAGGTGAGAGAGAGAGAATACATAACATGAAGACGTACCGAAATGGGAATGCGAGATGAAACTAGTTTTCTGTTCGTGCGGAGATAGTTCTTATATATGAGTCAACATAATGGTGTTTCTCCACCTGTGGCCGTCGTGGCTTTGAGGAAAATATTAAAACCGTTCCTTCATGACAATCGCTTCGACCTCGACTTGCTTACTTTCTTCAGGGCAACTTTCCATTCACCTCCCCCTCTGGGCCAAAATAGACTCCTCATGTCAATCCTTGCTGCCAGCCCTTTGTGTTTTGTGTGCAAGTTAAGTGTTTTTCTCGGTACTTTCCAGGCGAAATTGAAAAGTGCCTTCGCACTTAGCTCTCCAAGGGATAGTTGCCATTTTGGTCTTGCTGAGTCACTCACTGAACCATGAGTGTCCTTCGGTGGCTCGGCACCGTATACCGCCGCTATCAACTCTGATTAGAAAAGATTAGAATGTGTGTACGGATGTGTCAGAGTTTGAGAAGGGTGCGAAAAGATGGGCTTAGCACTCGTTCGATCAACCGCTCACATGCTTTATCTGTTGCACCCTTTCTGCTTAACAACTCTAAAAGTCAGATTTGTGGGATGACTTTCTCCAGAGGCAGAAAGCATGAAGGAAGGCATCGCCGGCTCAGATGAACTTTCTTAGATAAACTTGCCTCCATCTCCCTTTTATGAGCTTAGGACTTACCTACAGAATGCATTTTTTTCTTTTTCAGACTACTTAATCACAGCGTGGAACGTCTCTTTAATTAGCATCTTTCTCTCCCTCTTCATCCCTTGATGCAAACTCTGCTTAAATTGAGAGGTGACTCATTCAGAGAAATGCACATTGGGCAGGTTTCTCATTCGGCGTCACCATGATATACTTCATACGTTGATCCTTTACTTTTCGCAGTGGTTTTTGCCTTTTTGAGTCCTTAGTGTGAGGTCTGTCTTTTGTCCACACCGGGATCCTGAGAAAAACAATTAAAATATGATCAGAGTTTAAATCCAAACTGTCTCCAGATGCTCCAAACTGACGTTGGGAACAAAGGCAACAAGAGCAAACCTTCTAACCTTGAGCTTAAAGGCCGGACAGTTAGAAAGACAGAAAAAAGAGAAAGAGAGGGGGGCTTGGACAGGCCAACTGGACCAAACTGCTCCATAGTGCTCTGAGTTAAGCCGTGGAGCCATGGATACAGTTTGGGTAAGAATAGCAGTCACTCATGTTGTGTGCAATTTAATGATAATTTATCTTTTTGTTTTCTCCTCCATCAGCTTTGTTTTTTACTTCCTGGCTTACTTTAATAACGCAGTCCCTCTCCCCTGTGGGAGGCCACTTAGAGCTCCGCTTGTTAAGCAGACTTGTTTTATAAGGAGGATATGAACACTTAAAATACTTAAGCACTGAGCAGGGTCCAATCAGACCAGCTACAGTTCTCATATTTATTTTTTTTTGTCTGCACCTGCCTGTCTGACTAGATAATTGTGTGTGCGCGGTTTGTGTGTTTGTGTCTTGGCTAATCCATTGGTGCTTGTTATTAAGAAACTGGGCATCTGAAAGGGCCAGGCACCCACAAACGCAATTCGCCAACAGTGCCATCACCTGCCTCTCTATCTGTATTGACTGACATTGTACAGTGGGCACAAAGGCAGCAATTTGGGCCCAGTAGTTCCCCATTGTGACATTCAGGCTTCTTTGCCTCTCTGCGGTCTTAATAGCTCAGTGAAGACCCCCTTGCGCCCGAATACCCGCCTCCATTCACAGAACAGTAAATGAGGACAACACAAAAAATTGCGACAGTTAGTTAAGAATGAGTATGAGGGGCTTTGAGGGGCTTTTCTCTGTGTTTAACTGTGAATGTTTGCAAAAAAATTACATAGTACAAAGTATTTAAATAAGAATAACAAGCTTTAATTCACATTAGGTGGTTGAGGGCTTAAAATAATGCGGCGATTAGTGTTTTGTTTTGCACTTTTTTTGTTCTTTTTTAATATGATTAATGCAGAACAGCAGATGGATCTAAAAAATCCAAACTTAATTAGATATTAAGACAAATAAGGACTTCGTAACAGCATATAATCATTTCTATTGTTTGATAGAGCTGCTCTTTTGTGTCATATTAACTGATCTTCACCACTAATTACAGACTCAATCAGTAAAGTCTGTCTTTATTCCAGAAATCATTTCACCATTAAGCTGACCGCAGAAACAGCCCATTACAGAGACTTCACTCAACTTAAGTGACAAACTCTCAGAAATACAGACTTGGTCCAGTGAAGCTTTGGAGGGTGTTGGATAGAGCAGGCTATTGTGAATGGCAATGAACTAACAGTGGACAGGTTTGCACCCCTGCTGCTGCGATGTCCTTGCCTTAGGCCGCGCACCAGGGAAAGTCGGTGTCTTTGAAGCCAAGTTCCATAAGATTCACAATGCTAGATATATCCCTCAGCGCCTTACAAAGTCAGATTTGATTCTGATCTGTAAAAGCATTGAACAAACCAACTAAACTGGATTTTGTCTTCTTTAACACATGAACACATTATTGATTCCAATTATGTCACATTACATCTAACTAAATGTCAAGTTATCAGTGACTTACGGTTCTGGTGGCAATTACGGATCAAAGAATACAACAATATGCACTGTATATACCTAGGCTAGAGTAAATACTAATGAGAAACCCAGTCTTTGGTATAATGAGAGAAAGATAAAGAGATAGAGGCTGGAGAACGTGCTGTAGAGAGATGCAGGAGTACACTGGTGATTTGTCTTTGAGGCTCAGTGGTGTTGGTATTGGCAGCGTCAGCTAAACAAGGCCATCTCATTTCCTGTTGTCTGCAGGAAGCAGCTGTCTGCTACTGCTACTGCCGCCGCTGCTGCTCCTCAGAGCCCCTGGTCATCAATCTCCCCGTTTTAATTGGTCTGCACCACACTGCGACAGGGCAGCACACGCGCGCAAACGCACACAAAGCGTGCGCATGTATTGACAGAAATACGTGCAGAGGCAGAAGTGTGAATGCAGGCAAAAAAAAAAAAAAAAAAGCACGCTCCATTCAAACACATCGTGAACATCTGTTGCAGATATACAGATGTGCACCTGCTATGTCAAATCCAGATAACAACTAATGAACACCACACAGATTTTAATACATTTGCTCTGATTTTACACTGTAGACGTGCAGATTGATAGTGATTGCAACCCTAGTACATGGGTGCATATGGTTTGTTGCCTCCTTAGTAATGAAAACACTCCTAGGATACAATAGCAGCTTCCATGATTTTACAGAATCCTACATTCAAGGGATGTGATGATCCATTTTCGCCTCCCAAACCGTCGCTGTACAGATGTTAAGGTTCAGGTTGGGGAATACTCTGTACAAAGACATATGAATGCGAAATTTCACAATTACATGTTCCACCTGGAGACCTCACGCTGCAGTGTGTGTTCGCAAATTAGCAACTCGGCATAGTCTAAGCTGACTGGTGTCCAACTGGGGCTTAATTGACACCTCTGGATGAGGTGCAACCAAAGTTCAACTCCAACACTTTCAGTCCCCATGGTTTGAAGTACATTAAGGAAACTCATATAGAAACCACAGCAATCAGGCACAACATTATGACCACCTTCTTAATATTGTGTACGTCTCCCTTGTGCCTCCAAATCTGTTGTGACTCATCAGAGAATGGACATGGGCCTTCTGAGGGTGTCCTGTGGTGTCTGGCAACAGAATGTTGTTAGTGGGGGCCTTTGGGTCCTATGGGTTGAGGGTAGGGGCCTCTGTGGATCATCCCACAGATACTTGATCAGTTTGGGATCTAGTGAATTTGGAGGCCAGGTCAACACCTTGTGCTGTTCTTCATGTTTTTTTTAGTTGTTCCTAAACTGTGTGTGTGCCTGTGTCAGGCTGCATCCTGCTGGGGATGGCTGCTGCCATCAAGGAGTGTCATTACTCTGGGGTGGGGGTGCATGATCTGGTCTAGGTTGGTGTTACACGCCTAAGTAACAGCCGTAAGAATGCCAGAACATTGTATTGTCACAAGATGCTCAATGTTCGAGCACAAAAAATGCTGAGAAATGATCAACAAAATCGGTTGAGTGCTTTCTTTCTGGAGTCTTTATATGCATGTGTGGCTACATGAGGAAGGACCTCTCCTATTCCTGTTAATCTCTCTTCCAAATAAAGGTTCTGATTATGAAGCCCATTTATACCTCTCGCTGTAAGCAAGCGGACACACTCGCCTCATTTCCATAATGCATTTGCATCTTCCTCCCTTTCAGTCTTTTCTCCTCTTGAACAAATACACGCCCGTGGCCCCACACCCCATCCCCGAACACACATGTAACGCCGCAAACACACGCAGAGCGCAAACAAAACGCAAAAAACCTACAGTGTGTGTGTGTGATGCAGCGTCGGGGGCAAGAGCAGGGTATAAACAGCAGGGAGTCTGGCGGAGGCGTGGGCGGTGTGTGTGGGAAGACCATATGCATTTCACCGGGGACTGATGAAAACACATGCTCACACACTTAATCGCACACAGTATTGTCACATAAAAAAAAAAAAAATAAATAAAAAATTCAACCACCTATTTTTTTTTTTTTGTGTTTTCCTCTACCTTTTTTTACTTACATGCACATCCATGCTGCAAATCCTGTACAAGTTACAGATGGTGCACGCCAACTGGAATCTTAATTCTTTCTCAAAACCGTTTGTGACAAAAGAAAAGAAAGAAAAAAGTCTTCTGTCAAACTGGTCATGCAGTGCAGTGCAGCCGGAGCTGGTGGAGAAAGCTGACACAGTGCCATCCTGTGGCGGTGGCGGTAACTGCTTCTTTAGAACGACCAACTGAAAAGTGCAGTATATGTATTTTAAAACAATACACCTCATGGATAAGAAGGTGTTCTGGATCAAACCAGTGGCCTTACATTCAACTCAGCCCCCTGAAGGCATCTTTATATTCTCAGGTGGGACTTCATAGCTGTAGAAATGATTAAGTAGTGTGTACTGGAGTATGTAATATTCCCAGGGAACCAATATTGAATGTGCAGTTGGTTGACAATTAAAAGCTGCCGTTCTAGCATTTATTGTCTGATCACTTGGAACGAAAGCTAATGCCGCCATAAAACCCAGAAAGAGTCCCCCGTCCATTAAAATCCTTTTATGGATTTGAATTCCTCCTCGAGTGACTGTGCGTCAAGTAAGAATAATATAGATAAGTGCTTTCAAGTGTCCCAGATGCGGCGTATTGACGTGCTGTATTGACATGTGGCGGCGCATTTTCATGCCGGCCTACGAGCATGTGTGCCAGTGCGACAAAGACAGACTCATTTAGTATGTGTCACGGACGCAGGTATGCACAGAAGCTTGCTCTCGCTTGCTCTCCCTCCCTCCCTCTCAGCCCGGCTCAGTTTGTCCTGTCCTTGGTGTGTGACAGGTCTTTACAGAACAAGCCTTCCTCTCTGGCCCGGCGAAATCAGAATTCACCATAGCTGATAGGTTCGTGCCTGAGGGGAATACTGGGAGATTTAAAAATGCTGAGTCCCTAATCGATCTCAACACACTCTTATTCTGCTGTCTTTCTTAAATCTTTCTCTTTATCCCATTTCTCTTTCGGCATCATTACGCTGCTGCTGCAGATAGAGATAGATGATGGGATCCCAACCCTTTCCATTTAAAGCAGCATTTGTTACCTTAGGTTTAGTTTCTGGTGGGAAATGAATTCAGAACAGCTGCCATAAAATGTCTTTGTCCCTGTCTGCTCTCATTTTCTTTAGCTATCTTTAAAAGGGGAAAGTAATCTAACCTTGCCTTTCTCCGACTAATCAGAGAGCCATTAGCATACAGCAGGTTCACTCATTATCCAAATTTCTGTTAGTATAAATACATTATGCCTGACGGGAATGTTATTTCTTAACGTACATACACATAGGGCATGGCATCTACAATTATCAAGCTCCAGACCTTAGGCCCTGACATCTGTTTTCTAATGACGGATAATTACATGCTGTCAAGTGCAATCATCTGCAGTTGCTGCTAAGAAACCGGGTTCAACTGGTGCAGCCATGTTGGATCAAGAGAAAATGATGCACCCCGAGCTGAGGGGACGCACGCAGCACACCGTCTCTGAATTTTAATATTAGTCTCGGTATGTGTGTGGACAGTGTGAGTTTATGATGAGGTCTTGGCACCTGTGTGAGAATATCTGTGTGCAGCATCCGTAGCTGTAGTCTTATTGATTTGTTTTTGAGTTTTGCCTGGTCAGTTGTTGTGCCTCTAGTTGAGGATTAGCGATCATCTAAGAGGACTTATCTAAACCTATTAGCCATAAAAGGCATATAATTGTTTAAAAAAACTGTGAGCATGTTTTTTATGGCTTTGGTTGTGACTTTTGACACTTAACCCATTCAGGCCTAAATACTCTTCTGTAAACCCCCTCTCAAAACCTGAGGTTTTTCAAAATATGTCAACGCTTACTAAAACCTTAATTTCTCAGGCTCTGTAGCAGATAAAAACATGAGATAAAAAGCATTTGAGAGCTTACTTCTTTGGCTTTCAACTTGACTGACTTGCTAGGGCATAATCTTCAAATGCATTTTTTTTAAAAATCAATAAACACCAAACGTTTTTAAAATTTTGAAAATCAGTAAAGATCTATTTTTCTAATTACTTCGTCAATATCAGTTCCTTCACTTGAGTCAGCCATGACGGATCGCTAGCACGGTGTTTAAAATTTTCGACCAAAACATACTCCACGTGTAGGCTTATTTCGACCAATCACAAAGCGTTTTATTAGTCACGTGAGTTTAAAAAAAATCCCTAAGCATCTCTGTCACTCACCCCAAGAATATTTCAGCCAATCACAGTGCATGTAATTGGCCATGTGCCTCGAAAAAGACGACAACGCTCAAAATGACACAGACGCGTTTGCCGGTCTTAAAGGTAAACACGCACGGATGTGTGATCCGGTCTGAATGGGTTAAACCAGTAGTTGTTGCTATTTTACAGTGCTAACGGTGAACAATCAAGTATGGTGCCAACTCTTGACTAAAGCCATGTCCACATATGAACCAATTTGCTCATTGCCCATCACTTTGTAGCAGAAAGTTTGTCGCTAGTGGACCTTCCAGGCTCGGGTTGCCTAGGTAACCGTTTTGTATATTTCCCATCCCAAATGTTTCAGACTGTCGACAATGTCATATCTCTATCTGGGTTCACCCCAAGCCCATTTGAAGGAACCAAAGCCTTGGACTCTATTTGGACTTGGAAACGTTTGGACCTGGCATTTGGGTAGATGTTACTCAGACCAGGCACCCCCACCCCATAGCAATGACACTCCTTGATGGCAGCAGCCATCCCCAGCAGGATGCAGCCTGACACAGGCACACACGCAAAAATGGTTTAGGAACAAAACATGATAAACATCACAAGGTGTTGACCTGGCCTCTAAATTCACTAGATCCCAAACTGATCAAGTATCTGTGGGATGATCCACAGAGGCTCCTCCCCTCAACCCATAGGACCCAAAGGCCCCCACTAACAACATCCTGTTGCCAGACACCACAGGACACCCTCAGAAGGCCCATGTCCATTCTCTGATGAGTCACAACTGTTTTGGAGGCACAAGGGAGACCTACACAATATTAGGAAGGTGGTCATAATGTTATGCCTGAACGGTGCATACTTAATGTTAGATTTTTAATGGTCCACCTGTAGTTCATTCTATTAGGGCAGTCAGGGTGGCTTTTAGGTTTGTTTTGTCCCTTTGGTAAAGCACCATCGTGTCAAGCTCTAAGCAGTTTCATTATTAGCACATCATGTCTGTATTATTGTACTCTGATCACCAGCAGTAATGATTACAATAATCAATTAGCAACACCACAAACTCACTCTCTTGTTGTCTCGCTGTCCTTCAGTGATCTAATTCTAATTGACACCCGCTATTACAACCTTTGCTCTTTGCCAGCCTGTGTGTCAATGTGTTCCTCTGTATTTTTAGGGCCGTGGGTATAGGGCATTCCGGCGTGCGCAGCCCGCGAGTTCAGATAAGCAGATTATTTAAGGTGATTAAGATTTCACACACAGGGGGCGAGTCCACACTGTGTTGCCGCCGCTGTGTCTCTCCGCAGCTTCCGCGGCGTCTCCTTAGCGACTTGGCTGACACCTCTGCTGCGTACAGCTGCCATATGGTTGACTGGTGTGTTTTGTTGTCACCTCGCAACGAAACCGACATTGTTAACGTCACGTCGAGTCCAATTTTAAGAGCGTCTTAAGCTGTCGTGGACCCCCTCAGCTGCATTGAAAGGGTTGAAATTAATGAGTTGAGGTTTTTCCATGTAAATGGATGCTAGTTAAGAATGGATTTATGCCATTTGTGGATGCATCTGCATTTTAAATTGCGTTTTAGAGTTAATTCATTCTGTATGCTAACTGTACAGCCATGTTTATTTCAGGAACAATAAGCTTAAAGGATGTTATGTGCGTTTATAAAACTTGAAATCTGGTTTTATTACAGTATTTACTCAGACTAGACATATTCACAGAACCAAAACCCCAAAAATTCAAGCGATAAGTTGACACCATATCAGCCCAGGTGAAAACGGCAGTTCAGACTGTAATGTAAAGTCAAGCTCAGCTGGGGCCTTGAGAAATCAAATGAGGCTAGCTGTCGTTCTTCAGTGAGAGGTCAGTGTTTCTCCTGGTGTTTTTATGTTTGGCTCAGAGTACATGAGTGGTCTTCCACATCCTGCAAAGATGGTACTGTTCCTGAGTTCTGAGACGAGCTGATGGCTTTTGAATGGGTATATTTATACGTTAACTTGTTTAGTGTCATTTGTTATCCCCACCACCACCACCACCGCCATCATCATCATCATCATCATCATCATCATCATCATCAGAGGCTGTTATTCTCACTACAGTATGCCGTGCCATCAGCAACGCAGACGCTTGTAAGATGTGCTTGTAATGATAATAAGCTGGGAGAGATGTTCTCTCTGCATCCATTTGGAAATCACAGCAATGCTCTGCCTGCTCTTCCCTGTGTTATTTGTCCATTTGCATTTTAACCAGGCTCACTACTCTATATTCCAAATGATTTCTCTGAATCCACTCAAAAAAACATTTTGTTTAATGTCTCGCTCCCTACACTTACACTCTTAAAATGTAAATTTGCCAACATGTGCACCCATGGGCTCTGTGTCCTGGAGAAGGGGACCTGCGGCTCTGTGCCAGATGGCCGTCCGGATAGACAAAGCCATTTTACTGCTTCGTCCCTGCCACATTACTCAAACGTTATCACCCGTGCCTACAAAAATCCATCTGTGTTCACACACTAACTTAAAGATCCATCATCTTGACACTTGTATTGAAACAATGACTATAATGACAGCAGGCGATGGATCGCAGAACAACATGATGTACGTTTAAAGTGGCAACTTTTATCATAAGATTGATTTCTGGAAATGAAGTTGTCAGCAAAAATTGTATTTTCCTTTGTAAAGGAGGAGCGCTTAAATTGTCCTCTCTACATATTTATACAGAGAAGCTCTATATCTGGCCCCTATTGTTTTGCAAGCTTGACGGTTTTAATGAGGCCACAGAAGAGTTTTCCCTACTTAACTTTCCGTTGTGGTGGAGTTTCAGTGGGAATCAATGAAGGATTTAGAATAGGTTCAGATTCCTTGCTCTCTCCGTCTCTCTTTTTGCTTACTCTGACACACAAGGATGCACAAACCCCACACGTGTGCACGTACGCGCACGCACACGGGAACACACTGGCTCAGCTCTTGCTGACTAATTGGGTACAGATGCTGAGTAGTGTGATCCTAAAGCTTTGTGTGCTTGCCTGCTTGTGTTTTATTTGTGCATGCATGTGTTTGTATATGTATGTACACGCGAGCTTAGCTTTAGCTAATCAATCATCCACCTCAACTGATCTATATTCCTGCATGGACTATGTGTCCCAGGTTGACTGCAGTGCTGCAGCCTCTAACTTCCACTCCACATTGCTAAAGCATAGAAACAGGTTTCCAAGCGATGGAGCTTTTCACAAATGGCTTTGTCCAATCAAATCACCATCTAGAGTCATCTTCTATCTTTGTTTTTTTTTTTTTCTTTGTTTTTTCTTACACATTTTTCCTTGCCCGCTCGGTGTTTCTCCCTCCTCTGGAAGTTTAGGTCATACATTAAGGGTCTTGTAGGTCAAAGAATTCTTTTGTGAGGAATTTGATTTATTTGTGCATTTATATGTGCCGAACGCTCGAGAAGGCACTTACTCTTGCATGGTTTGCCCTGTGGTGTGTGTGAGACAAGGCCAGTGACCAGTGATTCTCTGACAAACGAGGTGTGTATGTGCCTCTGCAAACCCATACATAACTGTCTGACCCTATCTGACCAGCCAGACGCTGGTTTTCTGTGAGAACTCAGAGAGCCTGCAGACCGTAGCTCTGATTGCTTTACATTATTAAAACTATAAATAGTTTTATTATTTGTGTACCCTATAGATTCTTACTTTCCTTTACGTTCTGCTTCTCTCACATCTGAGGATTAGCTAATATAACTAAAGTCTTACCATAATTGCTCTGAGTAGCTTCACTGGTGCCGTTTAGGTTAACTGCCTTGCTCAAAAAACACCTTGAGAGCCATTTACAGCTTTCCAAAATTAGTTCCCGTTCCCATTCAAATGATGCCGTACCCGTCGTTGCAAAGTTACTGCTCTGCCGGTCTCAATCCTGCATCTCACTTCTCCTGTAATAACATTCCTGGTGTAAATTAGCCTCCGTTCACAGCAGGTGTTGATCTGTTCTAATGTTTGTTCATCTTGACTGTTTTCCCCAGATTCATCCAGGAGATAGAGAAGAACATGGGGCCGGGCCAAGCCAAGCAGTGCCAGCTTCGAGCTTTCCTCACCTACTACATTAATGACCTCTTCCTCAACCAGGTTAGTGAAATGACGAATTGATGCCTTCATGCTGTCTGACAGAGTCGGCGCTCAAAGCGGCGCTTCGGTGAAACGCCGCAGCAGCTTTCCTAGAAAATGCACTTTTTCACTGTGAAAAACTCAGCTGTGGGCAATTGTCACAATAAATAACAGATTGACACTAACCCTGTGTTCAAAAAAGTCACAGTCTGTTCTTGTTTCTTAAAAGCCAGGAACCTTCAACAAATTCCACTGATGCCATTGTGGGGCTTTTAGTCCTGAAAGCCAATTGACCTGATTGTTTTGACGTACTCCTTCAGAGTTCTCAAAGCTGATTGACTAAATAACACAATGGCACCGTGCTGGGGATTGGTGTATTACTTAATTTTCAAAATATTACCTCAATACAATACCTGTTCAAACCCTACTGTGCTTTAATTTCCAAGTGTATGGCTCCACTTAGGTGGCCACTTATCTGAGTAGAAGATGGATAGATCTATTCCTGCATACACCTTAAAGATAGAAATGGTTTCTGGAGTTCTTTCACAGTGGGCTGGATTACTCTTGTTTGACTCCAGCTGCAAGGAGCCACTTTTATAGTACTCATTTCATATAAACTTTTGCCACTGAACCGCTAGGTGCGGACAGAGATCAACAAGGAAATTGAAGCAGTGAGCAAGACAGCTGACCCCTTGAAGATCCTTGCCAACGCCGATACCATGAAGCTTCTGGGCGTCCAGAGACCCCTACTGCAGGTAAAGACACATCCAACCTATTAAAAATGTAATGTAATATACATAAATGACAATATATGGCATCAAAATATACCATTAAGTTTGATCAAACACCTTCATAACACATCACCTTTGGGTTAATAACGTTGTGTGCTCCATGGTATATATGTCCTCTGCCAGACTGCAGTAGTTCAATCGTCTTTGACTTCTTGATGACGCAAGTTCACACACTCACATGCACACACAATTAATGTATTTTCTGGGGAGCAGTTAGAAAAAGCTTAACAAAGCACTCTACCTGTTTGTTTGGCACAGTTTCTCTCTTTACAGCTGTTCAATGAAGGGCAGCTCTCTTGGGTCCACTCACCTTGTGTCTCTGTTAGAACTTTTTCACCAACAGACTCCTACCAGTTCAGGAGTTTTGCTCATGAACAACAGACCCAGTTCCACTGTAGTGGCGCCTTTTGACTGCCGCACAACTAGGTGACTAGTCCTCAGCTAAACCTGGCCTTCGCCAACTCTACAACACGTCCTGCATAAAATTAGCTTAGTCGTGCCTTCAAGCTTCTGCTGAAAATCAGCAACTGTCCATACTGACATTTTTGCTTATTTGTTCTCACGGGTTGCTGATGTTGCCATGGTTACCCTTTTGATCCAATTTGCATCTGGTTCGGATGGCACAGTGGTGTTGTGGGTTCAAATCCACTGGCCGACTGGGGCCTTTCTGTGTCGAGTCTCTGTGCTTGCATGGGTTCTCTCCGGGTACTCCAGCTTCCTCCCAGCGTCCTAAGACATGCTCGTTAGGTTAATTGGTGATTCTAAATTGGCCTCAGGTGTGAGTGTGTCTCTCTGTGTTAGCCCTGCAATAGACTGGTGACCTGTCCAGGGTGTCCTTCACCTCCCGAGACCCTCCAGAGGACAAGCGGTTACAGACAATGAATGGATCTGGTACTTTTTGGAAACAATATTTTAGGAGCCTATTTACAGTCAAAATACAGAAAACTGCAAGAGCCAATTCTGTTTTTTGTTGGGTCAACAACCCAACTGAGTTTTGCTGGGTCACTATCCTTGTGAGGACATTCATTGACAAAGTCCATCCCCTTGCCCCTTACTGAACCGTAACCTTAATTTTAACCTTCAACTAAATCTCAGCCCTCTTTGCGAGGAGGACCAGCTAAAACGTCCTTACTTTCCAAAAAAGAGTTCGGTCTAAAACTCCAACTGGTCCTCACAAAGACAGTTCCACAAGTACACACATGCTCAAGCGCTTGTATCCATCTTTCCCGAGGCCATTTTCTACAGAGAGCAAGTTTTTGATTACAGTGGCTGACCTACTCAGAGAAGCAGAGTGTTTGGGGCTCACATTCACTCTGTTATCGATGGCACTCGAACACACACACCATGACAGTGTCACTGCATGTCCGCTCTAGCCTTACAGGAAAATAACTTCGCCGTTCTTGTCTTAGGGAAGTCGTCCTATTTGCTGAAAATTGTTTTTTAAGTGTGCAAGTGCTATTTTCTGCATATGTGTCTAAAGCTGAGTAATTATTTCTCGTGGAAACAATCACATAACGTTTGTTACTCAAAATATAAATTTAAAAGTCGTCAATTAGAACAGCTCCTTTCAACTAAGCACTAGAAACGGAGCGCTGATATTGACTTCCTTATTGGTGGCGCCGAATTTAATCACAGTCTAACGTTGCTGATTTTGGAAGTCTTAAAAAAAAAAATGCTCATGGCTGTTTGAAGTCTACACTAGTGCCAAAGTCAAGATTTGTCTCAGCTGTCAGATATTCTTGATGTTTTGTGGAGATTTTCTCGGCAGTGTTGTTAAAAAAATCAGCTTTCGCGTGCACACACATTTTTTTCAGCGTGTCACGTACAGCATGTGTGTGTGTGCGCTCTTCATCCACGCAGTTGTCAAGGAAGACCCGGAGAGGAAGCTTATTTGTGCTGTCGGTGTTTGCGTGGCAGTGTGTCGGCGCGCGCGTGTTTGTTTCTGTCAGAGCCTTCCTGTCGGCGCGCTTGGTTCTCTCGCAGGGAGGGGAACAGCGGTGGCAGTTCATTACAGCGAGGGAGACCGTGGGCGTTCGGAGTTCAGCGGGGTTTGTTTACGGCTCTGGCCCCTCCTTAACGAGGAGTTCAGCATCTTGCTAATTATGCCGCGGTGGCTAATGAGCCTTTCTGCTGATAGTGGGGAGTGCAATAAAACACTCCTTTTGTTTGGGCTTTTTGCCTTTTTTAATTGGGCCGAATAAAAGAGCCTTGCACGCTTCTTCTGCTGCCATTCACGTTCTGGGGTCAGGGTGGCATGTGTGTGTTTGTAGCTACGTGAGCTTGTGTTTGCTACCCGTGTGCGGTTGTGTTTTGGGTCTCCAATTTGAGAGCCGTCCCACTCTTTTCTTTGATGGCCTTCATCCACGGCGTCACTGTTATGACAGACTGCTCTTCTTTCTCGGTGTGGAGTTTTTGTTCACTTAGTTGTCATGAGAGCTTTTGATAAAGGGGTTTGGCACCTTTTTATCCGGAAAGTACAGAACTACAATAGGTTTTTGAACTGTGGAAAGTACTTTATGTCAGGAGCTTGTACTGTAGCTGGTCAGGTGGTGGATATATCCAGCCCCAGATAATTAAAGATTAATGTGTGTGTGTGTGTGTGTGTGTGTGTGTGTGTGTGTGTGTGTGTGTCTACGTATCCATTATGTCTGCGTGCACACACATGTGCTGTATGTGCCCCCTTTAAGTCCCGTGATACTTGCTGTGCCAGGTGTTATCAGAGAGAGACACACGCCGTTGCATCAGGACCGGAATGGTTGGCGGCAGGATGGTTGGCGGCAGGAGGAGAGTTTTATATCGCCACACCACATTAAACACTCTCGCTCGTACACCTTGGCTGCAGCCACATACGGGAAACCATAGGGGAGCACATTTTTATAGACGCATCTGCTCTCTGCGACCACTGAAGCACACATTAGTGTGTGCATTAGCTTGAATGGGAGGAAGATGGTAGCATTTATGGGTTTGTATGTTCTGGAATCGAGCTGGTGGGTTCGGAGCCAAACAGAAATGTAACAGTGCACACACATATGCCTGAATAGTAGTTACTTATTTATAAACCCAATATGTATACTATTATATGGCCCTCTACTATGGGATGGGGTTACCAGTGGTCAACGTTTGTGACCGTTGTGCGTCACGGACAGAATATTTATAGACGCATTTCCATCGCATTAACTTCCAGTGTGGACCTACGTTATTAAAAACATTTATGTTATATGACATCTTTAACCCTTTGTCGATGATATCTCTGCAGCGCGGTGACTCTGTGGAAACGCTGCGCAGGAGTCAAGGTGAATACCACGCCTTATGTTTGCTTAAACAGCCGATAATAAGCGACGCACATGCAGTCGGGGCCTCGGCTAATAACGATACGGGCAATGATTTCCCTATCGCTAGGTTCCAGTGGTGTCAAATACGGCCTTTATATATCATGTACATATATTACATAATAATGACATGATTATGAGGCTGACGCTGGCTATATATTGTCCACTAGGAGCATGAGATAAGGGTTGGCTGGGGCAGCATATAGTTCCATGGCAAAGGTTAATGTACATCCATGTGTCTGTGTGATAGCATAGCCTGGGCTGATAAGTCTCTGGAGGAAAAGAAGTGGTGTTAAAGACAAGAAGAAAGTAGCCAAGCTCCGAATCTCTGGAGCTCTTTGTTGCACTCTTGCCTTTTATTTAGTTTATTCCTGTTTTCTTGTGTTTTTGTTTGCATGGCATCCAACAGCATACTAGCACACAACGCATGCTGTTAGCTCCAGCAGTGCGATGCTATCTGTCCAACTTTGGTGTTGCCACTGATTGATTCATTTAATTAGAGTGAGATCGAGGGAAGGGAGTGGAGAGAGATGGGGAATAGAACAGAAGAATAAAACAGGATAGGGAGAGTGTGGTCACTCTGCTGGATAGCTCTGGAGATTGGCTCCATTAATCTTGGTAGAACCCCTCCCCTCCCCGCGTCCCCTTTACACGCTCACTTTGTGTCGCACTAACATACGAGCATACGCACAAACCGGCAGCCGCACGCGAGCGCAACAAAAGCTACAAACAGGTGACCACATGTCTCTGGCCTGAAGACAGCGGCGCCGAGCCACCTGCCTGCCCACTCGTATGGCGCGATTGTGTTACCGAGAGTGCAGATGAATAGTTTAGTATTCTGCTTGTTTACTTCCTCAGCCAAGACCGCATCAGAGCCATAATTACAATACGCATTGCCCTTCTCTTTCCAGCTAAGTATCATTCAGCTTTGTCCCCAGTGTCTCCGCACAATAGCCGCTAACTAGTCCTTCTGTATCTGCGCGTGTAGTAATTGTCGGTGCATTCGTTATCTCCACGTGCACGCGTTTGGGTGTTTGTATGCAAACATAACCCGTTCTAGAGCCAGATGAAGACTGATTCCTTTCGCTCACCCTCAGCTGGCGGGACGCTCGCTGTATTGCAGATGCGTTCGGCTGCCAATGGCCTGCTAATGATGGTGACCTTTTAAATTTCATATTCACGTGTTGCTCTGCGAGAGAGGAGGATTGGAAGCAGGCGCGAGTGTTTTCCGCGCACTCACACGCAAGCGCGCAACTTCCACCTCCGGCAACTGTAATGACACTGACCTTTTTATTTGTGATGATGTGTGTTGGCAATGTTTATTTGTGGGGGGCTGATCGCTTCTTGTTGATTGGCTCCCTGCTGCCCCCACCCGACCCCACACACACACACACACACTCACAGCGTAGATTGTGGTGGTCGGGCTCTCTTTATTAAGGAGACTCTCAGCTCCCAGTTCCCATCAACAGACACAGCAATCACAACACAATACACCTGTTAGCTGCATCAGCCGTGCCCTGTGATTGGGACACAAGTGGCAGGAAGGAGGATAGACGCCATTAAGGTGGTTGTTGTGCACATATAAACAGACGCACGCCGACTGCCCACAAACACTGAGAGAAGCAACATTACCAGAAACAAAACAGAGCTTGTCCTGGGAGTCTACACAATACCCATTTTAATCCAGCCAAAATAGACCTGTTCACAGTAAAAATAAATAATGAAAAAGCTTTCTCATTTAGTCCAAAATGTTTTCTGGTGCCTTCTACTGCATTATCTATCATGAACTGGGTTGTGCCTAAGCATGCAGTTGACAATTTTACAGCTGTTAAGAATTACCAAGGATTGAAGCACCTCAGTGTGAAATACCACTCTTACTCGCAGTGATTTTGGCTGCACATAAAATGAGTTCCCCTACCAACAGAGACAAGGTTGTAATCACCACAACAACGTGGACATTTATAGATCTTGTGTTTGCATCTTGCTAGCTGTGCCATTTCGATGTATGTGGAAGAAGGCTCGGTTTTATTTTTCTACTAAACGGGTTCAAATCCTAATGCTGTGACTGGCTCTTGAGTCACCTCAAAGCCTTATTTCTGTTCTGCCTCCTTCCTCGCCGCTCAAGGTGTAACAATCCCCCACCACCCACCTTCGCTTGGTTATCTCGCACCAAACACATGTACTCCTGAGGCTCACACCCAGCTGCCCTGGGCCTCCAACCTGCATCCGCCGCGGAGATGTTCCTTTTTTTCCCCAACAAATGTGACACAGCTGGGCTGTGTTTGTACTTTTTTTTTTTTTTAAATATATATTTATATCAAAATAATAGCTGTATATTATAAAAATATATGCGTCTCTGTGTGTAGTAGAAGAGACGCATTTAAATGAGAGTAAGAGCAGATACAGCCTAAGGTTGTACAGGTTCGCACCATGCGGTGTTAGCACAGCCGGAGACTCTGTGTGTTACGCGGCATAATCTTTGCCTTTGGAGTGAGTCAGTTAGCGAGAGACGAAGAAGAAGAAATGTCAGCTCTACCACAAACATGCCCTTTGGTTTCGAAGAAGAAGAAGGTTTTGGCTGTGGGCGCCTGATAAAAGTTACTGCTTGAATTTTTAGAAGCAAGTTAGCGCTCCGAATTTGCAAATGACAATCTCTGTCTTGCTGTGAGGGCGCACGCAATGCTTTGTGTGCTTGTGGCTTTGGGTCTGCGTATGGGTGTGAGTTAATACAATGGCTCCATATGGACCTAATGGGGCACAGAAAGGAAAACGCGCTCCCTCTCACAGCCTGCGTCAAACTACATTATTATTTGTCTTTCTCTCCAAACTTTTAATCACAAGCCACTGATGGCGTAATCCAGTTCTCATGATAAATAATTCATAATAATTGATGATGAAGTGGTAAACAATTATCTAGCGTGGAAAGGACATTTCTCTCACTTCCACTAGAACTTAACAATAATACTCTGCCAGGTGTAGGGAAAAACACTGAGGTCAGTGGAAGATTATTGAAATGGAGCTTTGGGTCACTGCGTGGATTTAAATGGCGAATCCAAACTCCAGGTTGATTCCCAGAATTAGCATATGCACAAGCTCCATTTTCACCACGCAACTGCGTCGCGTGTGGGTGTGAATATTGTGTGCGTAATATAGAAGCCCATCTGTAATCGTTGAAGTGTGATATTGCTCCTCATCTCTCAATTAGAGCACTTGCAAAGCTTAATGCAGTGTTTGTGTTAGAAGCGATGATCGTGGAGGTGAAATAAAAGAAGATGTGTTCTTTTAATAACTCAGCTTCGTCCACCCTGAGGCTCTGCACGCGCACTTAGTCTTCTTCTAGTAGCTTGTTCATTAACGCCACACTGTGACCGTTGATGCTGAATCCATAGTTGCATTTTGCTTTTCATTGTTGACTTCCTCAAACCTCAAATGGATCACTTAATTACGTGTACACAAAATGGAATATGGGGTTTACCTTAGTTTGCATACTTTCATTTACCCGACTTAATCCAAAACAGTTCAGGATGATGACGGTGATGATGATGAAGGAATGACATTAGGTGCAACAGTGATGGGCTTGTTTTTGCAGTGGCCGCGTGACTCTAAAGTGCGACAAAGTATTGAGTCTTAAAGGTTTCATGTAACACAGCCGAGTGTGAAGCAATCTAAAGCCATGGTGCTTTGCCGGAAAATGGTAGATTACTCCCCAAGCGATGGAGTTCGAGTATCTCTGGGTGTTGTTCCTTAGTGATGGGGCAAAATAGTGACCAAAAGAATGACAATGCACATACAAACGGCTGAAACGAGACTCCTACATAGGGGCAGGGTTAGGAGCTCGGACATCCAGAGGGAACTCCTAGTAGAGGCACTGCTCCTTCTTGTTGAAAAGGGCATCTGGTGAGGTTGCATCCTGGAAACCTACTTTTGGAAAATGACCAAATCCAGTGGGACTACATATCTTGCCTGACTTGGGAATGCCCTAGGATTCCTCATAAGGAGCTAGAATATGTTGCTAGATACAAGGAATGCCATGGGTGGCTGAGCTCAGCCTTAGAGACAGGGTGAGGAGCTCGGACATCCAGAGGGAACTCCTACTAGAGGCAATGCTCCTTCTTGTCGAAAAGGGCATCTGCTGAGGATGCATCCTGAAAACCTACTTTTGGAAAATGACCATGCATAGCCAGCTGGAAGGGAACCCTAAGGTAGACCTAGAGGGATTACATATCTTGCCTGATTCGGGAATGCCCTAGGATTCCTCACAAGGAGCTAGAATGTGTTGCTAGGGAGAAGGAATGCCATGCTTAGCCTGCTGCCACTGTTACCCTACGGATCACGTTATAACACCTCTTTTCAGTCACATTGGACAGTTCCAAACGCTCAAACAGAGTGATATTCCTTCTACTCTAAACCATTAGCCAGTCACATCACTTTCAGAATTGTCAGAATTTCCCGTAACACTCAAAACCGTGTCATATTTCAGCTGGATCATTAAACTCTCAAAATCTGTTCACAAATTGCTTTGGGTAAAATGCTGAAATACCAACCCCGGGTGCCTAAAAAGATTTTTACAGACTTTAATGTGGTTTGACAAGGAGTGCATTAAACGAGCACAATGCTTTTCTGGACTTGTCACGTTTCAAAATTGTCTTCCCGTAAGGTGCTTTACCCTGGTACGGCTATACTGCATCTTTAATGTTAAATGCTTCTAGATATACATTAATGCAATTTCTTTTTGCCTCTTAAGTTTTAGTCTTAGTGAACACGTGGCATCCATTAGAGGAATGATTACATGTACTTGATAGGAGTTGACAGCTATTGATTGGTAACTTCCTGGTCGAGAGCTGAGGTGTGTATGAGAAGGTGGATACATTTCCACATGAGCAACTTTCGGATGTTTAAAAGACAAGAGAAGAAAGAGTGTTACAGATTGTTAGGTTGCAGCTCAAAGCTTCCTGAATAAATCCCCACACTTGGAGATCGATGGTCACGTATTCTACAGATGTTATACGCACTTGACGAGTTGTGAGAGCTTAAACAAACTTGAATCCAAACCCACTTACATGCACGCACATACAAAGGAGCATGTGTTGCGGCTGAGCAGGCACAAGGATGAGGGCCATCCGGTGTGTGTCAGGGGAGCCTTGGGAGAATGGCTCGACTCTGACGTTGATGAATGATCTGTCAAGACAATGTCCCTCTCGTGCCCAGCTCTTCTTTACCCGGGAGAGGCACAGCCTGTGTGTGGGAAAAGGGTGGGTTGGTGACAGAGGTTATCGTTGCATGTGTTCCTGTGGGCGTGTGCAGCTGTGGGTGCTGAGCGTGTGCTATTTTGGCATGATCACACGTGTGAAAGGCATGGCAAGAGGCATTACACGAGTCAGCGGTTTGGGGTCAGGGTGTGAGCGAGAGCACAGGGGTTAAACACTCTGACCTTGAGGGGCGCCCCACTATTTTAATGGGGAAATCCACGATCCGTTGCCAATTTAAACCTTTAAACCCTCAGGCGTCCCCTCCTCATAGACAGAAAACACATTGCACAGACCTCATACAGCTTGTAATTGGATAACCCAGGTAAGTAAATAAAACTCACTTCTTCTTTGCACCTTCCTTTGTCTTTATTGATATATTTAGCCAAATTACACGAAGAAACAGCAACGAGGTTAGCAATTACATCCTGTTTTCTTGTAATGACATTTCCTGTGTTGTGCCTTTTACTCACTCCACCAAAGGAAATAACGACTTTTCGCACCAACTCAGGATGGTTTCTGTAGTGACGACCGTGCATTAGCAGATTTTTCCACAGAGGCGCCAGTCTGAGTGCTAGCGCTGCCTCGCTGCTGTCATTAAACCGCTACGGCCGTGGCCTTCATTTCACAACGGCAGTTTACCCCAGAAAATTCTCGAGATCCATTTGCGAGACCCGAGTCTAATTTTCCGTGATGACTATGTGTTTACGCGGTAATGATGTAAAAGAGAAGAGGCAAAGTGCAACCAAGCGCAATTTCAGGGTAATAAAATACTGAGAAGTAGATTTACATGAGAAATATGGGTGTTTTTCACATGCAGTCGCGGCATGTTGACCTTTAAGCTCGAAACATTAGAAAGAGAGAGGCGGCGACATAGAAGGAGAAGCCTCCTCTGTACATGTCGCCTCCTATGTAACTGTCAAGTAAGATAGAGGAGACGAAGCAGAACTTGCTTTCCCTACCACTCTTTCTCTCTCTGTCTTAGCCCTCCCTTTCTCAATCTGTCCCTTGATTACTTTTTAATGATTGCTGCTGCCTAAGACAAATGGCTGTGTTAAATGAGCAGAATTAGACAAGGGAGCTGAGTGCAAGAGCATTTGTTAGAGCAGGAGTAATGGATCGGGTATCCATTGTTTACTCTTCTTCGTTCACTGCCTGGGCCTGTTATTGAGCTCGGCATCCTCAAAGCAGGGACAGGAGGAAGAGCGGAGGATGTTGTTATCATACTGACTGCTCATCAACTTTTTTTTTTACAGTATTATATCATCATCACTAAATCAAAATCTTACATTTTTCTTTTAGGCAGTTTTATTTGCTATAATGATCTCCCAACTTTTTACAGTGTAAAAACTTCCAAAAAATACGACGATCAATAATAATAATGCACTTTTGTGTAAGTTCATATAACTTAATAATGTAAGATTTAAGGATCAATTGATTATGTATTCCACATTTACCTTATTTTTATGTTTGCCGCTTACTTTAATAATGTACTCTGTGTTTTTATTGATGTGTCTCAACAGCTTTATGCTGCAGCAGCAGTCCAGTTTCCCCAAAAGACTCCTTCTGTGAACGCACTAAATCAATCCAGTTTAATGTAACTAGATGATTTAATACTTACAAAGTCAAATGCAGCACCCTAATGCACCCCATTTGTATTGACTTGTTGTATGGAAGTCAGCCATGCGCTGAAGTTTCCTCTGAACACCTCCGTAGTGCTGACGCTACAATCAGACCTTCCTGTGGGAGTGGAAAAATAAAAGATTAAAGTAAGGTAGCATATTATTACTTCGTGATCCGCATAGTCGCTGTAGTAGAAATGAGCAGAAACGCCAGTGCCACTTCTGTGTTATCTAAAGTAATTTACCAGTACCAGCCTCCTACACAAAGGAGTGGATGTAGCCGCTGCCTGAACTACACTAACAGCTAGTTCCCCCTGCAGGGTCTGTGTAATTCTTCCTACCCTGGCAGGCTGACAGGGAGTCAGGCATGGACAGTAAAGGGCGCTCCCTTGGCAGAGACGAGGCCTTGGTTAGCACTCCATGGGTATGGGCACTGCTATGGATCATTACTCCCCTCAGTGGAGTGGCTGCCGTTTGTGTGCGGGGGCACGGGCGCGTATACGCATGCTTGCCTGCTTATGACAGAATGAGCGAAGGGGGGAAAGTGAAACAGAGAAAGAGCTATTAATATTAATATCATTCTATCACATCAGGGGTCCCTCCATATTTTTTGATGATCAATTACAGTCCCCGCTGCTGCCCCCTGCACTCTTTGCAGCTAGTTAGTGGCCTTGAATATAATGTAACTACTTTAAAAATGTATTATTATGTTAAAATGATAGACATTATACACATTGCACACAGTCTTTTACATGTTAATTCTGCTTCTTTGTGATTCAGGAGCCTTACTGATGTCACAGCTTGCTATGTATTAAAGCTCATAACCATCTGTTGTTGTAAATAAATACAGAATCATGTGCTTTTAGCTCTGCTTTGTCTTTGGTAGACAACACGAAGAAGCAAGTGCAAATACCTTACACTCCTGCAGCGGTACCTTCGGTCATTTCCATCTTATTAATCTTTTGGAAAGCTATTAATTTTTCCATTTCACACCTAAACAGTGGAACTGTATTAGGTTTAAAGAGGCAGAGCACTGAGCTGAATAGAAATAGAAATGATATGTTTGAGATTGCTTTCTGCGTACGGTTGTATGTTATTGCTCTGCACTGGACTGCTCCTGTAGTTATAGCAAAGTTCAGAGTGGCGGCAGCAGCGCTATCGCTACACTAATAGTAAGTTATCACCATTACCGGAGATGTGGGATAGATTGGTTAAGTGCTAGGAACAGGCAAACTGAAACGTACTGAGTTGTAATCTTACTTAACAGCACTTGAATTGCTCAGAGGTGTGTGTGTGTGTGTTTTGAAAAGTTTGCTCGCCCGTGTGTTTGCGCGAGTGTGTCTGGGGATATGAAGCTGCTCTGCTGTTCCCGGGCCAGCTATTAGTCACGCAGGAGTGGCTAATCTGTAATGGCTGCTGTCACAGCCCTGCCGTGGCTCCTGGTGACGGGTGCTCTGTGACAAATGCACACACACACACTCACCCACTTTGAGCGTGTGAACGCACACACACACATATATGTACACTGATTTCACTTACACACAAAGAATCATCCATTCAACTAATAGTGTTAAGACTTCTGACAAGCTCTCCAGCGCCAGTCATCGGTCCAGCCGCAGGTGACGGATAGACAAGTGAAGTTGGGGCCGTCCTGTTACATCACCACGACAGCAGACTGAATCTGACCTGACACTTGCATAAAATCTAGTCCACCTTTACTTCCTGCGTTTATCGCTTTATCTGTTTTGTCCATACTTAATTTTTTTCTCTCTCTCTCTTATATTTAGAGCACTGTGGTTGTAGAGAAGTCCATCCAGGATCTAATGAACCTGATGAAAGACCTGAGTGCCTACTCTAACCAGTTCCTCGAGATGGTCTGCGACAAGCTCAAAGAGTACAAGGAAATCTGCAACACAGCCTACAGGTAAGAAAAGGAGGACACCATTACATCAGTTCTATGTCATTATTTTAGCTCTTTTTATTGCTTTTTCCAATCATCGGTGTTGTGTAAGGCCGTCCATCTGTGCCCCCCCCCCCTCCTCCCGGGACCATGTAACACCTGGCCAGGTAAAGGGAGGGCCAGAGAATATGGAGGGATAAAAGAGGGAGTGATGAATGGGGCAGGAGACGCAAGAGAGGACTGACAGACTGCTGGGAGTCCATCTGGACTCCGTCACAGGTCAGCCTCAGTCTCGCTGGGGCCTCCAAGTGATAAAGACAAGACCAACAGGGGCTGCCAGGGTGTACATGCGTGCTTGTGTTTGTGTTGCTGTGTCCGTTTACACATGACCACGTCTCCTTCAGCCCCTCTGCTCCCTGATAAGTGTGTGTCCATATGTCTATGCCCATGTGGATGTGAAACCCTGGAGGGCTTGTCTCTTCTGTACAGGCTTATTCGCAAATCATGTAATCTTGGGAACCACATGTACAACTCTTTGACCGAGGCTTTTGCTCAGACTGAAAGAGTTTCGGAGTGAATTATCCCCGACTTCACCCCTCCCGACAATTGATAAAGAAGGCTGGATCCATCTCGGTACCGTGGTTCTGCCCATGTTATCAGATCTTAAACCTCCAGAATCTCTCGCAGATTCAATAGGGCAGACCTTGACTTATATCAAACATGTTTGTGTATATATTTAAGGTTTAAAATCGATGATTACGTCAGTACTTTCACAAACGCCGATCATAGAAACTAGACTGCAAGGACATGGAGTCAGCTGACTGTGTTGTCAAGCACCGGTAAACATTCCCGAGACTCTGCAAACATTAGGTCACTTACAGCAAGTGCTTCTTCTTCTACTTCTACTTCTTCTTCTTCTTCTTCTTCTTCTTCTTCTTCTTCTTCTTCTTCTTCTTCTTATTTTAATTTGATTGGTCACTGGCAAACCAGCTTGCAGGTGCATTATCACCTCCTACTTGATTATAGTGTGAATCAGTAGATTGACGCCAAGTCTTTGCACCGCAGCGTCTCTTTGTTTGCATCCACTCCCTGTGAGACCGCTGAGGTTACCTCCTTAAGTTCATTGCATCCTGATCTTTTGCGATGATCTAAATAATATGCTAGCAGCGTGTGTTGCATTATTATTTTCCAGTAGTCCCATTAGTCTATCAACATGAAGTGGCATATCTTAATGTACATAATGTTCTGTAATGTGTTGTGACTTTATTCTCATCCGTGTGTGTCTGCGTTTCCTCAGGGGTATAGTCCAGTGCGAGGAAAAGCTCACCATCAGTGCCTCCTGGTCTAAGGACGAGGACATCAGTCGTTTGCTGCAGTCCCTCCCAAACTGGGCAAACATGGCCCAACCCAGACAGACCCGACAGAAGAGAGAGGACGAAGAGGACTTTACCAGGTACGCACTGAACACACGTGTGTGTATACAAGTACACAAAGCCATTCATGTTCAGTGGTGCATTTTTACAATTTTCTATAGGAAAGGGTGTATACTCAAAAAAGTAGGATGCAGACAATCAGCGGCACACAAACACACTTGAGCAATCACGCACATAATCCTTCCCCTGGTTTTCCCTTCTTTATTCACTTATTATTGAACCCACCCTCATCGCCTAAGATGAACCCGTAAAATAAGTCATGATTGCTCTTTTAAAAACCCCTCTATCTGAAGGAAGTGAGGAAACGAGGGGAAGAACAAAATAGGAAAATATAAGGAGAGCAGACGGAGGCAGGGAAGAGGAGTGGGGGGGGGGTCAGTCTTATCGAAATTGCCTTTGAATGTGCACCCTCTTCAGGGAACACTGGAGCTCATCGGAGCGGAATAGTAAAGTAAATAAATAAATTGGTTATGTGGCCAAAGAAAGTCAATCTGTTGTGTGTGTGTGTGTGTGTGTGTGCTCTCTCCCTCAGAAACACTCACACACATACAGCACAGAGATAGCAAGCGGGAGACCATAAGGCTGCTTGATTTGAGAGCCGTAGATGTTTTCATCACTATGAAAGGGGGATTAGCTACTGCACAACTCTCAACCCAGCGCTTTAATAAAGCCTCATTAATAAGCTACACATGCCCGCGTGTGTGTTTGTGTTTTCTTTACCCATCTGTTGTTCAAAGGATCTTGATCTTGTGGGCATCCTGGTGACTCTGGAGGCCAGTCCACATGCCATGTGTTTGCAGCTCTGTGGTGTTGATCTTAAGTTATCCAACTTCCCAACACTCAATTTTCAATGCCAAGTATTCTTCCACAGCCCCAAGTGCCTGAACATATAGTGCACCGCTAAGTCTTTGGTTTGCCACTTGTAAATCTGTGCCTTCTGTTTGCTTTTCTTTTTCTAAATGTTCTCCGTCACCTGTTGTTTTTCTCTCCCACCAACTGTTGAGTTAGTAACAGCTCATTCCTTTCGAAGTGACTGTGCTCTGAAAGCTGTTGTTCCTGTTGTTCTTTGTCTTTATGTTTATCTGTCCGTGTATCCGTCAAGTTATCAACTTTGTTGTCTGTGCATCTCTGCGAAGGTCAAGGCAATAACATGGTCCCATATACACCAGTCAGCCACAACATTAAAACCACTCACAGGAGAAGTAAATAACATTGACCATCATGTGGCAATACAATGTTCTGCTGGGAAACTTTTGGACCTGCCATTCATGTGGATGTTACTTAGACATGTATCACGCACCTAGACCAGACCAGGCACCCCCACCCCATAGCAATGACACTCCTTGATGGCAGCAGCCATCCCCAGCAGGATGCAGCCTGACACAGGCACAAAAACGCTTTAGGAACAACTCAAAAAGCATGAAGAACAGCACAAGGTGTTGACCTGGCCTCCAACTTCACTAGATCCCAAACTGATCAAGTATCTGTGGGATGAGCCACAGAGGCCCCTCCCCTCAACCCATAGGACCCAAAGGCCCCCACTAACCTAACAACATTGTGTTACCAGACACCACAGGACACCCTCAGAAGGCCCATGTCCACTCTCTGATGAGTCACAACTGTTTTGGAGGCACAAGTGAGAATTCTAACCACTCAAAAACGCTTAACATCTCTTTCCGTCTTCGTCTTCCAGGGCAGCGTTTGCTAAGGAGTCAGAGGTGCTAACTGGTAACCTGGGAGACAAGTTAATCCCCCAGAACGAGATCCTGCGCGATGTCAGTGACCTGAAGGCTCTGGCCAACCTTCACGAGAGCATGGAATGGCTCGCAGGCCGCCTCAAGAATTTCTTCGTCAACCTTCCCCAAGCCTCCAGTAAGTAGAGAGAGGAGTCTTTCTCAGACTGAATGCTGATAGTTACCGCCTTAACAACCATTTTCTATCAAATCTGCCCAAAAGCCTGCACCAAGAACAGTGGTCGATTATTTTGCTGAAAATGAATTGAGCATGGTGGGTATTTTTGACAAAAACACAGACATATGAGGTACGTTTTCCGCCTACATCCGGTTCACTGTTGCCAGAGCAGACATCTGTTGCTGTTTATTCCTCCTACTGAAAAAGTGTCTTTGATGCATCATGAGTCCTGCCTGTCGAATGGTTGCATTGCACCAAGTTAGAGGATATTTCCATGAATTTCCTCTCCAACTTTTAATGTTTTTGCCAACAATGGCACTATTTAAGAAAAACCTGGGTATGCATTTGTTTAATATTTGCTTTTTTGGGGTGAGAGCAACGGCTTAGGGAAGCTTTAACCGCAGAAGCAACCAAAGACAAGCCTCTGTGACCCCAGGCAGCCATGCATAATGCCGCATTATATCACAGGTATGTTTTCCAGGAGACGTTCCTACCAGGTCATTAGATGGTTATTGATCAGACTGCGCTCCGGACTAAAAACATTGTCAGGATAGTTTATGCAGGATCACAGTCAGGGGTTATGCGAGACTTTCCTTATTTTTTTATGTGCAGTACCTTCATAGCAACACTCCTTACCTGTGCTTCATTAAGTTCTTGTTTGAGTGTGTTATCACACACTCATTACCTTCACTACTGGAGTTGTCAAAGAGCACTTTACACATACACACACACGCATACACACACACTCATTATCCTTGATTCTGCTTCTGCGAGTGTGTGCACATAAATGCCTGAACTAATCAAGACTCTTAAAAGCATTTCATACACTACCTGCTCAGTCATCACTTTTATAACATTAATCACTGATCAAAATGAGGGATCTGTGCGTGTGCGCGTGTGTCCTACTCTTTTTGCAGATCTTGTTAATCACTTGTCATTATTGTGTTGTTTTCGAGAACTTGTTTAATCTCCAAGAAATTAGTTGTAGGATCTTGTAATATTCTTCAAGTCTGTATCTTTATTTTATTTTATTATTATTCACGCCATGTGATGGCAGGTTAATACTCGGATTAGTCACACTCACCAAGCACCTTTTTTAGGAACACCTGTACACCAGCTAATTCATGCATTAGCTCAGAGGAGCTTCATCAGGAAAAAGTGGGATCTCAGTGGCTTTCACAATAACTTGATAGTTTGATGAGTTTGTCAGTTGGAGTATGTCTGAGAACTGCTGATTTCCTGGAGCGTATAACAGTCTTTAAAAAAAAATTTATTAAAAAATCCAGACATCTACAATTGGAAATGCCTTATTGATGAGACTTCTCAGAAAAAATAATTCCTGGCTGGTCTGAGCTAACGGAACAAGCAAAACTAGCTCAGATTTCTGCTCTTTAGCACCTCAGTGAGCAGAAAAGCACCTCAGAATGCACAAAACACCAAAATCCTTGAGGTGAATGGGCCCCAAATAAATAAGTTGGAGTCCACTGCTATCAGGCAAGAAGAGAAATTTCCACGGGGCTCCCCACAGGCTCAATAAGACTGAGCAATTGAAGGCTGGAAAATGGTAACCTGGTCTGTTGAATCTTGATTTCTGTCGAGGCTAGGTGATGGTGAGATCAGAATTTGGCAGCATGCTTCCATGGACCCAACCAGCTGTTTGTCCAGACTGGAGTTCAAGGCATAAGGGTGTAGGGATTGAAGTACTGGCACACTTTGGTCCCTTTTACACCAATCTATCCATCTATTGGCTGCTACCAGCTACATGATAATGTAGTAATCTAAAACTAGTTTCCTATATGACAAAAAGTTTATTGTACTTCAGACACCAGATCTGAATATAACACCTTTGAGATGTGGTAGAGCAGCATATTCACAGCATGAATACACAGCTGATACGTCTACAAAAATCATGTAGTGCATCCCAAAGAAAGGTTTCCAGCATCTTGTTGAATGCATACCGCAAAGAACTGAGGCCGTTTTGAGAGGCTCGTCCCGGTAGAGGTACTTTGTTCCAAGATATAGTTACTAAAAGCCTATACAGATGCCATGCTTCATTTTCTCAGTCTCACACAGTAGCCAGGTTTAGTTAATGTCTAAATTTGGATAATAAAACATATACCAATAAAAAATGGTACAGGTTGAAACAATTCAGATGTCTGACATCCACCTGTGGCTCAGGTTGTTCACCAATTGCAGGGTTGGTGGTGTAATTCGTAGTCGTTCGGGAGATAATTATATCAGCGTATATCCATACAGTGGGAGTGATTGGGGCACCGAATGCAGCCTCTAAATAACGCATTATCTGCTGCAAAACTCGTTCATTTCACCAGTATTTTGTTATCGTACGCTAGTGCTATTCCCAGTTGAGTCCGGAGTTACTTGTTATCATCATCCGGGGTCTATAGATTGACCTACAGACCCTGGATGATGTCTCGTGACCTGGATGATGTCATCTCTAAGTGGCACCCGTGACGGTCGGCTTGTTTACGGGGTCTGTAGATTGACCTACAGACACCAGATGATGATAACAGGTAAGTCCGGACTCAACGGGGAATAGCACTAGCGTATCATTACAAAATATTGGTGAAATGAACGAGTTTTGCGGCAGATAATGCGTTATTTAGAGGCTGCGTTTCGGTGCCCCAGTCACTCACACTATATGGATATACACTGATCTAATTATCTCCCAACTGACTACAAATTACACAAAAGTTATATAGGTGAGTAAACGATCGTATTTTATGCCAGAAATAAGGTCCAGGTTGTAAAAAACAGTAGTTCCCCTTTAACCTTTGTAGTGTTAAGAGTACTGTTGGGAAACTTTCCTGCAGTATCTTGGTAGAGCTGTGGTAAATTACGCACCTTTCTGAGAAGCCTAGAGAGGTTCTTTAACCTTTATCAGCCATTGTCACAACTCCCTGGCTTCGGGCTCCTGATTGCTCATTGAACTCGCGCTATTTTGCCGCCCCATATCGCAACTTTTCTCTTAGACATGAAATAATTGAATGCGAAATATTCTTATTTGGGGCTTGACTTTGTCGGCGCGGTATCTCTTCTTAAACTCTTCCCCCTCACTCCGACGGCGGCTCCCTTCGTCTATTCATAGATAAGAATTCAATAAAAGTGCGGGAAGGGACGTGACATAATTATCATTAATTCTGGCGGGTGGCACTAATGGGAAGGATAGGGCAGTCACTTATCATGCTGGGACAGCCTCCGTATTGTTCATTATTTAGTGTTTGGCGAGCTGATGACGGACTACGTGTGCGCCGCTATGGGTGCAGTGTGTGTGTGTGTGTGTGTGTGTGTGTGTACATAACCATGCACTGTGTAAGATGGGACAAGGGTACGGCGGGAAAAAAAAAAAAAAAAAGACCCCGCCTTATCTCATCCTCCACCCCCTCCCGCCTCACGTCTATGCCTCTCCAAATTGGATTTTATATTACAGAAGCAGTCAGGTATGAACAACTCATTTTCCTCTCCCTGTTTTTGTCTTTCTTTTACTTCTGTTTTTTTTATTTCTACTTTCTTACTTCAATATTCATTCTTGGTATTTCTTTTTATTCTTCCTTCATTTCTTTTTTCTTTTTTTTGGTTTCATGCCTCTTTTGCGTCTTCCTCATGCAAGCAGTGCGAACAATGTTCCTTCTGTTTTCATTCAAGTTTTAAGGGTCTGGTAGGTTCTGTTCACAGCTGGGCGATCCCCGCAGTGGACGCTTGGTTTGATCACTTTCTTGTGTGATTGAATTCTGCAGGGTGTGTTGTTGAACGCATCGCCATGCTCCAAAGTATGTGGACATGGGAATAGCTCACACAGCTGATTGCCTCAACTTCCTCCGTGGTGCAGAATCTGGATTCAGTTTAATTTAAAGAGTATATGTATGTGTTGGTGATGAGGGTTGTGTGTGTATGCATGTAGACGGACCACTGATGGCTGCAACCCTCAGATCCTCTCAGACAATATTTACACTCACGCCTGAGGAGCAACATCAGACTGACAGACATTTTTTTTTCTTATCTTTGTGTACTTAACATTCACCTCCAAACAAAAGCTCTTGTGAAGGGTTTATCCTGGTGGACAGTGCCTGGCCGCCATCCCAATGTAGGCGTAGATACATGCCTCCATGTATCCAACCTGCAGGTTTTTCCAGGCAGTAATCATGCAGTGTCCTTATGGGAGTAGGTTCTCATCTCCTTCTCGGCTGAAGAGAGACTCACCTTGACAATGGTGGAGTGCTGGTCTTTACCCTCTAGCGGTGGTTTTGTTTTCTCGACTCCATTTAACAAGGGAACACATTCTTATTCACTGCAGAGGCCTGAGGGACCGGTTGAAGTGGGAGTTGATGGTGTTGTTTTCCAGTAGTGGTAATATTGTCTTTAGTTCATGCATTTTTTATTTTTTTAAACATTTAAACGTCAGGCTTCAGGTTTTAGATTCTATCTCATTAAAAGACACCATTTAACACTGTCAAAATCTTTTCAATCTCACTCTGGGTTTTTATCTTTCTCTTTTTCCTCATTGTCTCTCTGGACAGGAGTTCAGCTCTCCTCTACCAGAGGCAGCAAAATAATTAATAACACATTTCTCTTCATTTCTTACCCAGTCAGTCATTTATGAATCATTCATCACTCCACCCCTCCAGGATACTGTCCTTTGTTTATCTTTCTCCACTTTCTGTTCAATTCGTCTTCCCTGTTGAGAAATGGGATGTGTTGTACTTTTTCAACAGATTTTTATCAACCGTTTAGCATCTATATTTGTCACAGTGCCTCGGATTAAAAAAAAAAAAAAAAAAGCCTTGTCATATTGTTTCCTTGATTTATAAAGGGGTCAGTGAGTGGAAGATTTGGGTGTGTTAACGCGAGCCGTCCATTTACGTGTGCACCTGCTGCACGCGTGTGCAGATTCCATCACTGATCTTCTCCCTTAATGTCTGCCACCCTCCTCCTCTGCAGATGGCAGGCAACAGACGTTTCTCTTAGATGAGATTCGAAAATAATTGGATAAGCACAGCGCGCGCACACACGCATGCCTACACACGCCCGCATAAATACATAACGCGTCCTCACATTTGATAATGCACACACAAAAAACTTATAAATAAGGGATGGGAGTCATTTGGTTGCAGAAAAAAAAAAAAAACACAGCAGAAGGAAGCCGAAAGAGAAAAAAGGGAGCAAGAAAGTTGTCAGTCAGGACCAATGAGTCGTCTCCTTTTGCCCGTCTGTCCCTGACTCTAATGGCGCCCCCCCATGCTGCGACGCCTCACTCGCATCATCAAAGCGGGCGGCGGGATCCGAGTGCGTTTGGGTGTGTGTGTGTGTGTCTGCGCCTGTGTGTTTCACGGACACCCCCTAGAGAGACCTCCAGCAGTGTGTGCCACAGTCAGCCCTTTTTTTTTTCTGCTGTCAGAGTGAGTGAGTGTAATGCACATGAGAGGAAACAAGCCTTCGAGTCGCTTTCATGCACAGGCCCGCGCGCACATACACAGACGCTTAGCTGGGGGTAAAAAAAATAAAAAATAAAATAAAAAAACATCCCCACAGGCAGAGCATGTGAAAAGCTTTTGCTATCTCGCGTGTACCAGCGAAGGGAAAGAAAGAGATAACACTGACAGCAAAAATAATCTTTACGTATGTGACACGAATGACTTTTCTCAGGTGATTTAAGTGGCACCTTTAATCCCAATGTGTAATTTTTTGCGCCCGTATACACAGTCAGCACACTGCTAACTGCAACAAACACTTGTCGATGACGTTATTTGTCATTTGCTGCCGGGAGATATCAATAAATGTGCCAAAATTATTTAATGTAGCTTTTAGATTACTTGCTTGTTGTACCATTTTGCATTCAGAAACAGTATTGTGTTTCGGTGCTGCGTTCTGTTTCAGTTAATGATCTGATAAGTTGACCAGGGAGAGTAAACAGCATCAGCTAAATGCAATCAAATGAAGTCAATTAATGCCATAATGCTCCACTCCCTGGAGAAATCATTGTGGATTCTTTTGATTAAGACCAATCACGTTTGTTGTTCCTGCAACTCATTTAGCAGCATTAATATTAATATCACCAGCCTAAACATCTAATCCACAGCAATGTTTCCTTTTATTTTTCCCTTGGATGAGACAGCCATACTGGTTTTATACTGTAGCATCATCTAACCGAACACAGACAGCATGTGTAATGTTACAGTCGCCTGCTGTTTTAAGTTCTTTGTTTTGCTTTTAGGATGGTTTAACATAAAAAAAAAGAAAGATTAAGGCATATTATGAACCTAAAATGTTAGAAAACCAACCTATTAATTATCTCAGAGCTCACAGTTGTGTTTCAATCTGTAATAGCTGTGATTAAACTGATAAAAAGAGGAAAGATACGCAAATTTTTATCGAAATATGAAGCAGAAGAATACATCAAAACCCCGAAGCTGACCCACTTCAGTTTTTTATACCAGAACTTATGTAAAGTCTATCCAAGTCTCTTATATAAACTACCCCTAACTGCTGCTTATAGTCTTGACTCTGCACTGCGGTGTCCTCCTCCCACATGCATTGTCAAGAGGTTTACTGAAGAAGACGGTTAATTAGCTGCTACGTTCAACCGTACAGTACATACGTTTAATATGCATGGATGTGCAGGCCAACACGCCACGTGCACACCTTTATTAAAGAAACATAATTCTCAGCCTTATCTCCGCGTGGCAGATACACAGGCCATAAGAGCAGCTGTCACTAATGTCACATCACAGCTCTGGCTGTGTTTGCTTTGCTGATTGGAAAGCTGTGGCACGTACCTGGCTGCTGTTTGCCTAGGCCAATGACTTCTGATCTTATCATATTTAAAGTACACTAGGGGACCGATGATTCACCAGCACATACAGAACGAACAAAGACGGACACGAGGACACAGTAGCACCTTGGAAAGCATCTTTGAAGAAGTTAACTGCGTGTACACCGATCAGCCAATACAATGTTTTGCTGGAAAACTTTTGGACCTGGCATTCATTCTTGTGGATGTTACTTAGACATGTAGCACCACCTAGACCCGACCAGGCACACACACAAAAACGCTTTAAGAACAATTAAAAAAAAACAAAAAAACATGAAGAACAGCACAAGGTGTTGACCTGGCCTCCAAATTCACTAGATCCCAAACTGATCAAGTATCTGTGGGATGATCCACAGAGGCCCCTCCCCTCAAGCCATTGGACCCAAAGGCCCCCACTAACAACATTGTGTTGCCAGACACCACAGGACACCCTCAGAAGGATCATATCCATTCTCTGATGAGTCACAAGGGAGACCTACACAATATTAGGAAGGTGGTCATAATGTTATGACTGATCGGTGTATAAATACAGGGTAAAGTTATTCATCTTTTAAGCCGCCCTTGTGTTTTTCTCATTTAGTCGTAAAGTAATTTGCTTTGTAGCTGACCATTGGTCGCTAGTGGACGTTCCAGGTTCTGGTCGCCTAGGTTACCACCTTGTATATTTTTTTTGAGATTTGTTTAACTTGGTACCCGATCTCTTTACATTGTTACATCATTACAGGTTCGTCTGCCTTTTTTTTTTTCTACAACTAACTGGACTTTATCAGCATCCCGTGCTGTCTTGCCGCCTTTGTGCCCGTCAACACATAAAACACCCATCACTTTGTAGGTTGCTAGGTGATGTTCCCGGCTCTGATTGCCCAAGTAACCCTCTTGCTCCCTCTCCGTTTGAGAAGAGGACAGCGTTTCCTTGCGATAAACACGAGGGGAGCTCTGTTTCACCTTGCCTCAAAGTTGAGATTAGTTCACCTGCCCACTTATCTATCACTGTTACAACTCGCTGAATTTCATGCTGTATCTCGAGAGCACAGACTTATCCGAATCTGACAGTTGGCTGCAGAGAAGCATTGCAGTTTATAAACTGTTATAGTTTTACATTTAGCTTCATTTACAGTGTAATTAATTAGTTTTCCAGTTTCTTTCAGTGCCCATACACTTGTTTAACAAATTTTTGGATAGTCTTATATGCCTTGAAAGGAATAAATCAAAACCACATTATATTAAGGAGAACTCACCTTTCTATAGGAGGACTACGTTTTAAATGGGAATGACATTTAGAGCTTAATATTGGTCGCCTGTATCCAGCTTCCTGTTTCTTTGGGGCTATCACTCAGAAGAGTCAAGGAGAGGAAAGACAGATCACCAGGTTATTTTAGACTTCGCTCGAACCTGCTACTACTCCTTCCTAAGCTGTGTGTGTGTGTGCATGGAGGTGTGACCTTCAGAAGGGCAGGAAGAATAACTAGGGAGCTGGCTTTGACTGCGGCACATCGATCGCGGACCCCTGCATTCTCCTGCTCAACAGTCACTCTTCGTACACACACACACACACACACACAGTGACACACCCGCACACATATACAGACGCACACACTCGCCTCATTGACCAAATAGACTTACATATGAGTGACGGGGCCAATTTCTCTCCTTTTCCTCCCCTTGTTAATTTATGGCCATTGATCTACACTGAGCAGAATTTATATACACTCATCATGCTCCCTGACTCTCTCTCTTTCTCTCTCTCTCTCTTTCTCTTTCGTGCACACACAGATCTTTTGTGTGGCTTACAATGCGCTGCAGTGACACATGCTCCTGCTGCCTCAGCACAAGTAGTAAGAAGAAAGTACAAGAACATGCTGAAGGACTCAGGGAGCGTGTGAAGTTGAACTAATGGTTTTCTTTTTTCTATGTGTACATGCATGAGCTGGTGTCATTTACAGAGCCTGATAATATCAGTATGAAATTGAATACAGGCACACAGTTATAACACATTAATAATGATCTTATGACACATTTCTTTGAGGCTCAGGGGTCAAGCGGCCCATGGACACTCCTCCACCGTACATTTTTCTTCGCCAAGCACCTTTTTTTTTATGATTATTTATTTTTATTGCCCATACTAAAGCTGCAATAACATTTAAATACACTATATTGCCAAATGTATTCACTCACCCATCCAAATAATTGCATCCCGGTGTTCAAATCACTTCCATGACCACAGGTGTATAAAATCAAGCACCTAGGCGTGCAGACTGCTTCTACAAACATTTGTGAAAGGATGGGTCGCTCTCAGGAGCTCAGTTAATTCCAGCAAGGTACCGTGATAGGATGCCACCTGTGCAACAAGTCCAGTCATGAAATTTCCTCGCTACTTAATATTCCACAGTCATCTGTCAGTGGTATTATAAGCCACGTAAAATGACAGAGCTGGGTCAGTGGATGCCAACTTTCTGCAGTCAGTCGCTACAGACCTCCAAACTTCATGTGGCCTTCAGATCAGCTCAAGAACAGTGCATAGAGAGCTTCATGGCAGTGCAGTGCAAAGCGTCGGATGCAGTGGTGTAAAGTGCACTGCCACTGGACTCTAGAGCAGTGGAGATGCATTCTCTGGAGTGACGAATCACGCATCTCCATCTGGCAATCTGATGGACGAATCTAAGTTTGGCGGTTGCCGGGAGAACTGTGCTTGTCTGACTGCATTGTGCCAAGTGTGAAGTTTGGTGGATTATGGTGTGGGGTTGAAGCTGTTATACCTGCAAATGGTGGGCCAATATCATATTAAACCCTATGGATTAAGAATGGGATGTCACTTAAGTTCATATCTGTGTAAAGGCAGATAAGCGTATACTTTTGGCAATATAATGTGTATAATCCCTGTAATTCCTGTTTACATTTGCACTTTATTCATTATACTCTAACAGTTTTGTTTATATCCTCCATGGACAGTTTGCATAGTTGAAACTTTAAAGTCCTGTTGACAATGTTTTGTGTGACTCCCTGTCCTTTCCTATCCATCCAGATGTGTCTCCATGCTCAGCAGACAGCCAAGTGGTTGGCGAGAGTGAACGCAGCAGGGAGCAGATTCTCCAGACCCTCAGCGACCTGTCCAGGGGCTTCCAAGATATTGCCGACCGTTGTCTCCTGGTGTTACATCTGGAGGTCAGGTAAGCAGGAGGAAGACGCTTCAGACACTTCATGTTGTTGGATTCTTATAGTGACCCCTTCCAGCATATACTGCGTAAGCTCAGGCTCTTAAACAAAGCCTTTTACAAATGCTTCAAAGATTAGCACTGGTTGTACGTTCATGCATTGTCAGAAAAACTCCAGTCATTGGAGAAACATGATGGACATACAGGCAAATAGCCCTGACTCAAACTTGGCAAACGTTACAGCTTTGCCGCTTGCAAGCTGTGCATCCATCTCTGACATCCATCAAACACCATACCTCTGAATACATACAGATTTTATGCTTCACATGAATCTGTTTGAAGTTACTCATCACTCAGTTTCCCTTACAAATACTGGAAAAAACACGTGTCAGCGCGAGGAGCTGAACGGAAATACACATTGTGTTTGTCCATATTGTTGACTTAAAAACAACAACGTGAACACACCAAAGTCGGTAAAAACTACTTTCTATCTTGGGAAATAAGACCATCTAAGGGGATATAAAACTATGCTTTGGAAATACCTTAGAGGATACCAGAAAAGATCACATTTGGGGTTTATTATTCGTGTAATGTTGTGTAATTCACTGATTAATGTAATCATTAATTAAATGTTCAATAAAATAATCTTATAAATGATTGCGCCATATGTAAAAAGTTCAGTTTATTGCATTTGTTTGCTAAAAAACAAATTGCTCATACAAATGATGTGTCATTTTTCAAAGTAAAGACATAAACTAATGAGTTTATAGAAGAAAATAGCTTTGGATGATGAAATGTTATAAGAAACAAGTAAAAAAAATGCTCCAACTGTCATCATTCACTGGCGGAGTGCGACGTGCTTTCTTCATCGTTTTCTATTTAAGTGCGCACACCGACACGGTCTTGATTCATGTCAGCGCATGATGATGAGCGTCAAATCATCAACATCCTTCTTTTTGTTTCATGTGTTCGGTGCATGGGACGGGTGTAAATGGGTGCAAAGCCGCCAATATGCGTTGCGCTCGGCTCTCACCTTCCTCCCAGACAAATTGGCACGACTGCACTGATATTACTCATTTGTGTAATGCAGAATTTAAGCGTATACATTTAAAGCATTTCCCACCCAGTTACTCACATGCCACACAACATCATGGAGCACACGTCATTAAATCAGATGAGCTAGAAGAGCCAGTGCCGTCACACATGTACCCTGAATGCACAAGTTCGGATATGTATACCTTATCTTTAGTATGTGTTTTGAATGTCAATATCGAAGTTAATTTACCACTCCATATACTTTCTCACCCACACAACTGCTAATAGTCCTCCATCATCCCTCTCCAGTTTTTTTCCACCCCTCCATACCACTCTCCCTGTAGACCATTGTGTAGCTTATGCAATATTGTTGATGATTTCAGTAGAAAACCCTCCCCGAGGCTGATGTCTAGCTATATGCTACACTCCATTGACTCTCCCCATCTAGCGAATTTCCCCTGATAGTGGTATCAGCTAAATGAAGCCATGAGGAAGAAAGACGGGAGGGAGGGAGGGAGGGAGGGAGGGAGGAAGAAAGAGATGGAAGAGAGATGAGTGAGGTTAAAGTGGCGGTGGGGGTTAACGAAAGGAGCTACAGTAGCTAAGTGGGAGAAATGATTGAGTGGAGGGAGAAGGACGTGAGAGGGAGGCATTAAAATTGTGGTGCAGTTGTTGGCTTTGCCTTAGGGGAAGAGACATTTAACCATATCATTGTATACCCTTCTGCTCCGGGCACTGACTGATTATGGAATTATCAAAGTGTTCACTTCTTAAGTCTAGAAAGACATATGTCTTCTGTGAACCCAAGAGCCGTGACACACCAAGCCGTTTACCAGCGTACCGGACCGTCAGTTAGTGTGCGTGACTCTTTTTTTTGTGATTTGTCCCGCACCGTTGCTACTGGTCGGACTCTTGACTGTGGCTTTTCAACAGATTCAGCATGTTGAATGAGAGATCACTCTGATTGCCTAGCAAACCAGTGCACAGGAAGAGAAAGTACAAAGTCAAGAGGGAACTTACATGTCTAATTTTACACATTGATCTCATATGAACCGTCCAATATTTTCACAACAACATGACCATGTAGTATGAATAAAGTGTAGCGGCCAGCTCTGTTCTCCAGTTGTTAGATGTTGCAGGTAATAGTAGCTCTTCCTGTTTGGAATGACGAATACAGACTACTGCCCCCTGCTGGTGTGGAAGCACATAACGTATGTGCCAGCTGACCTTTGGCTATCATCTTTGTGGTTTGTTCAAGTGCAACTTTTTGCTCCAGACACATTCAGTCTGAGGCGATAAAACAATTGGCCTTCATTGACGGTAGTTCTTTAATGTTGGTTTAGTGTCTCTGTATCGTAAAAGGACCTCATAAAGGACCTGTAAAAGGATCGCTCACGATTCAACGCTTCTACGCATTAAAAGTAATATCAAATATATATGACTGTGGACGAGCTGGGGATATGTTTGTTTTGCTTCTTAAAATCATGAATATTTTCCGCGACATGTTGCATAACAATCATCAAAATTTCTATTGTGGATTAGTTAAAGTTCAGCCTTTAACATGAACCAATTTACTCAACAATATGTGTAATTCAACAGTTCCACCAAGAAAAATCTGACCAGGAGAAGTAAAAACAAAAACCCTTCAGCAAGGTTCTCAACCCACAATTACTCCACAGGAGCTGCTTACCGGCAATCAGCGCAAATCTGTGTTGGCACTACATCTTTATTAAGATATTCCCTGGAGAAAAAATGAATCAGGAAATATCTTTAATACAGTGTTTTAAAGATAAAGATGTCAAGTCCTTGGCATACTTTCTATAAATGCGAACCAATGGATTTGAAGGCCATTATTTTAAGACGTTAGTGTTGGACGTTGACGCAAGGTTAAAAGTAGAAGTATTTTATAGCTTGTATGCTGTAAATTTACTCCGGCACAGCACATTCAGCACGGCGCTCTACAGCACTCTGCTCGTCTGAATGGTCTCCAGCAGTGATGTAGCGGCCGCTGAACAAGTTGATATATTATGAGTACTACAGAATGATTTCTGTACAAATTATAGGTGTTAGAGGAGGTATACACCTCAGTAGGGCTTGAGATGTGAGAACACACAGTGCCCGCTAAAGTGTACCTTGTATAATCCAAAGGACAGAGAATAATACACTTCATACATATTCTTGGTTTTCCTTATGGTTTTGAATTCAGCACACGTCAAAGCTGATTTCCGCCCAGCAGCAGGAACCTGTGAGGGAATCTATCAGACAGTTTAACAGAGCAGGAAGCATACTTTCTTTAAACAGGAAAAAGACATATAAATATTCTTCAACAACTAATTTGTCTTTTCTTTCCCTCCCTCTCACTATCTTCATTTCCGTCCAGGGTGCATTGCTTCCATTACCTGATCCCCTTGACCAAGCAAGGAAACTATGCCATTGTGGCCAATGTGGAGAGCATGGACTACGACCCGCTGGTGGTCAAACTGAACAAGGACATCTCAGCCATAGAGGAAGCCATGGGGGCCGCCTTGCAGCAACACAAGTTCCAGTACATCTTTGAAGGTCAGCAGGTTCCCCATGGGATGAACTTTAAATTGTTGCCTAAAATATACAGCTCACCCAAGTACATATTCTTCTCTGTCCCGATCTGATGATCTTCCCTGCATCGTATTCCCTCTTTTTCCTCTCTAGGTCTTGGTCATCTGATCTCCTGTATTCTAATAAATGGGGCTCAATACTTTAAGAGAATCAGCGAGTCTGGCATCAAGAAGATGTGCAGGAACATCTTCGTCCTCCAACAGAACCTCACCAACATCACCATGTCCAGGGAGGCTGACCTCGACTTTGCCAGGTCAGACACCTTTTCACACTTTCTCAGCGTGAGCCAGAAAAAATGCAGCTCACCCGGAGATGTATTTGTGGTTGAAAGCAGGAACACGCCTCCCTTTCAGCGCCATGAGCAGAGCCAGCAACGATAGAGTTATAGTAAATGCACTCAGTTTCCACTGGCATGTGTTTGTGAAGGCTGTGAAGGCTAATAACCTTGGACAGGAGCAGCAGGCAGCAGATCTTCTGTGCACATATTGAGCGCCATGCCATTTTCTTGCCAATGCTTCAAAAGTTTTGCTGTTGTCATGGCAATAACACCTCTCATATCACAAGGTAATAATAATCTTAGACATCAGGACATCATCATACAGTATATTCTTGGAATCTGTGCTTCAATAAGTCTAATTTTAAAGCCTAATATTTTTAAATTACATATCAAATGAGCAGCGTTCTGGAGGCGAAATGGACAGTGACAGCCTGATGATCGGTTTTCAGTTTAAATCAGTTGATGCATTGGTCCAGCCTCTGCTATACACCTGCACAGACCCACACAGGCGCACTTAGTGTCCTCAAGTTCAGACAGCAACTATGTCAGCGCGCAGACAGATGGTCGAACAGATTGTCAACCACTCCGAGTATCTGTGTCCACGCGGTTGTTGGTGTTTATTTCTTATTCATACATTTAAATTTTGTGAGTCTACCTGCTGTTGCCCAGTGCTGCTCGGACCTGACAGGCATGAGGGAAATCAGCGCTCGGATATCTTTGTGAACAAGATGGAGGCAGGAGGAGAGAATAAGGCGGGGAGGGAGACGGGGGATTTTAGAAGCTTGTGTCCTTGACAGCGTGAGAGGAAGGGTGATGGGAAAGATGGAGAAATAAGAAAGGGCTCGGAGTGAGAAACTTGTAAAACTACGTGAAAGGAAGTTGAAGAAAAGGCATCTTTTACAAGTATAGAATGGACTTGGAGAAGTTGAATCAGAACATAGCATACAGCGGAGTAAGAGGTGACAACTGAAAAATATACAAAGAGAGGAGGATAATGAAATGAATGAAGTGTGAGCAGAATAACACTCTAGAGCCTGGCGAAAGACTAATAATTATATTTTAGGAACATTTTTAACCGTTTATTTAGGAAACTATGATCTTTTCTTATTTTTGTTTATTACAGAATATTGGTTATTTTGAAGCCAGCACCTCAGGTATCCTTTCAAAGGCCCCTTTTATAACCACATCAGGTTTTCTGCATTTAATGTTTCTCATAAAAAGCATCATGTCTGCCATGTTTTCATGATATATTGCAGGGTTAATTAGCTTCTTGTCACGGCTCTTGGAGTCTTTATGAGTATGTCATATATATACGAGTGGCCAGTTATCTACAGTATGTGATGGCAGAGTTCTGACTTTTGTCTATAATATGCTGGGATGGAAAGCCAAGTTTCCCTCAAGAGGAGGAAGTGGGGAGGGTAAATAAACAAAGAAGTAAACTGAAATGACCTGAACTGTACTGGATGTGGAGGACCATTGATTAGTATGTTATTTCTACCCTCTGTCAAGTTTGATTATGGAGAAATGCCAGTGATGGCTTCTCTGTCTTTTCTCTCTCTCTCTGATTACGAGGCGTGGGTGGTGTGGAGGTGTTGATTGGGAATTGCAGAGCACATTGTTTACACATTCATGGCTTTTTGGATTGGCCGGCCTCCGGCTCCAAGACACACCAGCTCTGGCAGGCGCATACACAAACCCACACGCATGCACACATCTTCTATGTATCTCTTGCTCTTACCCGTGCACAGCTACTCGGCCAAACCAATCAGCATTTTGAAATAAGCATATTCATATTAAGGATATGAATATTCATAAAGTATGCTTACATCTGCTATTGGAGCTGACCATACGGCCTGTACGATGTGTGAGGATGGAAATATGTTAAAATGATGCAACTGTGGAATAATAGAAACCCATTTTTAGGTTCCTAAACCATGTTGAAATTCAAAAAAGTCATCCTTTTCTAAAACCACACGCTCTTACAAACAATGATTCCTAACATTGTTGGACACGAATACATGTCCACACATCCCTATCTCAGTGTTTTCACACACAATGTCAATACTATGGCGGCCCGCCAGGGTCTAATTTACTCTGCCATGGCCTGATAACGAATCGGAAATATTTTTGCACATTTCAAACAATGTTGTGTTTGTGTTGTTTTTCATATTGCTCCTGAAAGCATCTTTCCCTCCCTTCCCTCCCCATGAGACCCTCCACACACACCGGCCGCTCACCTGCTCTGTACTGAATTTAACCCGATAGAGAAAACAGCATTTAGCATGAGAAGCTATTTGTGTTATTATGTTACCAATGCATTTTAAAACGTGATGCTTGATTTTTTTTAGACCATGGAGATTAACAATTATTTAAAGAGAGTTGGTCAAAACGGAAGGAAACGACTCCAGACGTAACGTGAACTAGCTTAACCTTATAAGCCGTAGCTAGCAAAGTTCAATTTAAATTCAACTGTTTTCTTAAAATATGTTTTATTCGCTAATACATTAATTAATCTTACATACATTTGTCCATAGAATGTCACGTTTCCACAGCTTATGTCTAGTATTGATGTCTCATGAAACACTGCCTAACTGGATGCAGTAATATGCTTATAGATGACCTTTTTGCTCATTCTTCTTGCTTATTAGCATCAAACTCTGACTTTTTTAATATAATAATTATATTTGGCTGATGGTTGATATAATAATATCATAGGACTTAACTGGGAGACCTCTGGACTAAAAAGTTGAACTGGAACCCACTGCAAAGACTACCCCCAATGGTCAGTTTTAGCACATACGTTCTTCACTCATAGCTCATTACAGGCAGGTGGCAGTAGTATGTATTCCTCACTCAAAAGGTGAAACCAGATGTGCTACTATTAGCTGGTAAGCTAGGAAGCTAGAAGGTGCTACAAACCATGGCACAAAGCTAGCTTCTCCTGAATCATGCTAATCAGGCGGTCAAAGGTTTATTTATTCTGTATAATCATGTGCGCTTACTTTTGTCACATCTCGTTTTCTTCTTGTACACTGGTTTGCTGAGCAGATCAGCCAGTCAGCTTGATCTCTTTCACTGAAAAATTCCTCACTAAGTCGACATACCGGATAGGCTGAAACGCTAGCGTCAGGAGTCCGACCAGTGCCACATCGCAGAAACATCGTCATAAACATCAAACTGTCATATTGGTGTGTCACAGCCCTAACCCTGATCCAAACCATATTCTGGACTTTACACTAAAACCATGTCTTAACCCTCAAATAGCCGTGTCCTCACTTCGATGGTCTTAAAACTGGTCCTCATTCGGATAGCTGCACAAGCACACACACACACACAAACAAACACAAAACATCATCAGCCTTAAATCAATTTACTGTTACATATTTCATAGAAAATCAAAAATTAACCCCAGATGGCATCTTGAAACAACGGTTTTATTGTTAAGATTCTGGCTGAGAAAACGAACACCGTCTGACAGAACCAGCAGAGCAAAAAAAAAGCAAAAAGGACGAGTAGCTAAAAGCAGAATATTCATCAGCATTTTATTACCACCTCTGGAGAGGCAAGAACAAAACAAGAAAAGGAAGTAATCACAGCAGGAAGCCCGCTTTGCAGAAAGGCTGCAGATGCTTGTCTACCTGTGTACTTTTTTTTTTTGTTCCTATTTGTGTGTCCATGTTAATGTGTGTGTTTTTTCTGCATCTGTACACTTGTATGGGAAAGAGGGAGACCTGGACAAGGGCACCATAACAGCCAATGATTGAGCTAAAACTAAGGAGAGGCCTGGTAACAGCACACAGCCCTGCAGAACTCATGAGGACACGTTTGTCTCGGTGTGCAAAAGGATGGGGAAACAGTGCCACCTTGTGGTTAAATACATTATATATATTTGTAAAGACCCTGAAAATCCACCGTATGTCAGTTACTAATGTTGCACAAGATGATAAAAGTCAAGTGTGTGTGTGTGTGTATGAGAGAGAGAGAGAGCATGTGTATTTGTACAGTCCTATAGCGGCCTCTTGTCTCTCAGTCAGACGTTTGGCAGCAGCATCAGCTCTGTGAGTCAAGGTCAAGCACACACACCTGAACACAAGCACACAAGCGGACACACACCGACCATCTGCTCAGAAACAGTTCTGGGGCTCATTCTGCAGACCTGTGTGTCACTGCAACACCTCACGTGTGTGTGTGTGTGTGTGTTTGTACTGACTGCGCACTCAACCACATCATTCTGCTGATCACCTCTTATTGTCCTGTGTCTCCTCGTCCTTCTCTTTCTATCTCTGTCTCTATCTCTTTATGCTGATATCTTGACAGGGGATGAGATAAACAGGTGAAGTTGCTTTTATCTTAAAAAGACCAGAAGACAAAATAGTTACACACGACAACACAAGTTTTGCAAACTTAGTGTTGCTTGGCAACAGTCCACTCAAACCTAAGAGGAAATCTTGGCAACAGATTTGGGCTCCTAAAATAGAGATCTGAAACAATTAACGCATATTGTTTGCCGAGTCCTTGTAGATTTCCACCATTTGTTTACAGTGCTAGAATGACAACACAATAAATTATTCATTTTACCGTTAAAAACAGAAACAGGAAACCTCAAATTCTCTCTCCATTCACTTTCATGAAACTCGAATATAACTGGATTATTTGTAGCTCGGCTCAAATGCCGTTTCTGTTTTTGGTTTTCTTGAGTGATTCAGAAACAACAATGCTAAGTTTTCTTTTAGATTTTTCACCAAGACTGAACAGGGATGTCAATACAAGTGTTTGTCAAATGACTTGTTTGATGCTACCTAAACAGTATTTTCATTTCCTATTTATAACTGCTGAGGCGACTGTGGCTCCGCAGAGGCAGAGCAGATTGTCCATGAACTAGAGGGTTAGCGGTCCGATCCCTGGTACATGCCATAGTGTCCTTGAGCAAGACACTGAACCCTGAGTTGTATACAAAGTGATTGTGTTATTGTGACTGTAAAACACTTTGAGTTCCAGGTAGGTAGGTAGAAAAGCGCTTTATAAATACAAGACCATTTACTATAACTGGGAGTCAGCAAACAGGTTGTTTTTGTTTTTGCATCTTCTTCGAGATTTCTCAGAAAATGATTTGCTGTCATTGGAGCACAGTATTCAGTTTCAGCCAGATATTAAAAACAAAAACAAACAAACAAAAAAAAAAAACGAATAATCCGTGGATACTTTGATCTGTTTTCTAGTTTTTGAGTCGGTTTTTGTTCCTTTGCTCTGCTTATAGTGCTGGGAATCAAGGCGTGAAAGCATATACATAACATATATATAAGCAGCTTTTTAATCTTGAAAGGATCATTAGAAAACCTGTGCATGACCGTATTTAAACACATTCAGTAAATTAATGTGAAGTCATTTGCGGTCTAAATAGGTTTAAACATTTTAGGTATGTTTTTTTCACACTGACACTATCACAGGCACACATTGGTGGAGCTCTGGGCTGCCTGGTGACCCGTGTAGGCAGGTTGCCGGGCTGTCATAACATCCCCAGAAAACTTGCAAGCCCCTTAGTCCATAGCTAGGCTAAATACCAGTCTGACAGGCTCACTGTAGAGATGCCCCAGAGTTCAGACCATCGCACCCACCTGTCTGCTACTGGAAATTACTACAGTGTGCAGGTGTGCATGTGTGTAGTGCACAAGAAGCTTGTGTATTGTTCTAAAGTGACCACCCCAGTGTCTGTGCGTTGGCGAATAAGCTGTCTTTGTGTGTGTGTGTGTGTGTGTGTGTGTGTGTGTGTGTGTGTGTGTGTGTGTGTGTGAAGGTGACAGGCTGCGGTGTGTCTACAGAGAATGCGGTAATAAGTACAGTTGACGGCCATGTCAGGAGGTAGTGGGTGTCAACAGATAAAACTGTTTGTATTTAGGCCTGGTCTCGGTGCGCTTCTGTCTCCCTCCCTGTCACCTTGTGTCTCTTTCTTTATCTCTCCTCCTCCTCCCTTTTTCTCCCCCACTGTTTTTCTCTCATATTTGCTATCCAGTCACCTGCACTGCCTCTGCTGAATTGAAATTCTCTTTCTTCCCCGTCTTTCCTCCAGCCCCTCCCTTCCCCTGCTCCTGTTTTCTGCGTGCATGCGCAAGGTGCAGTGTGATGAGACTGGTCTTTGCTGATGAAGCCCGTCTCTGCGTGCGTGTGTTTATGGTCGTGCACCTCGCAGCATGACGAGGCTTTGCCCGCCTTAGCCCGCCTTTGCTGATGAAGCCGGCGTAAGTGTGCACGCATGCACTCTCTCATCTGTGTGTGTTTGTTGTGCGTGGCGCAGCATGATGAGACTGGTCTTTGCTGATGAAGCTTCAGTCTCGGAGTCTCTGCAGACCTTTCCTCATTACCAGGAGGAGAGACAAATACACCGCTCTGCAGGGTGAGAAAGACAGAAGGAAGGGAGGAGGACCTTAGAGACAGATTGAAAGAGGCAGAAGGATGTATAGACTGAGATTACAACCACACTAAGCTGGGCTCATTTTTGAAAAACACCAATTACTTGTGAAAATAACACGCGTCAATGCTATTATCTTCAGGTAAAGATCCATTTTCTTTTTGCCTCTTGGCCTTGAGATTAATGTCGATATTTTTTATTTTTTCACTCTGCATTTATCTCACATAAACGAGGCCTCATCTGAAATAACATTTCAGACATATCACAATGGTAGAATAAACATCTTGATCACTGCTTTATTAACCCCCGTTAAACATACAGTTAGACTGCAGCTTTGACTGAGCGCGACAACTCATGCTTTCCAGTTACCATAGTAACGCGGCATGCTTTCCGGCACACGAGTCCTCCAGACGCACTGCAGTCAGAAATTACTACTGTCAGAACGGCGAGGGGATGATATATAAACAACATGATAGACATAAAACCGACTGCCTGCTCGGTTTACAGCTTTTAAAGAGAGGGGGGAAAGGGAGTGATCTAAAACCCGAATGTTTCATCTTGTGATTTACAAAGAAAAAACCTTTGAAGGAGAACTTAAAAAGATTTTCAAAAGATTACGAGCCACTGATCTTGATCACCAGAAGATAAGATAATGGCTAAATAAATCTCTCCTCGTCCTTTGTTGGCAGTGAAACAACTGAGCGTAGTAACCAACATCTGGTGAGACTCAGCTTGACTTCAAATTACTATATTGGCAGATGATCAGTGATCAATTTTATCCGTCTTGGATGGCCTAGTTTTAAGATTATGCCTTCTTGATCACTTAGTTTCCTACGCCCCTTTTGTATGTGTCAAAAACAAGAGTTTAACATGAAAAACAGGGGTTGCATGAGTCCAGATTTTTTAAAGTCAACTATTATATGAATAAAAACACAGTTGAAAGTAATGCTTTGCAACAATGAAATCTATATTCTTGACCTGAATACATGTGCTCAGAACAGACATATCTGCAGTGCAGATATGTATAGCCTGTATAAAAACAGGCTGCAAGTCAGCACCATCGATTGCATTTAATAGTGCTATACAGCATGTTGTTATAGGTTAGTGTTGACGGGGTAAAAAAAAAAAAGTCTCTAATAAGCTCTAATAACTTTGACGATGAAATTCACCAGCAAATTGTTTATGTGCAGCCTCCTTCTCTCTGTTACCACAGGGCCTTTGGTGAAGTTGTTAACTGACTGCTGGCGTTTGCAGATACTTTATCAGATTAGTGTGAATTGCAGTAGTACTTTTGTTGCATTTCAGGACCGACTTGCATGTTCTGCATGGACTTTATCTTTAATGAAGTGTTTCCACACACTTGATGAGCCGCTGCTAGTTTGCTAACAATGACCCACTGGGCTCCTCACCTGTCTTCTCGAAAGCGTTCGTGTTGTTATTGTCACGTGATCGGTGACTAGTCGACACGATGCCAAAAGCGCAAAGTCGGAAAATCGACTAGCCGGTACACTGAACGCCTATTACGGAACAGGAAAAGACTAGCAATCCAGTGAGTTGTAGCTACGATAGCGGTGATGCAAAGTGGGTAGTTCCAAGAGGACTTCTTAGGTTTCTTGAATTCTTGATCCAACAAGTCCACTTTCCTTTGTTCCAGCTATGTTTTTATTGTATACTGCAAGAACTATCCTCATCTTCGAGGTGACGTCCGGTGGTTGCAACTGATGCGGTTTATTGACATGTGACTTCCTCAAACATTCACCTCAAGGACCCACAGCTTCCTACCTCCAAATTCATCATTTAGACAGTGGAGCAGACAGCCTAGATGAGCTCTGCCCATACACTTGCAATATTTTCCACTCGTGTCACCCAGAAACAAGAGGGTTACCTGGGCAACCGGAGTCTGGAAGGTCCGCTAGCGACCAGCCGACGACAGCGAGAGGAAGAAAGTCAAAAGCCCTGTTGTTGGTGTCGGTGGGTATTTGTTACTGCAGCAACAAGCCTTGGCTCTAGTTGATGGAGAGTTTGGTTTGATCCTCTCTCTCATTATTTCTCCTCCTCCACCACCACCACCTCCTCACCCCACCCCCACTAACTAATGTGTTGTTCCAAACACGCTGACAGCAGCAGCCTGTAATGGCCTTAATATTGTACACGCTGGAAATGAGGGGAAATGGATTGTGCTGAATCTTGTCTTTCTCTCACTTTTCTTCTGTCTGTCTGTCTTTTTTTTTTTTTATTTAATTCTCCTCCCCCCTTGCTCCCCCTCTTTCCCTCCTCCGGGTGTCTCTCTCCCTCACACTCTTGCGCCACATTGACATACATATCAGTGTGCCCTGTGCGGCGTCCTCGCATCATAAATTGACTTAATATTCTTTGTGTGTGAGGAAAGGTGGTGGGAGGAGAAGGGGGGGGCTAATTAAAATTTAATAGAAAGCACACCATGGAGGCATGTTGACGCACAAAAAAAAGAAGCTGATTAGTGAAATGGTGCAGTTATGGATGGGACTTCTGGAGGACGCAGGTGGAAATTGGTAAAAAAGTGTGTGTATAGACATGGGACGCACACACACACGGAGCCTGAGGGCCATAAAGATTTAAAGGAAGACGACATTTCAATTCACTTTGGTTTTGTGGTTGAAGAAAGGGTTGTTTCATGTACTAGTTGCCTCTCTAACAAAAGAAAAGAAGTGTTTGTTTGTGTGTGTTTCACCAGGGGTCCTTTCTTGATGGCGGGGTGCTGAGAGATTTTAATCTTATTAGCAGCCCCTTACCCTGTTTGGCAAATGGCCTTCCAACTGCTTGGGTAATGAACTGTTTGAAAGCGTTTTGGGCGCACACCCGCATACATCACTCAGACACACGCGCAGATAGACAGCACACCTTCCGAACGAGCCCAAATCGCCAGCTGTCGTCAACGCACGCTCTAACCACCAGCTAACGCTCTCCTCCTGCAGATGCAGCCGCTCGGTTCTGATATCAGATGCTACGGAAACGACAGCGAACCGCGCAGTGGGTTTAGCCTCCGTCATTTATAAATGAGCATCAGTATATCTGCTTTTAACAAATGCTCTGTGGGATTTTCCCTAAACGCGCCGCCACCAAGTGAATTATTGTCGCTATTATTCTTTTAAGCCGCGCTTTACAGAATTGATGATTTTTACTTTTTATTTTTTTTATATTCTCCTGTCAGCTGCCGCATTAACAGATGGGTTCCAGAGCTGTCAAGCCTCCTTTGCTAATCTATCATAAAAATATATTTTTTTTTATGCTGGAGAAAAATGTCCAAACAGCACTCGGTATCCTTTAAAGTGGTCGCAGTTTACAGCAGGGGTGTTTGTTGTTTATATCCCACTGTGTGCATAACTTACTGCTGCAGGCTACCAGGAGGGTTTTCTTAATTGAACCAAGGGGGCGTACCTAAAAACTTGAGTCAGCCTACACAAATACAACAACAAAAACTTAGTGATGACTTGTACGTGTCTGGGGTTTTAAATGTTCGCCTGTCGTTACTCCTGCACAATACTCCCAGCCGGTCCTAGCTCCTGCTGGGTGATAGTGGGAAGCAGGGCTGTCACATTCTGCAAATTGTAGATAGACAAGTCACTCGTGAACAAGCTGCTCAGATTCTCCAGTCAACCTAACCTGCGTGTCTTTAGAGTCTCCTACCACCAGAAAAAATCTCAATACACAAATGTTCATTACACATTACGCAAGGGTTTCGCCTCTTTGGGAAGTTACAGTGATCATTCCCAGGTAGTCGGACGCAAACCGTTCCATCAAAGCATTTTTTCCAGCATCTAAATCTTAAGAGAGGAAAGCCTCCTGCTCAAAGCTCCTTCCCGTCAACAAAACCAATGAGTGTTTTTATGTGTTTTTCCCGTTAGATCGCATAACGAGGTGATTTGCCTCAAGCGCGTAGTTAAGCGCCGAGTCTGGGGAAATGAAATGGGAATGATTTTATGCTGGTGTTTTGCTTTGCGGACACAGGCAGACGCTGAGCACAGACGCATTTGGAGGCGCATTTAGACATTTGTCAGCCAGCAAGAAACAAACGCACAAATCCGCTGAACAATTTATCATGAATAAAACCAGTAATGGGACCCATTTTTGTCTTGTTTTTGCTTTTCATCCGTCCCCCCCCCCCCTCCCCCCCGTTAAGGTGTGAGTCCGTGTTACTTGTATTGACAAGCTTTTTCATAAAATGAGCTCAAGGATGAAAACATGAACCAGACCTTGGAGAAGAATTGGAAGCAGGATGGAGAGAGGAGCTCGTGATGCTAATGCTTTTGACGACTAAGGACATCACTTGTTAGGGGAAGGCCAGAAAACAGATGTTTTGCATCTCTATTCCTCACTTATCTCTTTCTTTCGCTCCACCTCATTCTCTCCACCCTTCCATTGCACTTTACTGGCGTTTTCTTCTGTTGAATCTCCAAAATGACAGCACATAAAACACCTTGGAACAGAAGCTCCCTAAGAGTTCATTAACGCCTCGTTAGCATAGAAAATGAACAACTCAAGAAGGGAATGGAGTCCGGGATGGGTGGTGGAGCTAAACAAATGACTTAAAATTAAAAAAAAGAAGATTTTTTTTTGTGTTTTTACTGAGCTGTGTCAGATATATCTGAGCCCATTTACTTTCAGCTTCCTGTGGCACAGCAGGAGTTAACCCTCTCACAGCACATTGTCTTTTTTTTCTCTCTCTCTCTCACAGCACCTCCCTAAACCTGCCCTTCCTAAACCTTTCTTCAACCCAACAATGTCAGCTCCGTGATTTTCTCTCTTCGCTAAATGGCACTGCTGCTGCGTGACCAGAAACACTGTCCTTGGTCAAGGTGGCCAGTTCATGCTAGTAAAAGATGAGAATGCAGAAACTGTTTCAGCCCACAATCTACAGACAAGCGTCTCTTGTTTGTTTCACAGAAGCCCACAGGAGACAATCTCAAACTCTGTGGTTTTCTCCAGCAATTTTAACTAAATGAATTTCTGTGTGTCTGTGGTAACAATCCCCCAAAATCTGCCATATTAAGTTACTGCAAATGTAATCTCTATAAACACTGGATATGAATGCAGAATAGATAATTGTCATCCGGCTATAGCTGATGGGTTCAGAGATTGCTGCTACTGCAGGCCGAACATTGACGGGAATGGTTGGCATTTGTTTTGACTTGGGATTAGTTTGAAAATACTGCAGGGAGTGATGAAAGCTGCAGGAGACGACTCTGCACGCATACAACAGTACTCGACAAACGTGTTAAACAAATTGTAATGCGATTAAAAGGAACAGAAACGTCACTGCAGACTGCTTCTGAATTCTGCGTTAAACGCGCATTTCATGGGACGCCCGCTGCCCTCTTGCTCTTGCTGTGTCTACAACTGCCGCTTGGAAGCGTGACATTGAGTCAGTCCTTAGAGAACAGGATTTGTCCCACAGCCGGGGGCAGATAGGGGTGAAAACCTATTCTGGCGTGTACCTGCATTTTTGGTCGTCCTGTTTGTATTTGGAGAGCAATCCTTGTCACACACACACACACACATACACACATTCACTCTCTAAGGTATTTGACCTGTTTTACCCTCGGGCAAAGAAAAATAGTCTGTCCTGCACCGCAACACTCTCCTGTGCATTACCTGACCTCCGGGCTCTCTTCTTCTTCTTCTTCTTCTTCTTCTTCTTCACACAGGAATGTTGTGACAAGTTACCATACCTACTAAAATCCGTATTTATGGTATTGTTTGTCTCTTTATAGTGAGCTACTAATGCTAATGACTTGTACGATCTATGCTCACATACACAAGAGGAAGCTGTATCTCCTCGGTTTTGTTTCCCATATTTGACCTTTCTGTGTGTTGTTTAGTCAGCCGGTGGAAGTGTTTTTATTCAGCTCTCCCTTTGTGCTCCAGCTTTATCAGTATGTACTTCAGTATGTTTTTTTTTTTTTTTTCCTTTCAAATGGCCCATTGAGGTATTAGGTCCTAGTTAAAGTCCCATTAATTCTACACACACTTCTTTCCGCTTTTGTCAACAGTGTTTCATTAGGACTGTCCCAGTAGTTTGTAGCCCTTGAATGTTTTCCTTCTGCCTTCAAGTCCCAGTGGCAGCGGGCTAAGGTCCTTAAAGTCCTTTTTAAGAAAACCGAGCCTGACAGCAACAGCGGTTTGTGTTTGCTGCTGCTCCTTTTAATCCCACACCGAGGAATATAAAGTGTTACTTAAGCGCGTGACAGTCTCTCTGTCCTCTGCCTTCCTCTGATTCTCTAACCCCTATCCCTCTCCTTTCAGGCAGTACTACGAGATGCTGTACAACACCGCGGATGAGCTGCTGAACTTGGTGGTGGATCAGGGTGTTCGCTACACGGAGCTGGAGTACATCAACGCCCTGTCCTTGCTGCACCGCAGTCAGACGGGCGTGGGCGACCTGAGCACTCAAAACACCCGGCTGCAGAGGCTGAAGGAGATCATCTGCGAGCAGGCTGCAATTAAGCAGGCCACCAAGGACAAGAAGATCACCACAGTGTAATGGAAGGGAAACAAAGAGCATTTTCCCTCCAAATAACCTCTATCCTACACTTCTCTCTAGCACGAACACGCGTAGTAGATAATTGGGTCAGATTTGCAAGACTAAAGAATGATTGAGAGCAGCTTGCAGTAGGGGGTATTTGAAAATTTGGTTGGAAAACACTGAAATTGATGTTTGCTTTAGATGCGAGATCTAGAAAATGGAAGCTCTCTTCTCCATTTCAACTTCCCTGGTGTGATGAAACACATTGTAGTCTGGGGCTGACATAGATATATACTTTTTGTAGATTATATATCAGCTTATTCAGCGCTGACTCACTCTAATTGGGAAGGGAGGCGACGAGCTGCACTAACTTTGCAAAGTCTAGTCGTCCATGTATCTATGTCATAACCCATATAGTCGGCTTCCGCTTTTTAAGAGACGTAACAAATGCAGCTCCCACGCCTCGGACCCTTAACAGCTCTCTGACTCACACCGCGGCTGCAGCGCCGCATAAATGGTGACGGCCTTGGACACTCACCCAAACTTAGACCCTATCTCATCTCATTTTCCTATTAGATCTAAACTGCTGCTCTCAATTACACCTCTGTCTCTCCTCTCCTGGCGTCCCCATGGGCCTACTGATTCTGTCTGCAATAACAGATGCCAGATTAGACTGTCTGAATGAGGCCACATCTTCCGTCTGCTGCCAATTTGGGTCGCTCCCCAAAGATTTCCCTTGCAGGGAACTGTATCATAACTATGGTTGTTAAAAAATCTGCCCTTTTTCCTTATAGGTTGAGCCGTAAACTTGTGCGACTATTGTGGAAAGTTGTCAGAATATAAACTTTTTTGTTATTTTTTTTCACAAATTGGACACAAAAAAACTGAAGATGCTGCTGATTTCAGTTTCATCCCTCTGTGAAATAGGTTTATTTCAAATGTTATCCTTCAAGTTGAGCCTTCTGCGGAGAAATGACCGGCACTTTTTGTGTTAAAGCATGTGCGTGGGAATACGTTTAATCCACCGTACTGGCTCGATAAATTGAAACTATGCAATTCCGAATCTTTATTTTCTCGTTCCCACAACCCGAGTCTTTTAAAGTGAACTATAAACACGAGAGACGGTCACAAATCATTCCGCTCCCCGCAACCCTGCTTGTTTTTTCGTTCATTAACTTGGGAGAGAAGTACTTAACGAGAGGAGGAGAGGGGAATGGGGGAGCCTTGTCAATACAGCGGGCCCGGCGCTGGGCTCCCCGAAGCCCGCGGAGCAATCCATCATAATGACACATAGGCAGGGATCGATGGGAAAACAACTGTGGAGCTGCTGAGTGGCTCGCCTACCACTCTGAAACGTACACTTGGTGTAAAATCTAAAAATCTGCTCATTCATCTGTTCACTCCAGAGCTACTTTTGTAATGTTATACATGGGGAATTTTAATACAATGTTAACTGACCGTGACATGCCACTCACAGATACTATAAGACGACTCCACTCTGTACATACTTAACCCATAAGAGTCCTGGATCCTGCTCATATATGTAAGTGAGTCCTAGCTTTTCTGCTCTTGTATTTCTTTTTCCTCGCAATGGGTCTTTATTTTGCACATCTGTTTGGTGAGAGCAAATAACAGTTTCACGCGAGAATGTACTGAATACATCAAACTGTTTTGAACAAGTTTAGATATACTACTTGTCCTGCTGGTTGTTAGCTGTCTAATACATGCTCTGAGATTTGTCTACTCTAAATTAAGCACACATGATTTGTCAGTGCACACACTACACGTCACAGAAAAAATAAAATCTGCAAAAAATACTTCCAGCTTCTTTTGTCTTTTGTGCGTTTTTTTATTTATTTTCCACGCATGGTTGCAAAACTGTCATATTTTCCACAGGGTTACGATCATCTGCACTGGAGGTGTTTCTTTTTCATATCGTACTAGAAACCAACACTCCACGGTGTATTTAGTCTGACAGGTGTGATGTGTTGTGTCAGCGTGAAATGCTAAGGTGTATCATACTGGAAACAGACAAATAAACACAGACGTATAATATATCACTGGAAGGCTTGTGATGTTGTTGTAAGCACAAATCCACATCTGGTGAACTCCTCTCGGTGACAGAGTTATTATAGTTTGCTTAATTTTTATTTGTTTTTATTACTTTTTTAGTGTTTGTTTTCAGTTCAGCTGAGTTTCAGTTCATTTGTGTGAATTTGCTTATTTGTTTTTACTGATTATATGTAGTTTAAGTATATTTTTATTATCATATCAGATGCAAGATGTAAGTAAATTTATAACAGATATTACAATACAAAGGTCAGTGAGAATTTTTTTCTGTTAACTGAAATGTATTTCTTTCACTAATAGTTCGTTTTAATTTTAAATATGTTAATAATGCAACTAAATACGTGGGGAATAGTAAGCTCCATTATTTATTAATTAATTTAATTGTAGGAGTAAGCACTTTTATGCACACCATGAATAAGAATTACGCCAAAACACGTTGATTCCTTTTGTTAGCATCACTCTCGGTTACGCCAGGAGTTGAATATGTTTTCGTCTTCCTCTAATGAGTTGTAAATATTCTCACCTTCTCCTAAAATATAAATAAAAACAAAAGAAACACGACGTTTACGCTAGGTTGAAAACAAACTACAGGCCCCACAATGCCGTTCGTCTGACATTTGTCAACGTTGCCAAGCGACAACAGTTTAGCTTCTCGCGCAAAGCTGAGTCGCTAGCTAGGCTGACTTTTTTTTTAACCACAAACTCCAAACTTTTGACCGCTTATAACTCGGTTTTGACGACTTGTTTGTTTTGTTTTTATCATGAAACAATGATGGAAACAACGAGTCAGCAACAGTTTCCTTCAGCGTCGCCTAGCAGCATCCCCCCAGGGTCCCTCACTGACGCTCCCCCAGCAGAGACACCCAGCTGCGGTGAGCTAAACACGGGCATGGAGGTAAGGATAGTATTTATTAGCCGCTAAAACTAGCTTACCTACAACAAATTAGAAAATTTTTTAATTGCACTTCCTATCATTGTATTGTTTTCTTGATTTTATTTAATAATTTTAGCTAATTTATAATATGTAACAAGGAGAAATTGGTGTAAATACTGCCGAGTGGCTGGAGCATGTTCAGTAATAAACTCTATTCCATTATGCAACAGGTAAAGCAGGTAACCTTGTACAAGAGGTCTGGGGGAGTAAAACTGCACAGAAAGGTCAAATAGTTGATTATTCGTTGTATTTGCATTAACAGCCATTTAGAGAGTTGCACATATCCTGCCTGAGCAGAAACAGAAAAAATCCGTGTGTCCGTGTAGTGCATGAATATGTGTGCATGTTTGCTTATGGGTTCAGGAAGCTGTCAGCACTTGGTGATGCTTAAAGTAGCCTCCAGTGGTGGAAAGGATCCAAGTTTATTCATGATTCAAATTTGAAATATTTGTACTTTGTTTAGTTTTTTTGACTTTTACTTCATTTCAGTTAAATATTGTACTATTTTTTACCATCTGTCAGCTTCAGATGCTAGTTACTGTTCAGATTTCAATGTTCCTGCCAAGTCGAAAGCATGTTTCTTAGGAAATGTTTAAATCTTGGATTAGCTCTTCATTTCACTGCTACAAAAATGAGCTCTTCTTTTAGAGATTAAGACAAAAACACCCATATGTTGATCATATAGTCAGTAATCGACCATATACACCATCCAAAACTCTCTCTATATATATATAGTAGTAAAATACTGACAGAGAACAATTTTCTGAGCTCTACATACTTTGTGTAAGTAAGGAGTTGAATGCAGTACTTTTACTCGTAGTGGATTACTTTAACAGTGTTGTATTGGTACTCTTACTCAGCTAAAGTATGTAAATGCATCTTCCACCACTGGTGGCTTTGTGCCATATACAGTAAAATTCTGCAGCTGCTTTGTTATAGCATTGACGCATCCAGGTGTGCACATGCTCCATTCAGTATTTAAAAAAAAATATATATATATATACTGTGTTTGATTTATTTTCCTTAACAGAAGGATGGTGTTTTAACGGCTGACATGGTCTCCAGCAGCGTATACGGACGTGGACGCCTCGGTTCTGGGCTGCAGCACTTGTACCACAGCCTTTCTCTACGTGTGAGATACATACCAGCACAGACAGCTTTCATAAATGACTTTTATGACATTTGTTCTAGTTCAATATAGAGCTACTTGTATTCTGTATATGTTCTTTTGTAACACGTTCTTTGTACTTGAGGTCTTGCAAAAAGCAGTGTGTACTCAAGGTCACGTTTCTCATGTCTATGAGTCGTTGACAGCTCCACCAAACTGTTATCTTTCCCCTTAAACTTCTCACTTAAATGTGGTTTCAATTCAATAATTAATCAATATATTTAGAGAAAAGTCTGAAAAACTGAAATCAGATTTGTGTATCAGAACTTTATTTCCCTCTCTTTCTCTGTCTTTGTTCATAAAACTGTATATTGTCACGTTTTCTCTCATGGTTTACATTTAGTTCTGTCATGTTTTGTCATGTTTTCATGTTTTTCTTGTGTATTTATAGCCCTGCCTTCCCCTTTGTCCCTGTCGCGTCATTCTGTCACAATGGGTGGGTAGCGGGGGTTGGGAGTACGGACCCAGATGCAGGACTTGAGGAGGCAGGAGTTGGCAAAAAAGGGTTTTTAATTAACAAAGAACAAAACTTACAAAACCAATAGTGCTGCCGAGGTGGCAGGAAATCCAAAAAACAAACAAAAATCCAAAACACTATCAAAACTAAGACGTAGCATGAAACTATGGCATGGAACAAGAACAATGACATGGAACGTGGAACAAACTATGACGTGGAACATGGTTTACAAGCAGTAACAAGCAGTATGACGCGACAGGGACAAAGGGGAAGGCAGGGGTGACGAGACACAGGTGAAGCAAATCAAGAATTAACACAAGGTGAAACCAATGATCTAATCAAAAGAAAACATGGAGTAACAAAACAGGAAGTGGAGAACTTAGCAAAATAAAACAGGAAACAGAACAGAAAAAACTAAACACTAACCATTACTGTGAACATAACGGAAACCATGACGAACTAAGACATGACGAAAGACATGACGGAAAACCAAGAACGGAAAACATGACAAAACATGACAGAACTAAATGGAAACCATGACAGAAAACGTGACATATATAAGTAGTTTAAACTAGCTCCACCCCCAGCAGCTACACCAGACATGCTGCTTAGACGTTGAAGCTAAAATATTAATAATATAAAGATGTCAGTCAGAGGGAGATTCACCAGTTCTTTTTACTTTAACACGTTACTTTAACAGCTTCCTCAACCACAGGTGACAGTTTATATTCACACTGTGTCATGTTATTCATAGCTTGCTCTACTGTTTCATTCTGAGACAAATGAACCATATGTTTCTCTCCTTTAGAGTCACAATCTCAGTGACATATCTGTGTTATCCAAGTATGTCCATCTACAAAAGCTGGAACTACAACACAACAAGATTAAAGGTGACTGTAACAGATTTACAATTTATATAAGCTGGTGACTTTATCCATATAGCTAGAAGACCTGACATTCTTGCAGTTGCTGATCATTTTCCATAACTTTTCACAACTTCTAGATTTGTCCTGCGTGAGCCACATGCCCGACCTTGCCGTCCTGGATGCTTCTCACAACGAAATCTCCAACTTCTTTGAATTCCAGCCTCCCAAGAACCTGGAGGTAGCGCAGGACCTTGAGCTGACAGGATAAGACAACATTTGATTGGTGGCTTGGGCTTCACTCTCTCGTGCTATTCCCTCAAGATGGGCCTGGATTTCCATAGCCCATCTGTAGTCTCTTTGAATATGCTTACAAGGCATTTAGTGCCCTTGAATGACAGTGAACTTTAGCAAGTTCTCTCCCACACCCTGTGGATTTAGTTGAAGAATTTCTTCAGCGAGATGTATCAAAGATTTTCATTACTTGTCTTAAGAGTGTGCTGCTTTTTTTGTCTTTTTTTTCAGGAGGTCAATTTCTCCCACAACCGTATAACAAAAATGAGGGATTTGTCAGCGTATTTATCACTTAGCAAACTAGATCTGGACCGTATCCTTACTGAGAAACATTTATATTCATACATGCAGAACTCTGTGTTTCTCTGTCAATCATGCACTCATAAAAATATTTGTACACCTATATTTTTCTGCATTGTTTACTATTCTTAACATCACCACACTCAGACAACAGCTTAAGTGAGATTAGTGGTCTCGAGCAATGTTGCAGGCTTACCCATCTCAGCCTGGCACACAACAAGATTTCGAGGATCAGCGGCGTGGACGGTCTGCCTCTCACACACCTCTGCCTCGTAGGTTCTTCTCTATTCCAGTCAGAGATGTGATAAACCAGTTCAAATTTATACAGACGTCTCTGCACACAGTTCGTGCAAGCGCCGGCTTACAGACATACATTATAAACTGAAATTTCATTTGCCTTTTCCCCGTGGTTGGCAGGGCTTCTGTTTATGTATGAGCATGAAATTGTTTCCCCTCTTGTGTTTTCTTCTATCACATTGATGGAGATATTTTTGAATTCTGCCTGCTTGTGTATGGTCTGCCTCACCTGTTTCTATTTCTTCCCCCCTTCTGTCCTCTCTTTATGTCTCTGTTTTTGGCCACATTAAAACCTTGGCCCCTTGTTTGAATATCGCCATATGGTCCACCAGCAGGCCTTTTCTCTTTCGCTCTTTCTCCCTCTTTCTGCTTGTATGTGTGTGTACGTGTGCAGATATACATGCTCTGTCTTTTATCAGTGTTTCCTCGTCATCAGCAACCATCATTTTGACTGCACCTGCCCTTGTCTGTAGCTTTACTTTGAGAACAGCTGCTGGTGTTTCAGTGAACCTGGATCAAATTCAGGAGCCGCGCACACACTCACGCATAGCCTGTCCATCCAGCATCCAGCTAATCCCATACCTGACCCCTCTTCCTCGCATGCTGCCTCCCTAAACAGCGCGGCAGTGTCAGCCAGGTTGTTTCCCGGCCCATCACAGCACCGACCCCGGGCTTCAAGGGACCAGCACAGTCACCCACCCCCACTGACAGCAGCCCTCTGCCAGGCAACATGCTTGGCAAGAGTAGAGCAAGGTGTGGCCAGACGGCTCGATAACAGCTTTTGTCAGTGGAGTGGAGTGAGAATCAGGCTAGGGGACCCTGACAAGGGAGCAGAGCCCGGGTCTTGTTCTTTAGTTAGTTAGCGTGCTGCGCTAGCGGCACGCCAGCTGTTTGGCTGTCAGTCCTCACCTGTCAGGATTTAGCAAAGAGACAGGCCTGCCACTCAGTTCAGTACTGATGGGAAAGAAAGTTCAGGCACCTCACAGAACGTCCATGGCATGTTCTTTATATTTATTAATGACAGTCACTGACTGTATACAAAGCAGATCTGTGGGCTTCGAGCCACTTGTGCGCGTGCATATGCATGAAAGTCATTCATTCCCCTCTTTAAACACGTCCTTTTTCCTCTCTGTGTCCAGAGGGGGAACCAGCTGGAGAGGATTGAAGGGCTGGAGAACTTGAAGAGCCTGCGGGTTCTTGATTTGTCTTTGAATCGCATAACCAGTCTCTCTGGCCTCGAGAACCTCCACCTACTGGGCTCCATCAACCTGGAGAGAAACCTGGTACTGATCTGAGAAAAACTGTGAAATATGTAGACATGTATATGGCAGCTTAAACCTTAAAGCTAAAGATAAAGCCTCGCTCGTATCTCGTACTAGAATTATTTGCATGTGTGAATTTAGTGCTGTATTTTCTGATGTTTTAGACAACTCTGCCAAGCATTGTTGTACACAGAAAGGTAAAACTAACATAAGTACAGGTCCTGAAAATGTTGGACACACTAAAATACAATGTCACAGAATTCTACTTTGACAAAACGCTGACATGGATAAACCTTCTAGTAACAAGGGTCTAATTTGACAGAGAAATTATTACGCTGGAATTCCACAATGTTGATTTATATCTTTGTTCCAGATTAGTCAAATTGAAGAGTCGAAGCACATTCATAATCTTCTCCTGTTGAGGGACCTTAATCTGCTGGGAAACCCTGTGCAGGTAATTTGTTTAACGTGTGAAAATGACTGTATACAGCTGTATACTGTTCCTCATTCTGTATCCAGTCTCTAAGTGTTTTATTGATGGTATACTCAGACACCTCTGTTAACTCTGCTCATTTTGTGATTTATGTATTCTTTACATTCTGTGTGAATGTAATCTGTAGGAGCAACATGATTACAGACTGGCGATCATCTTCCTCCTTCAGCATCTGACTGTCCTGGACCAAGAGAAAGTCACTGCTGAAGTAAAGGTGCAAATAGACATAAAAGCTAATATTTGCTTCATTAAACAGCACAAACATGTTTTATCACATAAATTAATGCAACAGTTATATTGTAAATGTGATGTGTGAGCTGCTAATGACACTTGATTGCAAACTTTAAATCCTAGGTGACAGCAGTAAACAAGTATGACCCTCCTTTGGATGTGGTTGCAGCCAGGGATCACATGACCCACCTCGTGAATCACCTAATGCGTCCCCAGATCCTTTATGATAGGTTCGTAGAAATATATGGTGTTGTTTAATATCCCGAAAATGATCCCCAGTCCATGTAACATTATGCACCTTGTTGTTATCCAAGATTTATTACCAGCATACCTTTGTAGGAAATGAACTACTAATACAAAGGTTTCAAAACAATCCAGCTCTTTGGTCATAATCATATATATCCTGCAAAATAAAAATAGACCAAGAAAGTTGTTTTCAAACTTGAGCAACAATTTATCTGCAGTGCTCCAGTACTGTTCATATTATCTACTCTACCCTCAAAGAAGAAAAATTAGTTCATGTATCAGCACTTTTTTGAAAACATCCATCATCAGCAAATAAAGGCTGCAGCTACAGTCAATTTACCATTCTCCTCTGCGCTTACCAGAAGGAGCACATCCATATTGCTCCAGTTTATATTGACTGTCGATGTGGCTTTTATGAACAATGAAGTTTTTACTCTTGCTTAGTTTCTTATATTTGAGCTATTCTCGTTCACGGGAAGGAATGTAGATGCAAAACGAGAGTTAATGAGAAACCTATTTGTATGCATGTGTGTGTGTGTTCAAGCAGCACGCTGCCCAGTGTGGACTCTCCCTACCCGATGCTGGTGCTGACGGGTCCTCAGTGCTGTGGGAAGAGAGAGCTGGCTCACAGACTGTGTCAAGAGTTCAGCGAGTACTTTGCTCATGGGTCAGTTCTAAAAATTCAGGAGCTTTTCCCTGGTTCGTGCCAATGCATATTCACACACACACTACTCTAGGAAACACGATGTGGCCTGTCAAACCCTGACTGCTGAGTGCAAAATACACTTTTGCAGAGAATTATGACGTTTTCAACATATAGTACATATGGCATGTAAGTACTGAATAAAGAAAACGTACTCCAGAAAACATATGCAGAGGTTTGCAAAGTGAAACCTATATCTAAGATAATGACACATTCCTGGTTTGACTGCCTGGAATCGTTTGGAAAGTCCAGGTCCTTGCTCTTAGCCCCACTGCTAGCCACTCCTAGTTGTTACAGGTGTGGAATTTTTACATAAGCTTCTTACACACCTTAAATTATTTCACTGGATGGCATGCGACCTCCAGATGGCGAGTGTTTCTCTAGTGTGCGTCTGTGTGTGTGTCTTTTCTGCAGGACTAGTCACACCACAAGGGGCCCCTACTACGGAGAGGAGGATGGAATTGATTACCATTTTGTCAGCGAGGAAGACTTTCAGAACATGATTCACATGGTGAGTTGACTTGACAATAGGTGTGTTTTATTCTGCATCACAGCACAAAATATTTGCCTCAAAGTCATTGGTTGTTAAGACAAAATTAGCAGGAAAAACTCATAAATCATTCACGGATGTATTAATACTTGCACCGCAATTAAATATACGAAATTAAATATACAATGGTTCTTGAGTGTGCTTGTTTCACACATCTCCTTCGTCACATTTCAAATTCACTTCACTCACTGGCCGTAATGAGTTGAGGAGTGGAGATAATTAGTTTTACTCGGATGTATTGATTTTGCTTTAACTGGGTTATATTTTGTTTTAAAGCTATACCTTTACTTGAATGGATGTTATTTAAAAAGATAATGGCCATATTAATTAAAGTGAATTTCAATGAAACTCCTTGAACTCAAATTAATGACTATGAGTCTGAGGTAGCAGACAAGAACACTGAAAGCTAATGGACCTAAAACCATCAATATGCGAAAACTGGTCAAAAAAATTCACCAAAAACACCCCAAGGAGTTGTCACGCAAGCGCCTCTCATTCATTACACAAACTACGGCTCATGTGCTTTGAAGATAACTGAGCTTACCTCTTTCTCTGTGAGAAAAATGTCTCCTTGTGTCTTGAACACATTTGTTTTCTCCGAGCTGTCTGTTATGTAAGAACGGTGGGGGAGTATTTATCGAGGTCTAGGTCACGTAGTGATTTACTGCACAGGAAGGGCTTTGATGCTGGTATTGATGCCTTTGTCTACTCAAACAGAGGTTAACTTTACAGTAGTTTCCTCCCTCCATTTGATTTGTCCGTTCTTCCCCACCTTTCATTCTTCTGTTGTGAGATACTTGATTTATTAATACCCCGTTCTCCGTCTCTCTCTCTCTCTCTCCATGTGCTCACCTTTCATGTGTCAGCCCTCTTCAATCCTCAGATGTGCTTCCTCGTAACTGTGCATTCACAACCTCTCGAAACCCCCTCTTGTGACTGTTCTTATACAAAAATTAACCCCAATCAGCTGCCTGTGGTTGCTATTATGCTCTTGTCTGCGCTACAGAGTGTGCTGTATAATTTCTGTCTGAATAGCTGTT